>NC_071111.1:21066500-21396250 GCF_024256425.1 Clarias gariepinus
CTACATGATGTCTGAAAGAGAGCAAGAGAGAGAGAGAGAGAGAGAGAGAAAACCTCTCTGTACACCTCTAAAACCTCTTAAAGTTAGCGGTTCACCCTAAGCAGATGCCAAGTCACATAAAGCTTTCAGCCGTGAAGGGAGCGGATTGATTTGGAAGGAACTACACGCTATTTAAATTACATTAAAACCTTTAACCCCGTAAAGTCTCGGCATATTATTTATTATTTATCTTAAAGTATATTTTCAGTAACTATGTGCTATGAATTATTTATTATCTGTAGAGAAACTAAAAGAAAACACTTGAAGTTAAAAATGCAACTCCGGGTCTTCTGCAGGTCCTGGGGGATGAAAGGTTAAACATTATTTCAGTTTGAAATTAAATAGTTGTTTAGTGCAGTGGGCATGTTAAAATGGTCTGAATGGTGGATGCACAATGTAAATTAGGGTCAAAAATCTGTGAAAATCCCCACTTTGGGGGTTAGAATAATGAGGTTATTGGTGTGGCGGCTTTACTGGTGGGTACATTCGAGTACGTACTGTAGATACAAGTGTTTAAAAAAAAACATGGATCTCAGGCAGTAAACCTCTCCAAAACTCCAAGGACTAGGTTATAAGAAAGAACGCAATGTGGATGCAGATCCAGAAAAGTGTTTCACCAGAATAAGTCAAGACAAAAAAAAAAAAAAAAAAAATCAACCACAGTATAAGTCCCCTATATACGAACATTTGAGTTACAAACTTTTTAAAGATACGAACATGAGTTTATGCATGTTTATTTGCGGAACTTAAATCACATTTCCAGCATGCATCTTCTGCAAGTGCAGTACAAACCGAGGATATCTGGAAGTAAGCATAACAGTGGCGATGTAGGAGCACCCAGCAATAACGATAGAGGCAAAAGTGAAAATAATTGAGAGAATGGGACAATGCACATCCTTTTAACATGAATTGTTTAACCATCGGTATGTTTCTAAAAAACCCTTTGCTACATATAATGTACTGTATAGTGAATTGTGTTGGTATCTTGGTACTGTATACCAGTGGTCGGCAACCCGCGCTCCGGAGCCACCTGTGGTTCTGCTGAGGCTCCCTGTGGCTTTGGAAAATAACTAACGAGTATATAATTAAAATTTATTATGTTTAAGTTTTAGTTTTTTTTTTTATGTAACTCCAAATTTGGTTTATGGATTAGATCAGATCTTGTAACATTAAAATAAAACGTGTTTAATTTTTTGTCAATCAAAATATGCCTCCCACAGTCCAAAGAGATGTAGATTAGGCTAATTGGCGTTCCCAAATTGCCAGTAGTGTGTGATAGAGTGTGAGTATGTGTGTATGTGTGTGTGTGCCCTGCGATGGATTGGCACCCTGTCCAGGGTGTACCCTGCTTCGTGCCGTAAGCCTCCTAGTATAGGCTCCAAAATTCCAGGAGGCTTAGGGCACAAGGTCCAGGTCCAGGTCCCATGACCCTAAATACAGGATAAAGTGGTATAGAAGATGAGTGAGTGAGTAAGTGAGTGAGAATTAAATTTTTTCAATTCTCGTTGACAGCTTACTCCAGTACAAACAATAAAAATTGACGGCACACAGAAGCAGACGGCAGTTTTGGTTTGCCCCAGGTGGATAATTTAAGTTCATCTTTTTATTGATTTCATAAGGACTCAAATAGACATTGAGTATTTTATTTGAAAGTAACCTTCAACTCAGTATCTTTTCTTTCGAAGTTCAAACTGTTTTTGTTGCATGCAGAAATAGGATTTCATTTTCTCTGTAGAAGTTCATTGATTTCAGAAATGCAACACTGTATTTTTTTTTTTTTTTATATATACATAGCATAAAGGTAAGGAACCATATACAATATGCAGTGTTATTTTCATTTTAGATTTTAAAAGGGCTTTGTGGCTCCCCGTGTTTTCTTTTCTCTGGGAAACGGGTCCAAATGGCTCTTTGAGTGTTTAAGGTTGCCGACCCCTGACCTAGACAATGTTTGTTGGACTTACGAACAAATTGATCTTATGAACAACCTCTCGGGACTGAACTCGTTCATATGTTGGGGACTTAATGTACTATACAATAAGATATTAGCAAAAGTCATTCCACATGTTTACACACACAGTTAAGTCGAGCTGGGGTTATAACTCATCTTAGCGGGAGAAGCTCGACACCCATTATCTGTATAAAAGTATGACTTAATATGATTTTTGCTGGACTTACAAGTTTTTTTAAAGTCAGGATTTTGTCGCACTACAGACAATAGCCAGGCTAACACAACATTATGAAAGCTTACTGAGTGTTAAACCCTTTTTTTCTGTTTTGTCAACCATGACTAGCATATGAACTCCCAGCAAAACTATCATAGAATATTGCTCATGTCTCTGACCAGTTTTACAAGAACCTTAATGATCCTATCATGCCATAAATGTCTGCACAAAGCCTATAGAAACTTTACAAAAAGCCACAAGGAAACTACTTTTTAATTTGTCCAGTTTTAAACGCAGTTCTCTTGAAACCCTGGCAATTTCTGTTGGGAATGTGGGACTGTAAATTCTTTCCAGTTCTAGGTGCTCTATTGATTTACAACAATAATAATAAGAATTCTTTTTAACTGAATGATTGCACTTATAATTCCATTTCTCCATTTCTGTTACTGTTTCTTAAGTGCTTTCTCCTTCAGAGACTCTGTATGTGTGTGTGTGTGTATGTGGTGGGTTGGTGGTTATTAGTCAGGCTGTGGTTGACCTATCACCCTCCATTACATCTCTTTGCCCTGTGTTTCACTCTTGACTGATTAGATGACAAAGAATGACAGAGAGAGATGCACTTCGACAGGACACAGAGAGTCCTAAATTAGGAATGAATGGCTCTAAAAGCTTCGAGAGTATGTCCTCTGTGTCCATTACAGCAACCAGTTCTTATCTTCTTTCTGAACTCATCATTTCAGATTTATTTATTTTTTTTGCTTGTTTGTTTATGAAAGAAGGTCTGTGTCGATCTACAGTACTGAGGGGAAAGCAGCTGCTTGCCAAAACTTGCATCCAAAACCAGTCTTACAAGCATTTACGGCTTCCATGTCAACTAAAAAAACAAACACTTGGCCTCCTTAGTACAGTAATTACTTCTGAACCACCCATGTTGTTCTGTTAATTTCTAACGAGAGCTACAAAGCTAGCTAGCATCTAACACAAGGCTGAATCCCAAATCTCTTTCTAACCCTTAATAAAGGGGGCTACTTGGTGTATGGAACAAGGGATTCTAATGCATCATAGTGCACTAGCTTATCATTAACGTTATTTTAGATTCAACCCCAAAACTGAAAAATTAGCTCATATTTTAAAGAGGAATATACGAAAATATAAAGTAAATCTCATAAGTTTAGGCGGCATGTGGCTTAGCTGTTAGCACTGTAGCCTTGCACCTCTATGGTCCGGGTTCAGTTCCTGCCTCTGTGCATGCAGTTTGCATGTTCTCCCTGTGCGTGTTGGGTTTTCTCCGGGTACTCCGGTTTCCTTCCACAATCCAAAGACCTGACGATTAGACTGACTGGTGTTCCAAAATTGCTCATAGTGTGTGAATGAGTGTGTGGCCTGTGATGGAATGGCATGCTGTTTTAAAGGTTAAGTGCTACAGACAATCTCATTTCTCAAGTTTCTCAGGACAATCGACCACCTCTATGTCTTATTCGCCTCACCTTTTGCCTACATAATACCAATAAGAAGTTAAAACTACTTACCTGGCATTAATTATACTAACTGTTGGTCTCTAACTACTGTTCACCAGCTCCGCCAGTCACGGTTAGTTAGTTCCGCTAGTCGTCGAAGGATATGTGTTGGCGGGGCAAAATAACTAAAACCATAATTTCAAATTTTAAATAAAGAAATCATAATTTCTTGATGATAAATGGTGTTTGTGGAGCTGTTGTATAAAAGCAATATCACATTTGAGGCCGTGCTGTCGTATCACACATATCACAGACGGGCTGATATTTAGTACTTACAATGAAAACCAGTAACCCAAACACATACAAACACACACACACACATTTTGGTAAATACACCGTTAAATGTGATTTGTGGTTTGAAACATGGTGTTTTATTTATTTTTTTCCAGCAACGCTGTCAAAGTTAACAAAAATCATGATCGTCAGAAGCTCCTTTGGCATCTTTGCCAGAGGCAACACTGAACCTCACTGTTGTTTAGCCCTTAGGTTATGAGTGAAAGGGCAAAACGGATAGATCCAGCAGCAGAGGACTGTCCCAGTGAGGCACCGAATGTGGCTTTTATCTGCTTGATCTCTAGATCCATTTCCCAGAATGTTCATTTCTTGAGCTGGGTCATGCCCTCAGGGTCACAGGGGCCCCCAGTCTATGCCAGTCAGTCTGGGTTCACTGCCTACTGTCAGATCAGGAGAGACTTAGAACATCACTGACAGGCGATATTAAGACACAGAACATAGCAGCAGGGAGCTGATGAGAATGCTGCACGTGGATGAGAAGAAGGCACCCGGTTGAAAAAAACAAAACATTGAATAGAAAAATTAAATTTAGAATAGAGGCAGCAAACTGTTACTCCTGCCTGTTCACAATGAACTGTGACCAACACCA
This sequence comes from Clarias gariepinus, assembly GCF_024256425.1. Lineage (NCBI taxonomy): Eukaryota > Metazoa > Chordata > Actinopteri > Siluriformes > Clariidae > Clarias > Clarias gariepinus. The sequence continues at coordinate 21,071,102 of NC_071111.1, forward strand.
TCCCCTTCTCTTATGCGCCTATTTTAGTTTTATCTGTTTATATCCAATATAGCCCATTATTAACATAAACCCAAACCGGTACTTAAGCAAATAATGCCTGCTTCCTGGTTTAATGGGACCTGCAGGATAATCATTCTTATTAGAAAACTTCCATCAATGCATTATCTATATCCTGTTTAGAGTTGCAGAGGGCCTGGAGTCTATCCCAGGAGTTCAGGGCATGAGGTAGAGACAGCGCCAAGAAATTACAGGACGCAAACCAAGACGCACACACACACAAACAGACACGGCAATCAGGGAAAGTTTGGAAACATCACTGCATACACCACCTGTCTGTGGGCCGTGTGAGGAAACTCACGCAAACTCCACTCACAGATTCGAAACTCACGCAAACTCCACTCACCGCACTGCTGGCTCAGTGTGTTAAGGCTACTGATCTGAAGATCGGCGGTTCGAGCCCCAGCTCTGCCAGGTTGCCGTATTGGGGCCCTTGAGCAAGGCCCTTAACCCTGTCTGCTCCAGGGGTTCTGTAAAATGGCTGATCCTGCGCTCTGACCCCAGCCTATTAACAAGAAGCTGGGATATGCGAAGAATTAAGAATTTCACTGTGCAGTAATGTATGTGTGATGAAGAAAGGCTGTTTTTGTTTGTTTGTTTGTTTGTTTGTTCGAATTGCTTGCTGAGTGTTTAAAAGGTGAAGTGTGTAATCGTAAAAAATGGGCCTCCTGGAGGTTTTGACTCTGCATAGTGATTAAGGACATAATAAGGTTGAGATCTGTCTTGCATCTATAATGGAGACGTTCCATCACGGATGGCTGATCTACTGTAGGCTCTGCTCAGATAATTAATATAAGATCATTATTCTATAGAAAAGAAAGCTTTCCATTTAAGATCAAGTGACTGGTTTTGTTTTGTTTGTTTGTTTGTTTGTTTGTTTGTTTGTTTTTCCACTCACTTCCTCTTTTCTTTCTCTCAAAGAGTTTGTTAAGCTGTATTCTATGAGAGTAATTCAGTACACGTTGCTTGTTTTTCATTCAAACATTATGAACATCCTACCCCATCCACCACACACAGATACACTCGTACATGCATGTTCTGTCTTAAGGTGCCACGATCCTGTTATGGCTGCAGACTTGCTTTTTTCTTTCTGATCTCATACAGTATGTTGAGTCATCTGGCTGCTGCTGAATCATCAGGAATAATTCATCAGCCTTCCTTTCTTGCTGTTTTTCAGGATTATTTAATGACACACATGTATGGAAATGCAGCAAGGGATGACTTGTGGAACAAGTTTTCAGAGGTGAGTTTCTACTATATATAGTCTCGGGATGTGCAAGCCAGTAGTAGGAAAGATGGGGCAGAAAATGAGCGATACAACTAAGAAAAAAGTAGATGGACAAAGTGAGAGAGAAAGTGAGAGAGAGAGAGAGAAAGAAAGCGGTAGAGACAGAATGTTTTTAAGTTATCAGTCCATCTCCTTCATAGGTACGAAGTGTACTGCAGAGAAGCAGCAATGAGGTCAGCATTCAGTGTGTCTCTGTGCTCTCTGTACACACACACACACACACACACACACACACACAAACACACACCTTTCATCCTTTTCAAATCAGAAAATTAAATGTTACAGCACAGCAGACTGACAGATTCTGTCTAAAGAAAGAACAAGGGTTGTTATTCAAGAAATGAAAGTCATCCATCATATAAAGCATGACATCTAGTGATGATAAGGGCTTTAAGATGGCTCGTGCTCAACTTACGGACTTTATACACACATCAGCCATAGCATTAACACCATCACCAAGTCAATTGAATAACATTGATTATCAATAATATACCAGTAATCTGGTGCCAGGATGATGAGCGCCCAAGGCTTACCCATGCCCGCAGGGGACAAGAAGCCAGCCTGTCCAGTCTGATCCAACAAATTAACCAATGTAGCACAAATTGCTGAAAAAATTAAATGTGGCCACAGTAGAAATACCAGCAAGCAGGCAAAAGGCCCAAGGCTGCCAACCCAGCATTCGAACTCTTAGGATCCCAATCTGATCGAGCACCAATGGGATGCTCTGGACAAACAAGTCCGATCCATGAAGGATTCACCCCTCAACCCACAGCACCCAAAGGATCCTGCCAGTCAGGGTGCCAGACAATACAGCTACGCTTAAAGGGGGCCAGAGCTGCCTGGTGGCACAGGGGCAATGCAAAACCTTGGGTGGTTTAAATCTAATGGTTGATCAGGGATATAAAGGGCATTAGAGCATGAGGCAGTTAGCCTAGTCTGGATGTCTTTGGACTATGGGAGGAAACCCACTAATTACGGGGGGAACATGCAAACATACCCAAGGCGGGAATCAAACCCAGACCCTGGAGGTCTGAGGCGATGGTGCTAGCCACTAAGCTATAAAGTTAAAAACACACAATTGTATATGATCTTGTATAAGATCTTTAGGGCTCAAACTGTGTAGATACCCCTTTTATTGATTAAGTTCTAGTTTTATTCTACACGACCTCTGATCCAAGTAACATCATCTTCATCCTTCTTCTCCTTTTTTTTTTACAGAATATCTACAAAATATAGACCATCTTATAAACGCTGACATGCACCACATTTCTTTTTTTTCTTTTTTTAATATATACACAGAATCCAATTTGCTACAATAATTTGCTAGTGTTAAGTGCCGCAAAGTCTTTTTCAAGCCCAAGAACTGTGACTACACTTGCTTTAATTATTTCTGCTTGGCACCAAGGCACTGAAACATCACTTTGAAAATTAATCTTAAGATAGACTTGCTTTACTCGCCATCTGTCTGCCTGAGAGACTCTATAGCTGCCATGTGCCACATTAAACAAACCGTGACTCATTGACAGATGTGAAAGCTTGCCTTGAAAGGACTTTTCTCCGCATAGTTTATGTACTAATACCCCGACTGAATTAGAGATTATCCACATTATTCTTTAAAGTATCTTCCCGCTTGGGCACACCTCACTGTCAATGCCCGGTAGCAGTTCTACTGTCATATTGTTTCTCCTTCAGTGAAAAACATCTTTTCTACTGTCCTGCCCACACTTTGCTACAACAATCACAACAGGCTCACTGCTTTCTTTTAAACGAGGGGGTCCACTACTGATTCTAACTGGTTGGATATGTAAAATACCTCCAACATCCAATTATACAATTCATAGTAAGAACTACAGTGGACAAAAAAAAAAGTTTTTAGAAGCACCTTACTTTCCAAAAATAGGACTCCTAAGTACATGTTTAAGAGATCTAACAGATATCTTCTTTGTTAAAAGACATATTATGCAAATTTTACTTTTTTTAAGTCATACAGTATTTAGATATTCAGATGGGTCTCCTGCATGTGCGCTTGGTGAAGTTGCATGATTAAAAAATCAACAGTAAAAAAAAAGGGAGCGTATTTACTACACGTCTCAGAGTAGGAAATCGCTCCTAAGTGGGCAACAATTTTAGTCCTACTTTTAGGAGTAGGAGTAGGAGCTTTTTATCAAGATTCCTAAAATTGGAAATCACTTCCTATCTCCACCAACATGTAGGAGAGCTTCGGAGGTGGCCTAACTGGTTAGTAGGGAGGACATGGAGTTCAGGCAGAGACGCGCGTGGATGGATGTCATTTAATGACACTGAGCTTATAAAAGACACGCTCGGATAAAAATGTATATATCTTTTTTTATTGTGTGCGGCATTCATGCTCTCTCCACAGGTGATTAATACTGTACGCTTTTTAGCAGTAACAGCCAAGATGCAACTTTGAGACAGTGACATAGCCGACAATGTCTGTACTAATATATCAAACTCTGCTCTTACAGCGTAGGTGATCGTGCGCATGCATACATTTCCCCTCCACGCAGCGTGAAATCAACGAAAAAACAAGCCGCATTCATGGAGTTGTTGGCTTCCTTCCTGGGACACACATTACAATTATTATATTTACCAATACATTTTATAGTAGAGTTATATTAAATATTTGAACGTAGACAACTATTTTTATGAGATTCTCTGTTCGTCACTTCATTAACACAATGTATCCCAGGTTTCCACACTCCTCGGGGGTACGTGTGGCACACTGAGAGGTGGCATTGATGCTTTCACAATTTTCCTCCGTTCACTTTTTATCTTTAGTGGTAACAGTCAGGGATATTTTGAATGTTAAATAAACTTTGAGCTTGATTTCTTTGAGTGATTCTGAGACGCTTAGTAAATATGGGCCAAGAGCAGGATTTTTATTCGTGAAAATAAGAGCCTTTTGAAATTATAAGATCAGATAGAAGGGCAGCATGGTTGCTTAGTGTCTACTTGCACCTCCAGGGTCCAGGTTCGATTCCCTTCTCTGTGTGCATGGAGCTTCCATTTTCTCCCCATGCATGGTGTTCCTCCACACTAGGCTAATTGGCATTCCCAAAATTGTCTGTAGTGTGTGAATGTGTGTGTGCCCTGCGATGGATTGGCACCCTGTCCCAGGGTGTACCACGACTGGGATAGGCTCCAGGCCCCATGTCACCCTGTATACAGGATAAAGCGGTATAGACGATGACTGAGAGTGAGTGAGATCAGACGGAATAACATGCACGTTATCTTTTAACATTTTTAACATTTTTGATGGAGAAACCACACTGAACCTTATACTAATACAGTACTGGCCTTTTAAAGGCAGCAGCTGTTTCAGCACCATGTGCCATTTCTCCTTCATGATATGGATTTTTACAGCATTCATGCCACGTTTTAATAATTCTAAGCATAATTCAAATATAATCTGGAACTATTGATATTTTAAAATCATTCTTGGGCCCCAAAGTGGTTAGACAGCTGTGTGGAGAAATGTGCTGACCACCTTGATGAGACAGTTAGAGGAAATTGTGCCAGATTTGGTCCCCAGAATGGAAATAACAAAAATCCATGTAGAAATAGAGGAACCTTTTGTCAAAGCGGTACGAGCTTTTACAATGCGTAATGAAATACATCATCTTAGATCTGTGCTATTCATCCTATGAATTAATGAAGCATGCCGGTTATAAGTTCTGCAGATGAGATTTGTGATATTTTCATTATATAATTGCAGTTTCTACGTAAGCCCAGGCAAGTAAGAAAAATGTAGTTGTTAGAAAGAGAAATGTTTTGTCATGATGGTTGAGCTAAATGTTTGTTTTTGGGATCTCAAGCCATAAGAACCTCAGGTCCTAGATTTTAGCTGCAAATGTTGCGATATATAATTGCAGTGATATTGATTATATATTGGCAGCACTGTAGCCTCACACCTCCAGGGTCCAGGGTTCGATTCCCACCAAGTCCGGGTGCGTGGTGTTTGCATGTTCCCCCATGCAGCTTGGTGGGTTTCCTCTGGGTACTTCAGTATCCTTTTACAGTACAAAGAAATGCAAATTAGCCTAATTGGCGTTCCCGAATAGCTCGTACTGTGCGAGTGTGCACCTTTGATGGATTGGCACCCTGTCCGGAGTGTGCCCTGCCCCATCCTGATGTCTCCTGGGATAGGCTGCAGGCTCCCCGCAATGATTATATATTTATATTTTATTATTAGTATTTGTATTTTTATCCATGCCAGAATGTCTCAGTGTGTTTCCAAAGCCAAGGTGCCAATTCAAATTTAGCAGAACTGCCACAGTTTAACTCCAGGCATAACGCATCTCAGGACAGGGCAACAGAAGGTTTTATTTTCCAATTCTTCTACAGCTACTGTATTTATGCACTATGTGATGATTCACAGTTGTAAATGAATATCAGTGGTATGCCTCCACACATCTTCTTTCACGTGGAATATATGAAGTGTAGGCACTTTGCCAACATGATGCATGGAAAATATAATTGTTGTTGGAAGGGGTTTTGTTATTCAGAATGCTCTTATGATTATAAGCTGTGAGCTGGTGAGTTTGTGTGTGTGCAGGCCATGCAGAGTGAAGGCAAAGACATCAACATAAAGGAAGTGATGGATGGATGGACTCTCCAAATGGGCTATCCAGTTGTTACCATCAGCAAAAACGAGAGTCTGGACAACATGGTCATCATCAACCAGGAGCACTTCCTCTATGACATGGAGGCTAAGATGCACAACCCTGATTTTCTCAACAATAGGTATAGTATCTATGGTAGCATATGTTTGCAATCTTGTGCATGTTAGTCAAGATTATTCCTTGCGGAGTTCAGTTGAGGCAGAAAGAGGCACCTGACTGTTTAGTCTGTTTCAACTCATCTACAGTAAATCGATCCAATCACTCTTGTTATTTATCCAACAAAGTCGGGTGTGCCAGAACACGAGGAGCATTCATTTGTGCAGTTTGATAGCTTTGTCCAGTGTGTACTCTGGAGCACTGGCGAGTCCTCTGTAACAGCCTTTGACAGACACACACTACCGTTCAAAAGTTTGGGGTCACTTGCAAATTTCTTTGTTTTTGTTTAGTGATTTATTTTCTACATTCTACAACAATACTGGGGATTTCAAAACTATAAAATAACACATATGGGATTAGGTAATTACGTAACAACAAGAAAAACAACAGTTAGTTGTTATATTAAGACACAGAGGTCAGCCTTTCTGTAATAGTTCTTGCAAGAACAGTATTGTCAAGTGCATTTGCAAAATCAAGCACCATAATGAAACTGGCTCTCATGAAGGCCATCCCAGGAGGGTGAGACCAAAACCTACCTCTGCTGCAGACGAGAAGTTCATTTAGAGTTATCAGCCTGAAAAATGACCAATTAACAGCACCTCAGATTAGAGGCGTTATGAAGTCTTTACAGAGCAGAAGTAGCAGACGCATCTCACCATTAACTGTTCAAAGGAGATTAATGCATGTTTTGGACGCCTTCAGCATTCCTTTACAATGTAGAAAGAAATAAAAATCAGAAACCATCATGATCATGAGTTAGAAAGTGACCTCGCACTTTTGAACGGTAATGTATGTACGAAATATGCCATCAATTTCTATACTTCTTTAAAATTATAAATAATATTAATATTCGAATGCTAATTGAAAGTGTTAAAGAAATAAAAGGCCATAACGAAGGTCTGTCCTGTAACAGTAAGCTTATTACTCTTCCCTCTCCAGCATCACCGACTTTCTACTCTTTTCTCAAGCACAGAATTCGCTATGCAGAACATGAACACAGATTTAATCGCTTCCGTTTCGCATTACTTTTGTAACCATCAAGAATGCTAATTGGCTCACTGTTTATTATTTATGCACCCTTTGGTAACCTCTAGGTGTCTTCTAAAATCCTGCAGCATTTGCTAAAAAAAATGAATGGGACTGCCAAGAGCAGACATAAATTTTAACTCTCATTAATGGTGTCATAAATAATTCATCATGCCCTCTGGAAGTCTCTGGTCTTATTTGGGTCCAAATGCTGGCAGGAACACTTATTGGCCAGCGAATGTTAATGTGTATGTCTGTGTTGGAGTGTACGGCGTCGGTTTATTGAGTAGTCCACGTACGTGGAACATAAAGAACTCAAAATCAAAAGTAGAAAAAAGATAAAGAAAGCCCTTTACAATGATATTGAAGTGTTTACAGATTGAATTTCAACATGCATATACAGTACGCCAATCAACCACCAGCAGGTAAATTGAATACCATCGATTATTAACCTTATACCAGTTAACCGCTCACAGGATCACTGGTCTGATACTACGGAAAAGCCAACGTAACAAAAATTGCTGAAAAAAGTTCATTCTGGCCTTGATGGAAAGGAACAGCCAGAGCATCACAGCCTGCTATGTATAGGGTTTAGCAGGCAAAGGGTTTAGGGTTGTTGATCCGGCCAAGTTCCTGTCGAGTCATGTCCTGAGGTGCTGGGAACCCATTCATGCCTGTAGGGGAACCCATTCATGCCTGTAGGGGAACCTACACAACACTGCTTTGTCTTTTAATGTATGGTGGCTTTGTGTACGCAATATTGGTGGCATGGTGGTTATTATCACTGTTGTTTTGCACCTCCAGGTTTGGGGTTTGAATCTCATCCTCACGTAATGAGTTGGCAACCCATTCAGGGGTACCCATATGACTCTATACAGGTTAAACAAACGATGGATGAATAGATGGATGGATAGATGGATGGATAGATGGATGGATGGATGGATGGATAAATAGATGGATGGATAGATGGATGGATAAATAGATGGATGGACGGATGGATGGATGGATATGCAGTATATAGCCAAATGCATGTGAACACCTGAGTAATACAGTATACTGTGTTTGTACATGTGCATGCTGAACATCTTATTCTAAGCTTGGTCCCACCTATAATAACAACCATGCTATTATAATCACCAATCTTATTGGAAGACATGTCCTTGGAGTTTGGGTATGATGTATGATCAAGAATTGTTGAAACAACATGGGTCTGATTTGGAATCATCTGATTTGGAATCATCACACGTCACAGAAAACAGACCAGAGGTCAGTAGTAAATGAGTCAATCCATATCTCTGAGATCTCATAAGATAGCCGCTGTCACGTCCTAGCTAGCTAGTGGTGCACAGTGTAGGCCATATAGGCATAATAATCCATAGTAAAACTAAATATTTCGGGTACATTTCAATGTATGATAATTTCTCCCGAAATATGATTTTTTTTAGGCCTTTCTACTTTTTATTTGTTCTGCACCTTGGGAAACCATTTTCTTTCTGGACCTTGCGTCGTACACAGAGGCACTGTCATGCTGGAACAAAGTTGGGATGGGTCCATTAGTTCCCACAACAGTTTACTCTGGCTAAGGTTGCTGGCCCTGTTTCTGATCTTGCTCTGATGGCTTTTTTGGTGCATCACAAAGCAGTTTTGTACTGTGGTATTTTAACAAGTTGTTGTGATGTTCTGTAGTGTGCTAATGGTGACGGAATGCATGCACTAAATCCTAAATTAAAGCAGCTGCTGTCTACCATAAAAGTCTAATGTTTCCCATGTTCTAATATAGGATTTTGACAGAGTAATGTTTGCGGGTAGCAGAGTTGAGGGGCAGAATAAGTGAAGGACTGTTGTTTGCTCTCCTCTCACTGACACATACAATATGAGCACATATCAAAATCAAATTTGATTTATCACATACGCGACCATACAGTACACTGTATGATATGCAATGAAATGCCTAATATTTGTGTGTGTTGTTTGGTTGTTCAGTGTGATTGTCTTAAAAGAATGATGCCCTGGGCCATTCGTGCCTCAAATGCCAATGATTAAGGTTACTGATCAGAAAGTTTTCCATCAAGCCCCAGCCCCTGTAGGGATGTTGAGCAAGCCCTTATGGAAAACAACAACATGGCAATAAGTTGTAAAATATAATGCAATATATTAAATAATACATTCCCACATATAGGAAACTAGTGCTTATATTTATTAATAAATTGCAATGAATACAAAAACCATTATATTTCTTCTTATAATTGTTTTATTAAAACATTATGAAATTTTAGAATTTAACACACATTTAAGAATTATACACACACGTTTACTTTGTCGGTGTGCTCTAATAATGCCTATAAAGTTTATTACGTTTAAACTACATTAACATATAAGCATATTGTAAAAACATATAAAGCAATAGATATATTTAATCAAATTCAATATATTATAAAGTATATGGTTAAATGTAAAATTACAAACATCAGTACATTTGAATATATTTCTCAATATATGAAAAGCGGCAGTTCCTTATGTATTTTTCAGTATAGTGTAATATATTAATATAGTATATTATTCTTAAATTTGTAAATAAATATATTTAAAACCTTTTTTATTCTGTTAATTATTAGTTAGTATCAGTTAGTGTAGCAACACGGAATATTAACATTATAAAATCCTATGAATTTACCAGTAAATCAGAACACTAAATCATTTAATATATTGACAATTAATATATAGAGAAATATATTTACTTTGCGTAAGGGAGGCTCTTAACCATCCAGTTGTATCATTGCTGACCCAGTGCTCTAACACAGCTTGGCGAGAAGTTGAGAAAAAAAGTAGACTTTCATTGTGCTGAAATGTACATGTGATAAAAAGAAAGGTTTCCTCTTATTCTTCTTATTCTTCTTCTCACAGCTGGTTATAGCTTGGTTACAGCTAAATACCAAACCTTAGGCCCAGTAATCACTACCTCTTCTCTAAAATGCTTCTGCTCTCCATCCATTTAGTAGTCATTGTGTGTCTTCTGTGACCCTCCGTTCGTGTGAGTTCCCTTAAACTGTTCTCAAGTGCTTCATGGCAGCGTTTTCCCCCCTATTTTTCCCTCTCTCCCACCTCAGAAGGGTTTGTGAGTTAGATCTTCCCTGACCTGTCAGCACAGTAAGGGATTCAGTTTTTTTTCCTGTAACCATGCTGGATTTTGTCTCTGCATCCCACAGACAAGTCGATAGGCTGTCTCTTCTTTGTTACCTTTCAGGTAACAAAAAGCCTGGAACAGTAAGGGACATAGAGGCTTAACTGTACCATTTTTTGCCTATACTTATTCTGTCACGGTTATTCCGACTGATACCCCCCCTCACAGTACAGCTACAGGCTCGACATTCAGCCACACAATAGGAACACAGCGGAATGAAGCTCCAGAAATAAACTGATTTATAGCACCAGATTGTGCAGAGAACGCGGGTCATCGTTTCACTTTTTCCTCTTAAAGAGATTTTCTTTTATAAACAGCTATTCCTTTTCAATCTATTTTAAAAACGTCCTTTAGTGCTTTTTGTTTCCATCCTTTAAATGAGTCACAGCATTTTCCAGCTGCACTTATATGTTTTCTGAAGAGACAGATTTGCATTTGAATACAAAACGATGCAAAGAAGCGGGGCGGAAATAGATCGTTTGGAATAAATAAGGATGTGGTGACTGTGTTCCAGATTAGGATACAATGTGTAATCCTTAATTGGCATTGATGATGAAATATATACTGTACGTTGGGCAAGCAAGTCAAACCAACAAAAAACAGGAAACAATTATCTTTATTTCGATATATAATCTCCTGCTACACTAATGCATTTATCCCAAAGTTTCACTAGTTTAACACTGGCCTCCCAGGAACTCCTTTAATGGGCCAAAAATGTAGAAATGGCCTGGAAGGAGGTCAGGACTACTGTATATGGTGGTTGTGGAAACAACTCCCAGTCGAGTTCCTGTAATGTGCTAGTGGTGTTGGTAAATGCTTGTGTGTACAGACAGTTGTGTCTTTTGCAACAAGTTATCCAACGATTTTTAAGAATCAGGGCTCCCACTCGCTGAACGTTTCTGGGAACAACCCGGAGACATCTTGGCTGGGTCCGTCATTCACGGATGTGTGGCCTTTTTTAAAACATTTTCCGCCATCCACATAATTTACCGCGGCTAAGAGTCTCAGCTTCATGTATGACGAATTTCATCACAAGTCCCAGTTTGACTCGAACGCCCTCGTTGAAGTTTTTGGTAATGCATCCTAAAAGACTTACCATACAGTCTATGGTCGCACACGTGTTTAACTGTAGGTGTTGTTGGACACATCGTCGTTATTAAGGTTAAACTGACCTCACAGGCCTTATAATATTATTAGACATTTTAAAGGCTTCACCTTTTCATTTACAGTACATCTCAGGCTCGCTGTTTAATTCTTGTTTCAAAAGCTAAATCAGACATTTTCATGCTAAGAGAAAACAAGAGCGGGATTAGGCAACGGTTAACCTTAAACACGCACTGTGAAATTACCCTTGAAAAACGAACACATAAGCCGTGCATGGCGGTATGTCTACAACGGTTCCACATTTCCTTAGCAGATGGATTGCATGTGATCATTTAACATTCAGCATGCGGTCTCTTAGATTAAGCAGATGCTCTTCCTCTGTAGTCGCATGTGATGTTTTAATGTCTAAACAATTTAGAGAACCTAATTCATTCAAGAGCATCGGTGCGAGAGTAAATGGAAGTAATTAAAAAGGAAGAGATTGTCTCTACAATCCATTTATAATTCATCACAGGATGGTCAGGTAGCATGCATTGCGGCTGCTGACGCAAATCATTCCGGACTGGAGATTAATTAGAATCACATCACTCAGCTTGTTGTTAACTGGTACCTTTTCTAAAACAACCATCTCTCGTTTATATGTTAATGCCGCCACGCTACGTTTGCGAAGGAGATCACGTCCTAAGCAGCAGTCATGGAGAAAATAGATAACTAAATCGAATTAGAGGTCAGAGCCACAAATTGATTTCCTTGTCACCCACAGAGCAGCATGACTGTAATGGGGGTGATGCTGTTACTCTTCTTAATTACGTTAGCGCCACGCTCCAGGTGAGTGAGGCAAAGATCTGAGCATATCTCATTATGTTTAGCTAGCTGTTAGACCACACCAGGTGCTGTTATTGAAGCGAAATTGCATTAAACTTTACCATAATGTGCTGGAGCTCAACGCAAATTGATGTTTTTGAGGGGTTTAGGATCAGCCAATTAAATTGACAGCTGATCACAAATACACCATATGGACAGATGTTTGTGTGGGGGGGGGGCATGTACAAATCCATTCATCTGGAAAGGCATTCCACTAGATTTTGGAACACGGCTGTTTATCCGTAACGTAAGAGCATTGGTGGGGAAGAATGGGATGCGATTGGTGTTCCAGTTCATTTCAAATGTATTTGGTGAGGTTGAGGTCAGGGCTCGGGGGAGAACACTTGAGCTTCTTCATGCCAGTCTTGAAAAACCATGGAGTTTGTTTTGTGTACTTGGACATTGTCTTCCCAAAACAGGTTTGGGCTTCTTAGTTTCAGTGAAGGGAAACTAAAGACCTTACGTACAAGTGTATGCTTCAAACTTCGTGGCATCAGTTTGGGAATGAAACTTATACAGTACATACAGTATGGGTGAATTAGACAGGTGTCTATAAACGTTTGGCCAGTAGCGTACACAAAGTAAAATTTAATGTTTAATGACTTCCTAAATCAAGATAATACTAATAATTTGCTATTTTATGCAATGAAAGTCTTATAGAACAAATCAGTGTTTACTATGAAGTCCTTTGTTCTTTAAAACCTGCCGGATCCTGCGGTGTAGAATCAAAAAGACGTCTGCAGAATTTGGTGTTAATGGCTCAATCCCTGTCTGCTTGATTGCTTCCTGAAGATCATGTACAGAAATTTGCAAAAGAAGTTTGAAATTGATCGCCTAGTTTTTTAGCAATCAGCACAGCTCTTCACCCAGATACAGTAGGCGGGAACTAATTTGTGACAGCACGGTTTTTGTGCACAGGGGGAGCTTATTGTTCTAATACTTTTGACCACTACTGTATATGTACAGTAGTATCTAAGAATGATACATGAACAGGTTGTATGAGTTATCCAGCTTTAAAAATAACTGTTTCTGCTTCAGACATGATTACAGGATTTGTCAAATTAAAATTCATTATTCTTGAATAAGCATGTACTGATTGGCTGATTGGAATAGACTAATTATTAGAATTGCTTATAATTTTTTACTTAGATATTTAAATTACTTATAATTTCTTACTTAGAATTACTGATTCAGAGCAGTTTTCAGGGTTCATATCATGGCACGGTGGAGTAGGGATTAGCTCTGTCGCCTTGCACCTCCAGGTTCTGGCTTTGGTTCCCGCCCTGGGGTCTGTGCGCACAGAGTTTTCATGTTCTCCTTGTTTTGGTGGGTTTCCCCCAGTTTCCTCCCAAAGACATGCAGATTAGACTAATTGGCACTGAAAAGTCTCCTGCAGTGTGTGAATGTGTGTGTGAACATTGATGTGAGGTCCCACCACGGTCGTAAGGATGGGAAAAAATACAATAATCAGCAGTGACCTTCACGACACCTAGTTGGACTACAGAGCTTCCTAGATGGATGGATGGACGGATATCATACCCTAGTCTTTAATTGTCACACTTATTTCAGTCATTTTTAAAGAAAATCCTGTGTCAAGAAGACACACACTGATTGATTTCAATTAAATACATGGCTCTCTCACACAGAATACCAAGACTGCTACACCTCTTTATGCAGATAACTGAGATGTATTACATGAGGTCACTAAAGGAAATTAAGCGGTTCTCATTACTTCCCATATACTGTATCATTGCAGGAGCTGTATCTCTACTATTTGGCTAATTAGAATATGTAAGTATATTCTACATACAGTGGAACCTTGAATTACGAGCATAATTCCTTCCGGAAGTGGGCTCACATTCCAAAACACTCGTAAACCAAATCAAATTTTTCCATAAGAAATAATGAAAACTCAAATTATTCATTCCACAGCCCAAAAAATAAATACATAATACACAAAATATTATGTAAAAATAAAACAAATTATTCTGCACTTTACCTTTAAAAAAAGTAAAAATAAATCCCGTAATAAGTGTTTCCGTTTGTGCGCGCCTGCCAGTGCACGTGAATCTAAAGTTAGCTCCTCTCTCCCCCTTCTCGTCTTACACAGTTACCCTTCCTGTGTGTGTCTGTGTGTCTGTTAAGGCGAAAGTGGGAGGGGTCTGGTGTGTGTGTGTGTGTGTGTGTGTGTGTGTGTGTGTGTGTGTGTGTGTGGCGGCACAGTGTCCAATGATGCGCACAGACACGCAGAGCAGGTTGAGCCTTGAGCAGAAAGAGAAAATATATCTTTAACGTCTCTAATGAGATTAGCTTTTGCTTTACACGTGCGCTGTCAGACACAAAATAAAATATTTTTTTATGCGCACACACAGTCACGTTGTTATAGTAAACAGTACACGCATGCTTGGATGGATGTTAATTATACCAGTGAGAGACACGCACTAAGACCCGGCAGGGGAGACGGTTACCCACAATTCCTTAGCACAAGAGAGAGAAAAACTGTTGGCTCAGTGTTGATCATGTGATGCTCGACCTCAAAACAAGAAGCGCATGCGTGATACATGATACTCGGTACTTGTAAAACAAGAAGCGCATGCGTGATACATGATACTCGGTACTTGTAAACCAAGACTTGTTCGTTTTCCAAGTCAAAATTTCTTAAAAATCTGGTCTTCCGGAACACTCGTAAACCACGTTACAGGTTTCACTGTATTTTTTCCATTGGAAAGACACTTTACATTAATAAATTGTTATAATAAGACAATGTTAAGATTTGCTTATCATTGTTATGGCATGCAATAACGTTAGGAAACATATGAAAAAAAAAAAACAGAGCTGGATTGGTTACTAATAAGTATATAATAAACATAATCAGTTACTGGTATATTTCCTATAGTTCCACCATTGCTCAGCTTTTGTCCACAATGTAGAATTTCTAACATGTAAGAGAGGTGTGTCACCACGAACGAATACATTATTAGGACTATATTATAAATATTACAATTTTATTATTATCTAATCACATTTTTTTCTCACTCATATACACTTCCATACATTTTCTTTTAATTTTGTGAAGCTACTTTGAGACAATGATTATTGTTAAAAACTCTATATAAATAAATTGAATTGAATTGAATATACATCCTAAACATGACAGGATCATAGGCACCCAATGCTCACACATGGCCACGGGTACCTATCCCCAGTACTATCCCACAGAAAAGCAAGTGCAGCACAAATCGTCAAAAAAGTCAATGTGCACCAAAGCCCACTGCATAAGGGTCCGAGAAGGCCAACAACCCATATCCCAAGACAATTGCGCATCGGACAAACAAGTCCGATCCATGCATGGAGGCCTCATCCTGAAAGCCACAGCACCAAAAGATCCACCAGTAATTTCCTGGTGCCATAGATCACAGCATTCACACAAGGGGTCAGAGCTGTCCCTGTGGCACTAGAAGAACTCAAACCATAAGTGGTTATAATGTTAATGGTTTTAAGATTATCGCTAATCGGTGCATGTGTATCCCATTATATTGTACGGTTTAGTTTTCCCTAAAGAAAAGAAGCTTATTTCTTGTGTTTATTTAAAAAATGTGTTTACTGTGATATCTGTTACAGACAAAGGCAATATACCTCCCTTTGAACTAAGATTTAAGCCTGATGCTATAATATATTCTGTAAATCATACTTACATGAATGGTGCAATTACATAATCAAGGGTCTTTATTCAGACAGAGATCAAAAAGCGAGTGTTGCCTGGCTCGGCAGGACGTTTACTATGCTGTAATGGCAATAATTACTCAGTGGTGGGCCTTTTTGTTCAAGGTAATTAGCACTGGCAGGCAGCAGACCATGACCATCTGAGTGCTTGCCATTTTGACAGAGCATATGTGAGAGTAACAACGTGTGTGTCAGAAAGAGTTTTGAGTTTTAAAGCAGGTTTGAGATGCACAGACCGGCAGGGATCAAAGGACTTTATACAACAGTTAGTTGCGACGAGCAATCTGATGGGACGAGAGGCTTTCCTTGAGTGGTGGTGATAGATAGTAACAGCACTGGGACGTTTAACTATATCTATCACTCTGCATCCCAGGTGTTCTATAATTGTTATTTACACTAATTGGTGGTTGCCAGATTGGCGGAAAGTAGGTCGGGACAGTCCGCAGTATTGATGAGAAAATGCATTTTCAAAACCAGACACATTTTGTGACATTTTAACAAGAAAATCCATTTAATAATATTGCCATAGTTGTTGTCATAGTGTTAAACAATACTTTGTCTCCTTGATTATTGTTTTTAAATCGTTCTGAATTGAGGTTTTATTTATGCCTAATCCGAGAAACAAAGCTAATTAGCCTTTAACACAAGGCTGAATCCCAAACTCTTCTCTCTAACTCCTGATTATGAGTGCTACTTGATCTGTTAAATGACTGGTTGTACACCCTCGTGCACTAGCTTATTCTAGAATGCTATATGGAATTCAACCAGGAACCCAAATATTAATGGAGCTGATATAATTAGTGGAAATATAAAAAGCAATTAACGGTACTTACAGGATTTACAGGACTGTCCACCACCTCCATGTTTTATTATTTTTACCTTTTGGCTACATAGTACGAGTAGAAATTTAAAACTAGTTTCACACCCAGTAATTTCATTAACTGTTAGTTACTAACTGTCAGTTGCCAGCTGTGCAAGTCGCGGTTACAGTACTTAGTTCCCCCAGTTCTGGAAGGACATGTGTTGGTGGAGAAAAAGTAACTAGTTAAATAAAAATGCAATTCCTAATCTGTTGGTAATAAACTGTGTTTGAATATAAGGAGTTTGAATAAAAGCAATAATAACGTTCAAGGTCATTCTGTTAAGCAGGATATCTACAACCGCATCACAGCTGTGCTGATATTTAGCACAACAGTACTTTCTCTCTCATGTGATATTGCCCAATGATGTTGCTCACTTTGCCGTACCTGAGCACATGGTGTATGTTTTACCACTTTTAAGTTAATGTGAGTTTGTTCCATTCAGACTTGTAACAGCCTACAGATCTGGCCTTTAAAAACGCACGTTTTCAGAAAAGGGATCCCACGAATTGCTGCGGCTGCGCGCGGCAAGCTGTGAAAATGCCCTTCATTACCTGTAGGGGGCAGTCGTGTTTCATTTTAAAGTATTGTGTGTCTACTAAAGCCGAAAAATTTTATGTCTCTTAGGCGCCCATTGACAGCAAGCGACAGAGCTCATAAACGTGTCGAGCTCAAACTGATATGTATTTATTTTTCATTTATTTTTCATGCTTGCAGTAAAATAAATAAAAAAATTAAATAAATAAATAAATACACTATATGAATAAAAGTATTTGGCCAAACCTGGTAACTATTGAATTCAGGTGTTTCAATCACAGACGTCAGTGAAGGGCAATCTTAATGCTTCAGCATACCAAGACATCTTAGACAATGCTATGCTTACAATTTGGTGCCAACAGTTTAAGGTAGGCCCTTATTCCAACATGACTGTGTCCCAGCGCACAAAGCAAGCACTGTAAAAGACATGGTTTGATGAATTCAGTGTGGAAGAACTTAACTGGCCTGAATACCGAGCCCTAACTTCAACGCCATCAAGCACCTTTCAGATGATGACCTCATAAATGCTCTACAGAAAGGATAGGCACAAATTCCCACAGAAAACTCCAAAATTTTATGGACAACCTCTAAAGAAGAGCAAAAGGAAGGCAACTCTATATTGACGTATATGTTTTTTAATTCAATGTGATTGCAGGGTTGGACAAATCCTTTTGTCTATACAGTGTATCTACCTGAGGACAGTATGAATGTCTTTCTCTATGACTAATTTCTGTGTTATGTCTTGAGTTAAATCTATAATCAGAAATAACGCTGATACTTCTCCATCTCTTTGTCTCTCCTAGTTTCCAGTGGCAGATCCCATTGACTCTAGCAGTGGGAAACACAAGTCACATATCATCCGAGACTGTCATATGGGTCTCTAAGAAAACAGGCAAGTTTCCTTTAGATACAATACAACCAGAACTATACAGAAGGAATACTTTTCTGATATACTACCATGCATTTACAGTCAGTGCCAGGCATTGAGCTTATTGCGCAATGTTTCAATACAGGTCCAACTTGATTACATTTGAAATTACCACCGAAAAAATATTTTAGCTGGATTGTCTCCATCTGTTATTAAAGAAATACCTTTAGCATCATTGCTAATTCAAATGTAAAAACAACATTAAATGTAAATGTATGTGTGCTATATGAAGTGTAATTCTGTGCCTGCTGTTATTCTCCTCAATTCCATTCCCCTCCTGATAAGGATAATTTATAGGCCATCTAACAAATGTGTCGGTTCAGCAAAAATCCTTCTCTAAACCCTATTGTTTTACACTGCAAGCTTCTGTATTCAATTTAGCCAGTTCCTTCCTTGCTGAGGTTCCTGGTTGAAAAGCTACTCTACATGTGTCATCATTTATCTCTTTTCATTTTCTGCTAACCATTCTTTGCTCGCGTTTTTTTGTCTCTGCAGCTGACCAGCACATAGTGAACAGGAAATTGGTGTACTAAAGCCTCAGACAAGCTGTTCCCATAATTAGCTTCTAACGGAAGTGAATTCACTGTATGAACAACTGCAAAAGAAAATATGTTCTTAATGATGCTTAGTTTTTTTAGTTTTTTTTTTCAAGGATTTTATTTTATTTTTTTCCTTTTTTTTCTTGCCAAAAAAAAAAAAAAAAGCTTTTTACTTACTGCTCATGCTATATTTGGTGAAGGTGGCCTTGGGTACCAACCATAATCAGCCAGCTGCTCCCTGTTTACTCCAGACAAAAAGACAAACTTACTCAGCCTCTTTGGGCCAACAGCATTTATATAAGCTTTAGTGATTTTATATATATATATATATATATATATATATATATATATATATACACACACAGAGTATTGCCATATTGACGTATGATCCTGACCTCGCTCCAAGCCATTTCCACATGTTTGGGCCATTAAAGGAGTTCCTGGGAGGCCAGGATTTCAGGGGTGTCATCATGGCACTAGTGAAACACTGGGATATGTGTATTACATTAGATGTGCATGGGAATTATATAAAGAAAGAAAGGGAGTTATTACTCTCATAACGCTGTTCTACTATTCTATTCAGCACAATCAAAAGTCCCGCTTTGACTTGAACCTACAGAACCTTGTACATTTTTATTAAACGAGAGATCTTTAGTATCGCATCAGTTTATTAATTTACAAACCTGCATTGCTAGGACCTTTAAACCCCTCAGAGAACCTGGAATTGATTTGATTGAGATTTATATAGTGTACATTAGACTGCATGCAGAATGTGAAGGTTTTGCCTACAATTCTTCTCTCTCTGGAAACCTTAAACAACTGTCAAGTGGTGTGAAGTGTGTTTGTTATCTCTATAAAGACTAGCCATGTCTTTAATATTAATATCATGACACATGATAGCATCAGTTCAACTGAAGAAACAGAATTTGATGGAAAGGGAACAAATGTCCCCTTTCGGAACAGGATAAATGGATACGTGATACGTTTTCTGTAGAGCAGCAGAGACGTTTTTCTCTTTTAATCTAATGGAAACCGAGAGGAATGATGTACCAATATTTCTTTAATATTTCAATATTTCTCTATAAAGTTATGTGAACCATTCAGGCATACAGGGATTCTTGAAGTCTTCATTGCCAATCTCATTTGTTTCAGCAGAGTTCTCAATTGTGCTAAGGACGGTTTAATTTCATCTTGCATTAGGTTTGTAGAGGTTCAGCTTCTTATAATGAATGACCGATGATGAGAAGGTCCATTAGGAACTACAACAGTCGGGGCACAATTCCACAATAAAAAGCCTGAGTGAATATAGACATTCCTATTAGT
The DNA here is from genome assembly GCF_024256425.1 of Clarias gariepinus. NCBI lineage: Eukaryota > Metazoa > Chordata > Actinopteri > Siluriformes > Clariidae > Clarias > Clarias gariepinus. The sequence continues at coordinate 21,091,331 of NC_071111.1, forward strand.
ACAGCCATTCATCAGCCAACCTCTAAGTGCATCTGTTTTAGGAAAAAGGATTAAATCGTGGATGTTCTAATGATGTCAGGCTGTGCTTTAAGCATTATCACCCTGCTTTTTTTTGTTTTTTTCCCATGTATAATTCTAGAGACGCACCGTGTGGGCCACATAGATGAGAAGATGTGGGTGCTGGGAAACATCAATCAGACAGGCTACTTCAGGGTGAACTATGACCTTCACAACTGGAGGCTCCTTATTCAGCAACTGATGATCAACCCGACTGTATGCAGCTACTTATTTCCCTCTCAGCCTTTTATTATCCGATTTCCTTTCAATTAAATTTTTTTAATCTTTTCACTAAACATTCTTCTCATAAACATCAATTCATTAGCTGCAACTACTTGCGCTTTTTGATATTCTGTAGTATAATAAAGCTTTTTTTTCTATTTCCTTCCTGACTGTAGATCATCTCCGTAGGAAACCGCGCAAGTCTAATTGACGACGTCTTCAACCTTGCCAGGTGGGTTTGCACAGAATAGTTTCTCACACTTTAAGCAGCAGCCTCACTGAGTGTAAAGCTGGTTCTGGGATAATGTAAGCTTCTTTGCCCATTCTCCATCTGCTTGAATGAAATCACATGTTGGCACTTGTGTCAAAACAAGGCCCAAAGCGAAGCTGTGCTGAAAGATAATGTGAGGAACGGAAGAGTCTTATGCATTCGTCTGGTCAGGCCACCTCTCTCTCTCTCTCTCTCTCTTGCTCTCTTTTTTTCTCTTTACCTTCTACAAATAGCAGCTCTGTGAAAGCATCCAGTAGAGCTCAGTCGCTTGCTCCATTCTCCTAAGACTCCTTGCTGAGTCGGTAGGGATAAGTGATGCAATAGAGAGCGCTCTTCCTCTACTGGGGAACTAAGCTTGCTGTGAGAAGCCAAATCCCTTTTCTAGAATATCATATAATTGTACCTTGTACAGATGATGCAACCCCTGCAGCACAGCACAAGTGTCAAACTGATTTTAAGTAGCAGGACACATTTAGAGCATATACTGGCTAAAAGTACATACACAATAGTCTAAAGTCTAATGGATCAGACATTTAAAAAAAAAAAAAAAATCTTTCTGTATTTATCCGAAAAATACAGTCTTGAGGCGCATCTGATTTTTTTCTCATATTTTGCTTCCTAAGAGACAAGCTTACGTTATTATTTTAATGTATTCTTGATGATGGGCGGCATGGTATCTTAGTGGTTAGCACCTCCAGGTTCCAGATTCGATTCCCGCCTCAGGGAGTTTGCATGTTCTCCCCGTGCTTGGTGGGTTTCCCCCAGGTAATCCGGTTTCCTCCCACAGTCCAAAACCATGCAGATTAGGCTAATTGGCGTTTCCAGATTGCCTGAAGTGTGTGAATGAGTGTATGAGTGTGTATGTCCTTGGATTCTCATCCTGTCCAGTGTGTACCCGGCTTTGTGCCATAAGTCTTCTGGGATAGGTGATGCTGACTGCTAAGTGGTTGGAACAGACGAGAAGGGAAACAAGCCATTTATTTTTATTGTTTTAACACTTTGCATCCTGTTGCAGTTAAACATTTGATCCCGTTATTTAATATAAAGAAATTAAGACTTAATTTAAGACTTTTGCAAAGAATGCAAAGTTTAAACATAGACTACACTTTACCACAACAGCCATGTGTCATCTCTTTTCAAAGACTTCTATTTTCCCAAGCAGGCTTTCCTCTGTATATATTTTTTTTTATAGTTTTGGGTATTTATGATCAATTATTTTGTGCACAGGGGTATGGTCATGCTGGAACAGGTTTGGGTCTCTTAGTTTTAGTTCATTCAAGTGTGAATAAATTGTGATGCTGCAGCAAACAAAGACCTTCTTTCCCTCCAAACCTTTCAAGGTAATGTCCTGCATGCGTTCAGTGTTATTTGTGTAACAGATACTTTATTTTAGATGTAGGCTGAAATCCAAAGGATTAGTCGTGATCAGCAAACAGGCAATGATGAGGTGATCAACATGCACCATGAGCTAAGCAAGACTGTGGGCAAAAACAAGGTCAACACCACAGATGGCAAAAGAAAAAGAAAAAAAGTCATGGTAACGAAAAGCAGTGGTACAGTAGCTCTGTGGTTAAGACATTGGACTGTAGATTGGAAAGTCATGGGTTCATGGGTTCTAGCACCATCGAGCTGCTGCTGTTTGGCCTTCAACCCTCAACTTCTGGAATGTACAGTATAGTATAATAGGATAAATGTAAGTCTATCTGGATAAAGGCATCTACCAGATGCCTGCGAGTCTGGCTGATTTTGTAATCGAGTCCAGGTGTGTGCAATTAAAATGAACACAGAGCTTGTGAAGGCTTGATGTCACAGTCATTAGCGGGGCAGAATTTAATGACTTTTTTGCTGTACCTAGATATCTACCTGAAGTTTAAATTACACCATCAAGTAAAATCTAAATATTGAGTAAAAGCGATGTTATGATCAACAGTTATGTGCTGGATAAATTAATCTACTTTAAAATAAACTACTAATAAGTTACTTTGCTCAATATCAACAAACACCTGCACCACTAGATATACATTAGACAAGCTAAACCGAATATTTACAATATTTAATATTTACAATATATTGAACACAGCGTAAGATAATCAACCTTACATTTTTATTTCCTTTGTATTAATAAGTTAGGCTGAGATTTCTGTACAAAAAACAGGCAGACATGTACTGTACGTGGGCTTCAACCTGAAATAATATAGTACGGGCATGTTATTCAAGTTCTGACGCGTATCTTTCTTGTTACACTTGGTTACTCACGACTTGGACGTCCGTTGAGTTCTTTGTGTCTTGTTTTTTTTTTTTACATCAAAGTTTAACAGTTCTTATAGTTTTCTGCATAAATCCACTGTGGTTATAACGACTTGCTGTATCTTTAGATTGCGGTATTATGGTCAAAAGCTTGTGTTCTCCACACTTACGTATCTTTACAACAATCAACGTGCGTGATAGAAATGCAGCTACACAACTATGGAATGATGTCACAGAACAAATTATAATGTGATGTCACAGTACAACTTACGAGTATCATACTAAATGCTTAACTATTAAACTTTTTTTTAACAATAGAGCCACAAATTAGACTTTCTTAACCTTTTAACCTTTTTCTTTATCATTTAAATTAAGGTATTTGTATCTTTACGTATCAAAAAAAATTATGAAATAGTTAACAGTCTATTTCACATATGAGGCACAGCTTGTCAATGGGTCTTTCCAGTGTATTGGTCTTAGTTTTAACCAGCACAAGTCTCACAAGTCTTTTTTTATCAGGGAACACTTATGTGATTCGTCCGACGACCCATGAATTTCTTGAAGACTCATCATTTATTAGAACTACATTTCCAATCGAAAGGTTTTTTTCTCACTTGAGACCATTTTTGGCGCTCCTGAAGCAAGGGCAGATATTCACGCACCCATCGCTTTTAGAATAAATCAGCAAGGTATTGAATTTGCTTCCACTTGCGACATGCATAAATGTCCTCTTGTTTGAAAAGTCCAGGAGGCAAGTTTGGCTGTCTTTTTATCAGCAGCAGGTGGTTAGGTGTCAGGGGCTCCAGGTCTGGGGGATCATCCGTAGCAGTGGTAAGGGGACGGTCGTTCATTATTGCTTCCACTTCACACAGAAATGTATGCAAGCTCTCATCGTTTAGTGTTTGTTCTTTTAGTACAGACCTCAGGATCTTTCTGACTGATCTTATCTGCTTTTCCCATATTCCACCGAAATGAGACCCAAAAGGTGGGTTGAATATCCATTGTATCCCATTTTGCTTGGGGATACTGTTGGATAGCTTTACGCAATTCAATCTCAGCACCTATAAAGTTTGTTCCATTGTCACTTCTCATAACTGACACCTGGCCTCTTCTGCACATGAAGCGTCAAATAGCATTTAAGCAGGAGTTTGTATCTAATGACTGCGCGACTTCAATGTGCACGCCTCTTGTTGTCAGACAAGTAAACAACAAATCCAAAATAGTCTACCCCTACGTTAGTGAACGGTGGGTGATCTGGTGTTATTCTACCACGTGGCAGTTCTGACATTTTTTGTTTACCGGTCTTTGCTCTGATCTTTCTACTGTACATGTCACACAGGTGGAAAGAAACTTTCTCACAAGGGAATTTGCAGTCGGAATCCAGTATTTCTGCCGCAAATTTGAAAGCATATAATTCCTTCCACAATGTCCAACCTTTTCGTGAATGTCTCTTAAGATTTAGGTGGTGATGTGTGAGTCTTTAGGTATAATGATAGGATGTTTTACGTCCTCGGGCATTGCAGACTTACCGAGACGTCCTCCAACTCTCAGCACTCCATCCTGCAGTACTGGGTCTAGTTTGGAGAGACAACTGTTTCTTTTTACAGATGCATTACCTTTTTGCAGCGTGGAAATTTCTTCTTTAAATTTTTGGTTTTGGATGAACTTAATGATTTCGTTTTCTGCTCTTGTTAAGTTCTGAGTTGTCAGAGACTTGTGGTTTTCTGTTATTGAGTCATGTACATGTCCTTTAATCTTTTTTGTTCTCTGTTTAAGCATGTCCTTAACATAAAGAATCCTGGCAATGAATCTTTTCAACTTGTACTAGTCAGAGTGATAGTTAATCAGTTTACTCTCTCTGTAGTCTTTACGAGATTCACTGAGGCTGAATGTTTAATCTCAATGTCATGCTCTTTTATTGACAGATCATGAATGTTCTCAGGCCATTTACACTCTGGTTCTTTGAGAAAGGAGGGACCATGGATCCAATTGGCGTTTTTCATGAATTTATCACAAGAAACTCCCCTGGATGCAGAATCGGCTGGATTTTTTGAAGTATTGATATACCTCCACTGCTGGGGCTTGGTTGACTCTCTTATAATGGCAATTCTATTTGCAACAAAGATTTTGAAACAAAGTTTTTCATTGTCAATATATTTCAAAACAGTTGTACTGTCAGTCCAAAAAATAGAGTCCTGCAACTCCATTTCCAGTTGAATTTTCCACATTTTGTCAGTGCTCACAGCAACTACTGCCGCAGTCAATTCCATTCGCGGAATAGTGGTTTGTTTCAGTTGTTCAGTTGTTTCATACATACACCTCCCTGTTTTGTCACTTTACTTGGACTTTATTTTAACAGGTACTATGGCGAAAATGCAATTGTCTCCAGCCCCAGTACAGGCACTTGTTTCATGACTTACTGTAGCAGGCAAGGTATTTACTGTTTCAGCTTCATCAACTTTTACCATTACCTTTACATGAGCTGTGTCTTGTGCGGCAATGTCTAGCATGTGAGGATGTTTCTTTGAGCACGACTGACATGTGATTCTTCTTGTGCAGTCTTTGCTTAAATGTCCTTTTACTAAACATCCAAAACAAAATCCATTCTTTCTCAAAAAGTCCAATTTGTCTTTATACGCCTTAGCGTTGAACTGGTAGCATTCATCTAGGGTGTGGGTTTTTTTTTCACAGAATGCACAAGGTTTAGTGAAAGCACTGATAACTAATGCACCACTACTGTTTGCTGTTATCAAGTCTTTATAATTTTCACCAACCTGTTTTACGCCGGTTGCAAAGCTGCTACCTCTTTTTTATTCTTTTTTCAGCTTTGAAAAAGATTTTTTACAGTGTTTCTTATCACTAGCCAAAATGTTTAGATCTCCAAAGAGCGGATCTGATATTACTTTTGCCTGTCGGTCAACGAATTCCACCAACTGCACGAACTTGGCTCTTTTCCGACTGCGCTCCTCGTACTCGCATGCATGGACCCTGCATCTTTCATGCAATTTGTAGGGCAGTTTTGAGATAATAGTCCTCATGTTGATAGGACTTTCCATCCTATCAACTCTGACTTTATTTCAGGCCATTTGAATGCCTTTTGCATCAGCACTGTTGCAACTTTTAGCTCATTTCCAAACCTGTCATGTAACAGTTTCATTGCTTTTGCGTAACCACGATGATCTGGCATATGCTGGCAGCTCTTCACAAGGTCTCTAGGCTCTCCTCTAGTGTACTGCTCAAGGAAGTATAACTTATCGGCGTCGCTATCGGCTCTGGATTCAACAGCATGTTCAAATGCCTTCATAAAGGACCTGAACTCAAGCGGGTCTCCATGAAACAAAGGAACATCGCGCTGAGGTAAAGAAGACTGCCTTTGTCTGGCATTGCATCACTCTCTGAAGCTCTACAGTATCAAAGGTATGGCATGAATATTCATAGTCTTGAGAAGACCGTTCCTTTAAAGTACTTGTCTTCTTAGGTCTGATACTTACGGACGCACTTGAACTAAGTGCCTGGAGAGGGGATGGCAGTCTGAGATATTCCGTTGATGCACTGTGCACGTAGAGTTCATCATGTTCCGGTTTGGGAGCGTGTACACCACTCGATTCGATGACCACACTCTGTCTTGCATAATGTGGTCATTCTTCACGACTCTGATACGCCTTTAGTTTAGCGTCGGACATTGCAAGTGCCGTTTCGATTTTCATCCTTTCCATTTTTGCCTTTAACGCCTGCTGTTCTTTTAATGTCGCTGCCGTTAATCGTGCTTCCTCAGTCTTTAGTTGTACTTCCCTTATTTTTAATGCCTGCCGTTCTTTTAAGGCTGCTGCTTTAACCAACAAGGCTGCTCTGTTAGCTTCTTCTTTAAAGCGAGCTGAGGATTCTGTAGATGTTAAAGACCTTTTGGATGCTGCCGTCACTTCGCTTCCGCGCTTGTTAGAAGCGAGTGTCTTAGACGACACCATTGATGCACTGTTCATTGGTAAAACTTCCTTGTCGAATGTTTGAGACGGCTTAAAGCGGTTCCTAGTTTCCACAATCCACGATTCTACCTTTTCTGCAAATTCCGTACAGTACAGCAATTTTAACTTATACAAGTTTGGCAGATCATGTTTGCGTTCGTCTTCGTTTAGGCACAATGACACGTCTCTATTGCCTTTAGCAAAGTCTTTTAGCAGCCCTTTGTAGTCCGTATGGCACTTAGTTTCAACATCATGCAAATTGTAGGCATAGCGCATAAGCAACTCTATTTCTTCGGATAACGCAGTCAATTGACTCCACTTGCCTTCTTTGGCGTCCTTCATTTCGTGAATCTCTTTTGCGGAGTCTCTGTCGTCGAGCGCCATCACACGCTCAGAATCGGTGACAGCAGTGTTATCTTCGCCGTCTGCTTGTGTTCTTCACACTTCTGTATCTTAACAAACTAACGTGCGTGATAGACATGCAGCTACACAACTATGGAATGATGTCACAGAACAAATTATAAAGTGGTGTCACAGTACAACTTACGAGTATCATACTAAATGCTTAACTAATAAACTAAATGCTTAACTAGTAAAATAGAAATAAACACAACAACAAATTTATAAATATGAAACATGGCCCTTACAAATATCATCACTGAATACATTAAAGCTGATCACTTATATTTAGCTTTAACTTTTTAACTCTTTCTACAAACTATGTACCCATCAATGACACAGTTTAACACTAGTGTATACTAAGTCGTATTACTTTTATTAGCACACGTTGAAATATATGCATTTGTTTTGTAAAAGTTTGCATGAGAAGGACACATGTAAGACACAATCACATTAGAGATGGAAATAAAATCAAGTACACCATCGGGAGAAAAGCAGGTATGCGCCTCATGTAGAGTATTTGTTGTGTTGTTGTGGTGGTGTTGTTGTGTTGCCAGACTGAGTGTGTGCATTTGGATGCTGCTGAACAAAATGGAAAAAGTCAGACAAGGCTTTTACTTTAATGTGGAATTTTAAAAGAAAAGCTTGCAGAAGCTGGTAGGGAGAGTTACTAGCCTTCAGCAAAATCCTCCCCCTAACAAAAACTCAAGAGGAAAAAAAAAAAAAAAGAATTTCCCAAGGACTTGAAACTAATGCTCAGGCAGAGGGAATACATTTCCTTTCTTTTTGGTATTTTAAAGAGAATAATTTGATGATGGTGCACCTTGCTGAGCAGTGTAAAAAAAGAGTGAAAAAAAAAACATATGGTGATGATAACATGATACTAATAATTGATTCACTGTTCCGTTTCAACCCAGTCATTTTAAAGAAAACAAAACTAATGTTTTTACTTTGACAGGCCATAAAGTCCCGACTGTTCAGCATCACCAGTATACTAATCACCGGTCTGATCTTCTGTCATCATCTGCACCTGTTTCTCACTGTTTCGTGCCTTCAGCTGGATGTTTTTTTTTGTTTGTTTGTTTATGCTTGTTTAATGCTTAACAAACAAACAAAAAAACTTCCTCTAAAACTCTTCAGGTACAGTGACTGGACTGAAAATGAGAGCCAAAAACTATCCAAGGATGAGAGGCAAAAAAAAAAAAAAAAGAAATCCTTCAGGAAGCCTGGAGGACTATTCCTCAAGACTACATTAAAAATATACAAGAAAGTCTGTCTCTTTGGAAGCAAAATATAAAGAAATAAGGGGTGGTTTAAGACTTTTGCACAGTATTGTATGCTAAAAGAAAACCTAAGCAAATCATACAGGGCTTTATAAAGAAATGCTGCTTAAAGCATCTCATTTTACATCGCAGCAGGACGGCAAGTGTTTCCAATATTAATAGGAGATTCGTATAGCTTATAGCATTCACCTACAAGTTTTTCTGATTGTTTGGAAATGTAGCTAATGGCAATCCCCTACCCCCACCCCCCCCCCCCCCCCCCCCAACACACACACAAATAAATATAAAATAATAAACAAAATCGGAGGTTCATAACAGGTTGATACCTGGATATGAGCTATGGGTACTTTGAGTAATAAAGGTGCAAATACAGAAGATTTAACAAATATGGCCTATTACATCAAATCAGGAATTAAATCATATTTTGGGTGATTTGTGCATGGAGTTTGCATGTTCTCCTTGTGCTTGGTGGGTTTCCTCCGGGTACTCCGGTTTCCTCCCACAGTCCAAAGACATGCAGATTAGGCTAACTGGCGTTACCAAAATTGCCCGTATTGTGTGATTGAGTGTGTGTGCCCTGAGATGGAGTGGCACCCTGACCAGGGTGTACTCTGCCTCGTGCCCCAAGTCTCCTGGGATAGGGTCCAGGCCCCCGTGACCCTAAATACAGGATAAAGCGGTGTAGACGATGTGTGAGTGAGAGTGAGTAAGTTGTGCTTATTTTCAGATTCCTGAACCAAGTATATCACCATGTCTGGTTGTTGTGATTTTATTTACAAGACGAGCCCTGAGAACAAAATAAATGTTAAAATAATTTTTTTAGAGTATTAAATTTTTTTTCACTAACCAGCATGGATAGTGTTCGTTCAAGTACTTTAACAATGTTTACGATTTAAACCTTCTCCAGTCTTCTTGAAGGATCAGGATAAAGTATTTTTTTATTAAACTGATTTTGCTAAGATTTGTTACATTTCACCTACTGCACTCTATTGGCCAAACTGCAAAACCAATGTGTGCGACTTAATGCCTGATTTGAGATGACAGGTCACACATTTCACTTTTTTTTTTCCACAGCATAAAAGCTGAAATCCTTCTTGCCATATATATTTTTTCTTTCAAATGCTGCATAATACTTCAGAGGCAGCCAGCAAAACAAGCTTTTTTTGCATGTGCAGTTTATCTGTAGTGTCTAGATTTCTTCAAACTGATGTGACTGATTGATGCATAAGAGGCATCTTATTGCTGTACTTTTGCCAGACATTCTCTGAGAAACGTAAACAGTTTAAAAATAGCTGTTTCCCTGTTTGCATATTGATTAGCACTCAAACCTCCAGGGTCAAGGGTTCGATTCCTGCCTTCGTCCTGTGTGTGTGGTGTTCTCGCTGTACTTGGTAAGTTTCCTCCAGGGACTCTGGGTTTCCTCCCACGGTCCAAAAACATGCAGATTGGGCTAACTGGCATTTCCAAATTGCTTGTCATGTGTCCGCTCATGTCTTGCAATGGACTGACACCCTGTCCAGGGTTTTCCCCTGTCTCATGCCCCATGTCCATTGGGATAGGCTACAGTTGTGTGATGTCCATGATCACCTAAGTACAGTGTAGATCAGTGTAGATCCTTTTTTTTTCCATTTTCACAACAGACCAGATTCAGATGTGACAAAAAATTATTTTCACTCCGTCTCTGAGAAACTTTCTCATGCTCTTTACACCCTATTCAAGCACTTTTTAAATTCAGCATTTCTAAAACTTTTGTAAATCTAGTGAGATCCTCAAATAATTATATAAAACTTTACTAAAATATTGATAAATAGTGATCCATTGTGAAAAGCTTTTGATCTAATAAGCACTTCTTCAATTCCTTTCATACAAACAGGAACATTGCCAGATGTTCGCTCTTTTCCTCACTGTCTGTCATAGGCAGCGCAAACTTTTTCAGCAATTTGTGCTTCAGCAACTCTTCTGTGGGATCAGACTAGACAGGCTAGTTCTCACTCCCCATGTAACTTTTTTGCTGGATTGTACTTCCTTGGATCACTTTTGGTAGTTAGAAACCATTGCGAAATGGGAACACTGCACAAGACCTGATGTTTTGTGGATGCTCTGACCCAATCACAGACCCTTACTGTACTGTATGCTTGCCCATTTTTTTCTGCATTCATCACATCTTGTTAAAATATAGTGTAACAACCCCATGTTAATCAACTTTATTCACTTTACCTGTTAGTGGTTTTAATGTTATGGCTGATGAGTGTATGTTTTTAATCTCCCTTGTTTCCATTTTAATTAACTAGCACCTTTTTAAAGCATAAAAATATAAAAGTGGATAGGTTTAATGTTATGGTTATAGGAGGAATATTACAGTTCGGTGTATTTGATATTCTCCTTGTTAGTGCATGATAAAAAGCTTCTATTTTCTGTTGGGAACCTGCACCTGTGGAGTTGTTTATCACCTTTTATGTGGTTGGGATGCTGAAGAACAGACTTGCATAGTAAATGAAGCATTGTTCTCATTTACAGGTGTATACACTTGTGTATTTTTGTGCAAATTAAAAGTTGATTATAAAAAGGAGCCCTATAACTCTAAAACACACACGACTTTTGTTGCAAACTGTAGAGCCGTGTGAGCCAGACAGATGTATAGTTTTTGTGTAGTGTGTGGGATGGGTAAATTATTACTGGTAAATGTATAATAATAAATAAACATACAGGTAACTCATAGTAAATATAATAGATTACACTGGATAATTAGATCATTAACAGGATGAAGTTGAATGGCGTTCTGTACATTGAGAGTAGAGAAAACTACAGTAGGTGGATAATATATTGAAAAGTGCTCAGAAGAGTGGTTCTGATGGTGTCTCCTTGGATGGTCCTAACCCATGAGGTTCAGGACTCTGTGGAGATTTGCAGCAAAAGATCTCTTTGACCCAGTAATGCACAGTTCAGCAGAGATTGTGCTGAACATCCAGTGGTGGTGTCGAGCCTGCTTCCCTGGAAAGTGCAGGCAGTTTCCCATGGAAATTATGCCGGACAATCGAAGACAGCCACAGGTAAGGGATTGTCGACAAGACCTCATGGCTCAATAGATAGACACGGAAGTGATTCGAGATCCACGTGCATGGAAAGACAATGCATTGCTCACAGGTGTTTGTGAGTTTCTGGGGTGTATACTGAGGAGTGATGAAGCAGGGCAGGTTCCTGCCTCTTCTCATTCAGTGGTGCTGATTGTTTGTTGCTTAAAAGGAAGTCATGGGAGAGAATTTAAATTAACACACACACACACTCTTCCAAAGACTGCACTTTGGGGAAAACCGGCCATACAAAGACTACATTTTGGGCAGTGTTAAGTACCCATGTTTTCTAATATAATTATCCAAGTCAAAAAGGTGACTTACTGTACACAGGGTAATTTGGTCAATTTTATGGTTAGGTCACTTTAGCCCAGTCATACATTTCTGTTTAAAGTCTTTAGTCACCCCTCATTTATTCATATCTTGTTTCCAAGAGCCAAAATTTCTGAAGGTCTCTTTTGGGATTTTTCAGCCACCCAGTGACCTATGACTCTTAATGCATGAACCAGTGAGAGGGGAAACGAGGTTGCTGCTGAGGTTGTTACATAAACAACCATAAACCATTTTCCCCCGTCCGTCATTTTAACCTACTTTTGCACGGTACTGTACACTGCATATAATGCTTACTGTGATTGATTAATTGATAGATTTTCACTGCGATATGTGTTGATTAAGAAAAGGTTTTAGTAGACACAGAATTGTGTGTGTGTGTGTGTGTGTGTTTGTAGAACAGAAGAGGAGGCAGATGAATGTTGACAGAGCTCTGGTTCTTTTTAATTTTTAATGTAGCACAGGCGGTTTTCAGTGAACGCCTGACAAACTAAAAAAAAAAAAAAGAGGCAAAAAGGCCAAACTCTGTTTGTCTCAGTTTAAGTTCAAGGGAGAGAGAGTTTATACGTGAGAGCAAGTGTGTGTGTATGTGAATGTAAAGTCATTCTTTTCTTGGTTCACTGCCTCTACTAAAATGAAAAACAACCATATAAGTGGGCTGCTGGTAAGAACACACAGGTGAAAGCAATCACTCATTATGTGCTGATTCCACCCAGCACCTCTTTACATCCACAGTGGAAGATCGAGCACGGCCCCACTACCACAGGGCTTTAATTGCATTGTGGTTTTTAATTTAACCAATACAAGTTAATGAGTTTGTCAGGCAAACGTGTGACAAAGGTAAAAAATAAACTAAAAGTGCGATAGTACAGTGTTAACCAATCTGAGCATCTAAAGCTGTATTGGAGCAGTGGGAACCTATTTACGATTTTTATTGGTAAATTCTTTGTCACTTTAATTCAGACTATTACAGGTTCAAAACGGAACACTTGGATGGTCTTCCAAAATATTGATTTGAATAAGTGACCCATCTGCAATGGATTGGCACACTGTCCAGGTGTCCTAAGTCTCCTTGGATAGGCTCCAGTCCCCCAGTGCCCTTGTATACAGGATAAAGCAGTATAGACGATGAGTGAGTGAGTAAATGACCCATGTGATAATAGGTATGATCATCCAGCCGGGGCAATCTTTCTGCCTCACTGACAGGCAGAAAACCTTTGCCAACTCTTGCACCCTCTCACTGCAGCTTGACACTTATTGATCACCCAGTCCTGGTTTTAATTAAGTTTTAAACAGGCTTAAAAGAAGATGCTATGGCAAATGGTACCAAGTTGTACAACATTAGCTGCTTTATTTTTTTTTTAAATCAAATGACTAGTCTTGTTTTTTTTTTAATTCTGAAGTAATTTTGGCTTGCTTTCATTATTTTTTTATTTTTTATTACCATGTTTTTTTATAAAAAGTCACAGAAATGAAATCACTGGCTTTTACAAGATAATTATTACATTTGTGTGTAATCATATATATATATATATATATATATATATATATATATATATATATATAAGGGTACGTCTAAGTTCCATCCAACACATCGGGTGATGAATACCCCCCACCCTGGAGAGATATCATTAGTTTCTGTGGCAGTTACTTAAGAACATGCGCACAGACCTTTCTGGAGATGAGTTCCTAGGGCGAAATTTCGTATTGCGAAACGTATTTTCCCATAGGAAGTAATGTAAATACTGACAATCCGTCCCGACATTTACCCTAACTACCTTAATTTATGATTTTTTTCTTGGTACTGACTGGTTTAAAAATAAAATTGAAAGTGGGTCCCTTTTCTTCTTACTACTACCGTCCTTGATAACATTCTTGTGACCCATGGTGCTATGTTTTCATTAAATCTTGCACAAAAAAAACCCATAAACTCGCTTCACTTGGCTTTCATGCATGCATGAAAATATGGCAAACATGACACACTGATACAAACTACTTAGGCGTTATTCAGTTTGGATCAGTTTGTTTGCTCGTATGGCGGAAATGCTCCACCGACCGAAGTTAATTTCTTGCAAAATTTCAGTTTTTAAGGCAAAAATTCTTAAGGCGAGGCATTTGTATGCCAAGGTACCACTGTATACACGCTCTATACAACACTCTACATTTCTTGTGTGAATGCTCCTTTGAACATTTTAAGACTAAATTCCTTTGTAAGTGAAACCAAGATCTCAATCTGACCCCCAGACCACAGTCACGCACTTTTATCTTAGCATAATGTGAACCGAATAATAGATTTGGGGCACAGTGTTTAAATGGCAGGAAAGAAAAAATAACAACAGTGTTGTTTGTGGAGGGTTTGTGAAGCACTTTGCCTAGATTCAAAATTATATCTAAAAACCCTAAATGTGTCAAATTTGGACATTTTGGCCCACGATACAACAAACATACTTCTATGATAAACTCAATTACAATTAGCCATTTTCTTAACCAGGTACTTTACATAGCCATCTGGGGGGAAGCACATGGCTGGAGAATCTGTCTCTGCAATGTGTTCTTCTACCGCCGCCTCTAAGTGAACATGTGGCGTAAAGGAGCATCAAAGGGACAAACATTATGCAGATGAGCTTTTGCTCGGCTTTTAATAACACGAGTGATTAAGGCACTGATGTAATTGTGTTTTATTGGCCCTCTTTAATATCTGTTGCATAATTTGACACTCTGGATGCTCAATGCTCATGGGCCACCATGCTGCCTGTTTTAGTTTTCACTTTAGAAATGTTCATCCTTTTCAATCAGGTCCAGAAATCCGAATACACAATTAAGATATTTTCCTACTTGATGATACAAACATGTGCATGGGATTGTACTGTAAGTCTGCTTGGTGCACAGCCAAATGGCTGAAACCTTAGCTCGTTTGAATCATGTCTTTCTGTTATTTGGTACACAAACTCCTCCCTCCTCATCCGATGTTGTTCGGAGCCCTTGAAAAGCTCCAGGCTGTGGCGAGCTGAGACTAAGATTGATGAAAGAGGTGTAGTGACTAAGCTTTATGATAAAATACTGAGCCATATTTGCTTCAAAAAGCCTGTGGAATATTACCTTGTGTTTGATATGCTGCTCTTGATGACAGTGGATGGGGTTTAAACATTTCCAGTACCTTTTATCCTCCAAGCATGTAATAGTTTATGGATTTATGCAGCGTGAACAGGACTGCAGCATTAGAGAGGCTGTGCTTTCAGAAGGATTTTTCTTGTAAAGCTTTTCACATGGCCTTCAAATAGTGTTATGATATGATTTATGATCTATGTACTCACACAACTCTTTCTATAAACACTGAAACGGATATATTTGAGTGTTTTTGTCCTCTTATTTTAAACAAAGACGTCGCTTTGGCATAATGGATACTTGGACAGTCGCAAGGTTAACTTCGGCGCACTTCTTCTTGCTGTCTTACACATCTGCTCTCTATGTTATCTCTCTTTTACATATCTGTCCATCTGAGAATGTCTCTACATCAGTCTCTTTTATTCTATGTGTCTCTGCAGGGCAGGCTATCTCCCACAGAGCATCCCACTGCAGATCATCTGTTACCTGTCTGAGGAGGATGAGTTTCTACCCTGGCACGCCGCCAGCCGAGCGCTATACCAACTCGACAAGCTGCTTGACCGTACCAAGGACTACAGCATCTTTAGCGTAAGTGACTCCCCATTAGTCCTTGAGAAACTTCACCACTGACCTACGATCAACATGTTTAGAAGGGTTGAAACTCTGTTGGCATATTTGGCATAAGTCAGACTGTGTCAGGCCTTTGGGGCTTTTAGATCTGATCTGGAATCAGTTAAGAGCCCAACAGTAAGAGCAAAGTGAAATCAAAGCTGGCCTCAGATCTGCAGTAATAAGCTTCTTCACAAAGAAGCAGATAAAGAGAGATGTTCGATGGAACTGTTCCAGACCAGAAATGCTCAGTCTTTATTTCCTGTCATATGCTCCTGTGAGTACTGTCTTTCTCCTCCAAGGAGTTGCTTGCTGTGTTTGTCCACAAACTTGTTCAATTTCATTCACTTGCTTTGCTGCACAGTTGGATCTCAGAGCGGGTTTGGATTCTCATCTCATTAAAGAAGGTGGTGTAGTGGTTACCACTGTCGCCTTGCACCTTCAGATTCAGGGTTCGATTCCCGCCAGGGGTCTGTATGAATGGAGTCTGTATATCCTCCACGTGCTTGGTGGGTTTCCTCCGGGTACTCCGGTTTCCTCCCACAGTCCAAAGACATGCTGATTGGCCTTTCCAAATCCCATCACTGGTATGAGTGCCAATTCCTGTGATGGATTGGCACCGAATGCAGGGTCTTCTCAGATATGCTCAAGGCCCGCAGTAACCCTGTATACAGGATAAAGTGATATAGGTGTGAGTGGGATTGATATGACATGCTGTGGATACACACAAAAACAAAATGGCATTTGAGTTCATTTCTGTTCCTTAAAGACTTTGGGCATGTCTTCATCTGGCCAATCATCTGGCTGTGTACAGTATACAGTATGTGCCACCTTATTAACCATAACGTCTCTCTCCCTTATGCTTATTTACATTATTCATACTATCAAAGGCATACTGCATATTTTGGTTGTTTTCTCTTTTCCTTATCTCCTTCTTCCTCTCTCCTTCTTTATGTCAGAGTTATGTTTTGAGGCAGGTCGAGCAGAAGTATCATAAGCTGGGCTGGCCGAGTGTAAATGCAGACGGCTCTTTCCTGCAGGCAACCTATCAGACAGAGTAAGTGATAAGGCTTTCCCTGCTCAAATTAGAGACACACACACACACACACACACACACGGTGTAGGCAATCTTCTTTAAGGATTTACAGTTAAGGGGTCAAAAGTTTACATACATCTATCTAAGGATATTTAATCTCAGCATGTTTTATACAGTAAGTTAATTTTTTTTTTTTGTCTATTGAGTTGAGTACATTCCGTCGTTTCTGTAGCAGTGGCTCCTTAGCACAATGACCAGCCCTCCTCCTTCCTCATCTGGGCTTTAGTAATGGCAATGACAGAGTATTATGGTATAAAGTAACGGGACTTGCGGAAGTACCCAACAGTGGCTCGAACCCTCAACCTTTCAATCAGCAGCCCAGAGATGCCTGTTTTAGGTCCAAAGTTTACAGACACAAAGTCTTATTGCACAGTCTCGTAGATTCCAGAAGTTGATATAATTAAGCAATATTACACAAGAGGAAGTGCTGTTATGTTGGATATCAGCATAGCTGCAATGCAGTGGTAGGCACAGGGGCACAGTTAAATGGAAAGCTAGTGCACTAGGGTGTCCAATCACTTGTTCCACAGAATTGCCTCACCTTCTAGGACCTGCACATTTTGGTAGTTCCATATTGCCATAATTTTTCAGGACCGGAGGTTGCCCCTAGAAGCTATTAGAAGCTGCTAACTACAATTTGCTTCGCATAAATAAAGTAACACAAACAGTTCAGAGATCATTCTGAAAGACTAACACCATGGCACAATGATGTTTACAATGACATAATGTTGTCTAATGAGTTTTCTTCCTGGAAGTGCTTCCATGACTCGTTTTAAATGTGGGTTTTAACAGGCAGCTGTTCTCTCCTCAGTACTACAGGCCATACTGACTTACTTTCACCCATGCTGAGACCAACAATAGTGTAATTAGCGATTGTTCGAACACCTATGATGCAGAGTGAGACATATAGTTAAACATCCAAGTGCTGTTACCAACTATTATCAACACACATACAGTAGCATGCCTCTCGTCCAATCAGATTCCTTGGTCGGAACTAACTGTTGTTAATGATGATTGTAATAATTAGGTTAACTGTGAGTTCAACTGTGGCTTTATTTACATTTACATTGAGGCATTTTGCAGACGCTCTTATCCAGAGCGACTTATGAAAAGTGCTTTGAAGTTTCCGTCACTGGATAGATACTTACACTTATTTAAAAACCATATATTTAGAATGCAAGAAAATGAACCAAGACCTCAGAAAAATAAATATGGTCCTTTACCTCCTCAAATCTGGTTCTTTCTTAGCAACAGTCTTTGAGCTGAAGGTATTATGAGCATGTGTACTGTACATACAATTTAGGTAACTCCCAGGTCTGAAAGGTTCATCTATACCCCCAAGACGACTACACAGTTATATTTGTGGCATGTAAAATAGTATGTAGAAAGCTAGACTGAATTTTGCAGTTGATCAGCCTATTGGAAAAATATTGTCTAGTCAGATGTATTACAGATTGAATTATCTGGTATCAGCACCATGGAGAGAGGAAAATGGGTGAGGCTTTTAATCCAAAGAACCGCATCCCAGCGGTAAGGTGTGGGTGTGGAAGCATCGTGTTTTGGGGTTTTGTGTGTGTGTGTGTGTGTGTGTGTGTGTTTGTGTGTGTGTGTGTGTGCTCACAAAAGAACTTTAGAAAGTACTGGAGATGGTATCATGAGGAAGGAGGATTATGTAGAAATAGAGAAGCAAATCTTAAAAACATCAGCTGAAAGTTAAATCTTGGTGGTAACTGGGTCGGGGAGATTGACAAAAGTTCTGTGGGGAGGAAAACTCAAGTGAAGTTTTATGGGAAGTTTGTGGAAGGCGATCATAATGTAGTATGTAAACTTTTGATCCTTTAAAAATCACACATAATTGAAACAAATACATCATTAAAGTTATTATAAGGGTGAGTCAAAAATTATTCACACTTTGGTTATATTAAAACTTTTGTTGGCTACACTGGCTTACCGCTTTCTGTTCAAGGCTACCGTCTCCACAGTGACTGCTGCGCAGGTGTGAACGTATTACATCAGTTCATATGTAACTGCAGTGCGAGCAAAAATGGACACCCCACTTGTAATTTGCATAAAAGAAGATCAGCGTGAAGTGATACATTTTTTGTGGTCTGAGGGGGTACGTGGTACTGAAACAAGTCATGGATGAGAGAAAAACAGAAGTGTTTAAATATCTGCAAACAGAATCTGATAACGTAAGGAAGGTAATATTTTTAAGAGAATCATTACTGGTGACGAGACACGGAGCCTGAGAGTAAACGACAGAGGATGGAACGGAAACATCCTCAATCACCAACCAAAAAAAAAAAGTTCAAAAATCAGTTTTCTGAGATTCTCAAGGGCCAGTATTGGAAGATTATTATGTAAAAGGTTAAACAATCAATACAGCTTATTACAGTGAGAGGCTTAGTGAAGAGTTAAAGCCTAAACTTTAAATTAATCGCATAGGACCGCTATCCAAGGGCGTTGTGATGTCGCATAACGATGGAAAAACTTCATTTTGAGGTTTTAATCCTTCCTTTAAGGGGATGAAGATTCACTTCTGATGAAAAAGTGATGAGAGCGGTGCATTATTATTTTTTTTTTTATCTCAAAAGTCAACTATTTTCTAAATAAAGTTTTGAAATTAATAGATCTGATTTAAATATTCTAATTGAGGAAATACGGCATTTGCACGAAGTGTATGTAAAAGCAAAGAGATTATGTTAAAAAATTATGTATTTGTCTTTTTTAAAAGTTCTAAATTCTACAGCCAGAGTGCGGATAATTTTTGACTCACCCTCGTATTTCAAAAGGGAAGAAATAAATGTATTTTTAATCGAAATAAAGCAGATACAATAATAGATGTACCACAGAAAATGTATGGTACACCAACATCTCGGTGTTTGTAAAGGTTGTAACCTCACCTGTAACCCCCCTTTTTTTTTACCCCCTTTAAACATTTTTAAGTCATGGGGGATTCTCTAGGTTTGGAATACGGAACTTATTATTGTACTGTATATTTACATCTTCTGTTCTTTATATCCACACAATCTTAACCCATCATTCCCTTATACTTCTTTACTCCCTCTTCTGTTATTCCCTTTCCCCCTTCTTCACTTTCTGGCTAATCTTCATCCCATTTCTACCTCCTCTCTGCTCATTTCTCCTCTTTTTTTATTCCTCCAAATCCTTTCCATCTCTCTTTGAAACTTTTACTGCCATGTTTTGGGTTTGTGTCCTCATTTCCATATCCTTATTCCTTATCTTGCTCTCGCTGCCTAATTCCCTCTGTGCTTAAATCTCTCCTATGCTCTCACTCATTTTCTTCATCATAATCCCTCATTATATGGCTCCCTTCCCTCTCTAACCCTTACACTGGCTACATGGTTCCGATCCCTTCCATGTTCCTTTATTTACCCCACCAGAGAGCTACAAAGGGCGGTGATTATGCTGGCCTGCAGTTTTGGGAATAAACACTGCCACCGGCAGGCTGTGTCGCTTGTGTCCGAGTGGATCTCCAGCAACAAGAACAGGTAAACACACACACACACACACACACACACACACACACACACACACACACACACACACACATTTTACTATCCTTCTAAAGACCTTCCATTTAAATGATTAGTAATGCAGAATATATATATATATATATATATATATATATATATATATATATATATATATATATATATATAAGTTTTTGTTTTCTTTTATTTGCGAAAGTGTGTGTAAAGGTGGCTCATAAAGGCAACAAAGTGCACAAGTGTCAAAACGTGCTGCCTAGTGGTTTAGAGAGTCTGCCTCAATGGAATGGTTGATGGTTTAACATCTGATCAATATATTGCACTCAGCAATCTCTCCAACCTTCACTGTGTACCCCCTGTATGTGAAGAAACCATAGCAACACTTATTTGTTCATCTAATAGCTTTTGTCTCCGAACAGCCTTGTGTACATGGCAGTGATCCACAGGCAAATACAAGATGCCACATGTACCATCTAATACAGGAAAATGGAGCTTATGGGATGTAGGAGCAGCTGCTGCATTGTGTGTTTGTTTGTGTGTGTGTGTGTGTGTGTGTGTGTGTGTGTGTGTGTGTGTGTGTGTGTGTGTGATTCTAACAAAATATTATTTTCTTTATCCTGACCCTTTAAGTTCTTCTTTCCATTATTATTATTATTATTATTATTATTATTATTATTATTATGTAGTACTCCTGTGCAAAAACCTTAAACCACCAATCATTTTATGTTAAATTAAATTAAACGATGTGGCTTAACAAATAAAAACATTTCATTGAAACTGGCCAGGTACTGGGACTGGACTGAAAATGAGAAACAAATTCTTGCCAAAAATGAGAGCCAAAAAGTCCTTCAGGAAACCTGGAGAGCTATTCCTCAAGACTACATTAAAAATACAAGCTAGTCCAGCTCTTTGAAAGCAAAATATGAAGAAATCAGGGGTCGCTCAAGGCTTTAGCAAGGACTGTACTTCATCTTGTGCACTATACAAGAGCTGAGTTTTAACGTGTAATAAAGCACGTACAGCTCCGTCCTCTCGATCTGTCCTGATGGTGATTACAGTCCTCCCCGGGAATAAGGATAACGAAAATCTACTGGCACTGCATAATTCTAAAGAAAGCCACGGAGATCTCTCTTTAAAAAAAAAAAATAAATAAATAAAATATTTTAAAGACAGCGGATGGCATCATTCAGTTGTTATTACATCATTCTTATCCCCTGTGTTCGGATGATGCTTTTATCTGAAGCAATTTGCACTTGAATACAGATACGACAGATAGAGTACAGGACAAGGACCATGTTCAACTGCCCAAGTTCTTTTTTGGTAGAAGTGTCAGAAACAAGGATTTTTAATGGCATCTAGACAACCCTTTTGAAAGACCAAGGCATACACACAGAAAAACAATCCAAAAAAACTTAAAACACTTTCAGATGTATAAAAAGCAAGATAGATTTGAAAAATAAAAAATAAAAGAACAAGTAGTCCAGTATTTTCCAATAAATCACTGCATGAATTGTCCTAATTGTAATTGTCACATTAATCATTGCAAATTCGGTTTCATTAGATAATACGATTGTCAACTCTATTATTCAGCTGATTATAAAATAACACATAATGCAGCATGTTACTTAATTATTTATTTTATTTATTTATTTTAATTCACATTATTTTATTTGATATAACGCACCAAATAATAATTTATCCCCAAAACTCCATGTAGACACAATATACAATATGTATATAAGAAGTATATACTAATATGTACAGAATCATAAAGAGCTGGTATATATGAATAATGCCATTATAACTGTTAATACAATGCGACCTCCCCCAGTTTAAAGGATGCGCTGGCTGAGTGCCCGTCTCCTAAGCTTGGTGCTCACTTCATAATACCTTATTCATAATTTTAATCAATAAAAAATTCACTCTTTGAGCTTAATCAGAAATGTCATTAAAGTAATATAATGGGATTGGAAGATTTAAACTTAACTTTTGAATAGACCCAATAATTATATGATTTCTCATTGAAGCTATACTGAGGCCAAAGTTCCTCATAGCTTTTCCTGCATAATATGAAACCAGAAATGGTTTATTCACTGGTATGGGAGCAGAAATAATGTACTGTATATGACCTGATCCGTTCAATCCTCCAGAAATATCCCAGTTATTTATCCATGTGCATCCACCCAATTTCTCTATAAGCATAAATCTGTTTCTGATGGAAATTCCACAGGTGGCATCCATGGTCACTTTCTTTCTGCAGCAGAATCAGTTTCGGGATGAAAAGTTGTAGTTTTAACATTAGAAATGCATAGATTATACTTAGTAATTCATGGTTTTATTTTTTTTAACAATACAGACAAATCTCAACAGAATATGTTCCCTTCTTTAAGCTGAATTCACAAAAAAAATCTCAGTTGCTTTATTATTTATTGGTGTTAGTATCCCTTGTTGACTAGTAAAACGTTAGTAAAAAGAGCTAAGAGCTTAAAATAATCTGATCGTCTTTAATGTAATCAGGGATATTATTATTTTGGGTTGAAACCCACGTACATGACTCCCTGTCGTTCTGTACTGCAGAACTCTCTGCATAACTTATTAATGCAAGAAAAAAAAAATTGTACAATCGAGTATCTTACGCCTTGTTTACGCCAAGTTGTAATTTTTCCGTCGGCGGCCCAATACATTCCCCGTTTAAAGTAGATTATTAAATCCGTCACATGACTGTTCATAACATGATTTTTACTCAACATTCAGATTTTAGTGCATAACACTGGGTTCTCAGTTCGGGTATTTTATTATAGTGGCGTTTCACATCACTGCTTTTATTAGTGCCATTTTCAGAACATATGAGACAAACTGGTTTTAAACTTCCTGCAGGAAGAATAAACATACATTGATCTGCCCATTCATCTTTAAAGTTTTGGTTTTCATAGTGTATTTGCCTTGTTTTGGAGTAAGCCATGCTCTGTCGTGCATTTGAGTTTCTGGTACTTTGTAGGGGCAATATGGTCGTTTTTGTGTCCTCCACATGCTCTGTGTATTTATAGTACAATTACTGTCGCAATTTTTTATTCCATTTATAAAAATGATTTAACTTCAGGCAAATACAGAAGTTATTTTTAAAGCACATTTACTGTAAAACAACTTAGTTGACCAAAGTGCTGTAAAATTCTGCAATCCTGCAGAAACACAATTAAAATGACGATAAAAAAATCCAAATAAAACAAAACATTAAATGTACAATAAAAAAGCCTCATTGTATAAAATGAACAAATGAAACAGTGAAAAAAAAAAAGAGATAAAAATCCTGTTCAGCCAGATTCGCGTGATGCTGTGACAAAATTGCCTGGACAGACAGACAAACAGGCAGAAATCTGTTTGAACCTGGTTTCAGATCCTCCAATGTCGGGAAGAAAGATTATTGAAAAAGCAAGTTCTAAAAAATGTACAGAGAAAAGCTCACTTTGATTTATATAAATTACATTTTACTGCAAAAAGGTTGTTTTTTGTACTTTTTAAATTTTTATTATTTTATTATTTTTGTCATTGTGTATCATACAGATGTTGATAAACTGATAAATCATTTGTACTGTATTAATCAGTAGTCACATTTAATTAACATATATTGTTCTTTATTTAAGAAGAAAGCTAAAAAGATGCAAGAAATAATTCTTTGTTACATATCTTACAGTGGGCTTGCAGTAGACTTATTACTATTCAGCATCGTGTAACTTTAATACATGCGCCGAACTAAAACCACTATGTGCACCACTATAATACTTTTCCTAATTTATCTTCAAGTCAACTGCAAGTCTCAGTCCTTTTGCATTATAAATAATAGCTGAATTTGTCAGTAGTTGCTCTGGTTATTACCAGAACAAGATACATTATAATGTAGCTGTACTGTGAGGCAGGACTGAGCTGGGAGGCTCTGTACCCTACACACTGGGTGCATGTAAAGAGCGGGTTATTGCCAGAAGGAGCACTCATGGGTTCCTGTCAAGTATGTTCTGGACACCCTTATTAAAGCTTCCGACCATTCCACGTTGACAGCCCAGCACCATGAAGGTGTGGACAACTTTTTATTAAAGGCTCGATTGCCTCAGGCCCTTACAGTGTGGGCTTCTGTAACAAACTCCAACTCTCCATTATGTGCAAGCACCAACATACTGTAGCATCTGAATTTATTATAGATATCATTTCCAGTGTGCATTTTTAATGCATGTATTACAAATAGTTTTTATACTGTGTAAAAATCTCTTCCTCACAAAAAAAAAGTAAAAAATAAAAAAAGTTTACAACATGACTCATTTTAGATGGCATATAAACAACATAAAAAGGGAGCAGTTTGTAATCCACCCGAAGTTAAGCCGAGTCAAGATGAAGAAGCAGAACGTGATTTGTTGATGAAGATGGATGGCAAATTTTAAAATCTGACTAAAATCTGCACTAATGTATAATGATGCTTTAATAATTCCTCCTTGAAGTTTAAAATTATTTGCAAAAGAGCCTAAACCTAAGGCTAATCAGCCCTGCTGCAACTTTTTTGTAAGCTTGGATCAGTCCTGAAGTCTGTATCAAAACTTTAAGTGCATCCACAAGTAATAAGTCTAGCGGACTGGCTAATTGACATTCACAAATTCATAAATTTAAGTACAATCTTATAAAATCCTTTGCTAATACCTGTGTTTATGTTCATCTGGCATCAAGTTTTTATTCAGCTGCTAAATCATCATGATTCCACTAAGCCTTAAAATAGCTTTCTCTTTCATTAAAAATTCTTATGTTTCTGCCCAAGGTGGTTAAATACACACTCATCACATGCTATGCATAAACTTTAATTATGTCCCTGGCTTTCTGTTTGCTAATCTCCTAATAAAACCCTGCAGGATTCCTCCGAATGTACGGGACATCGTCTACTGCACGGGTGTCTCTCTAATGGACGAAGATGTATGGGAGTTTATCTGGATGAAGTTCCACTCCTCCATGGCCATCTCAGAGAAGAAAGTTTTGCTGGAGGCCCTAACCTGCAGTGACAACACTTACCTACTCAACAGGTGAGATCTGATATAACAGGTTTTACAAAGATATAAAGATGCAAAATACATCAGACAAAATACAGTACCAATGCCTCATTGGTATCTGTAAAAAATAAAAAATAATCAGGGCTGTCAATATCAACACATTATTGCATGAGTAATTGCAATTGCATTACTATTTTTTATGTAAATTAATCATCTAATTAAGTTTGACCGCATTGGCTTCCCATAATCACAGTACCATCACTTGGTTAACGTGGATAATAAGATGACTAAGGAAACATCACTATGTGTGCAGAACTGCAAGTTTCACTAAAAAAGCTCCTAGATGGGCGTTTGGATAAAATCAAAGCTGTGTGCTTAAACAACCTCCAAGGAAAACCTTTTTTTACAAGAATACAATGTAAGATGTGGCTAAGGCTCTAGGTTGTTGATCCTCAGATCTAAGGATTCGGGTTCGAGCCCTGCTTTTGATGGGTTGTCGCACCCCATACTTTCCTCTTACCAGTTTGTAGTGCATTTCTTTATTCCAAAACTGCACATTTATAATACAAGTAAATCTAAGTATTTCTACATTGTGATTAATCGTGATTAATCGCAGACTATGACTGAGATTAACTAGATTAAAAATTTTAATCGATTGACAGCACTACTTAAAAACTAAAATCATTTTATTATAATAGAAATTAATCTTTTTTGTGCAAAGAACAATGTGCAAAATAATAATATTATTATTATTATTATTATTATTTAAAAAATTATTATTATTTGGATTCTGATCCAGAAAGCCAGTCCATCTCAAATGTAACGCTCCATATATTCCCATCATGCCGAGCATGTGCACTGAAATCCTTTAATAGAATACTGTATGCAGTCAGAACGAGTACAATGGATTCAGTATGAGCACCTGCTCCACCTTCTCCCAGAAGGCTGCAGACTGCTATTCGGTGTATACGCATAGTCAGCGTTCTCCTTCCTGAGACTCAAATCCACATAGAGACAATCTTCTTGTCCACTGGGAGACCAATCTAAGGCGTACCTCCTGTCATAACTCTGCTCAGAGACACTTCATCTGATTGAAGTTTTGTACCCGAACCTGTTATTCGTGTGCCTGTAGGCGTTCCAACTCTTTCCCCACCATTGTGTAGTTATGTTGCACAGCATAGAATTTGCAATTAACTTACGCTCTCACTCGTTACATCAAAAAAATCACAATTTATCACAAACAATATCCATCAAACGGTGAGTTTTTAACTCAGTTTTCAGTTCTGTCAGTATTCCCCACTCCCCCCCACTAGGGTTAGATTTAATATTCATTTGGCATCTAAAATCTACATTCTGTCCATCAAAAAGACTACCAATATAAAGAACATCCAGTAGGCCAGGACTAATTCAACCCTCTATTTCACCTGGAGTAAGCGGAAACCTAATAACCAATTCTTTCTTTTTCAACCTACAAGCACAATTGTTCCTTTACAAGATTTCTGTGCCAGATCCTGACACACTTCTACTACGGTGGAGATTATTCACTTGTGACTCACTGTCTACTGCTGGTCCATATGGACACCATAAAGATTGCTGTTGATGCTGCTGTACGAATAAAATGGCTTTAAATTGAATTGATGCCATATGGTTTGGCCCAAAATGTGCTTGACTCACCGCCTGGAAAAGCCTGTGATACAGTAGCTGGATCAAAAGAATAACTAAAACACATGCTATACATCAAAGTAGAGAAACATCAGTTACACTAGTAGTAGTAAGGAAAAAAAGAAGATGCAGACAGCTCTGGGGTCCTCCATCCTCACCTTACTTGGTGCGGAGAATGTGTGTACCTACCTAATGTTCTGCTTCTGCATTGTACTAATTCTGCTTCAACTGGTGGCTTCATTGTAAAGGTCAACAGCTTTGTGGTATTACCAAGGGTTATGATCTCCCAGGGGAAATGCCACTTGGTATCTACATTTCATTGCTTATTTATCTTTAAGAAATGGTCACCTGCTCAGCAAACCTGCAGTGTAGGCATCCAAGTGCTTGTCACTATTAGGCTGGACCTTAGGGACTCAAGGACGGATGTCATTGGCTAGAAGAGATCCTTCATCGCTATGTTCCTAGACCTCCACTAAGAAATATTTTATCATGGCTAGGGCCTGTGAAATAAATGGAGCTTAGGGGTATCACCGTGAGTTTCATATCTGCTGTCATTTAAGATTCAACAAGCA
The DNA here is from genome assembly GCF_024256425.1 of Clarias gariepinus. Classification (NCBI taxonomy): domain Eukaryota; kingdom Metazoa; phylum Chordata; class Actinopteri; order Siluriformes; family Clariidae; genus Clarias; species Clarias gariepinus. The sequence continues at coordinate 21,118,753 of NC_071111.1, forward strand.
GGTGAGAAAACTCGACCAAGAACTGAGTCAGGCTCTCTAGAGTTTTTGTGGGGATGATGATGAAAATATGTGCAGGTTTTTCCCCAGGTGAAATGACCCTTAAACTTCTCATGAGCCCACAATTCAGTTTGACACAATTCAATTTTATTTATATAGTGTTTTTTTTAACAACAGACAATATTAAAATCAGTCTTATGTACAGAAATATTTGTGTTTTAAATGTTACCAGTAGTACCAGCTACTGTATTACTGATATTTTTCTACAACCTGTAATTGCGTAGTTGATCTGCACTATGGCGCAAAAGTCTCGAGCCACCCCTGATTTCTTCAGATCAGATTTTGCTTTCAAAGGGCCAAAGTTTCTTATACTTTTCATGCAGTCTTGAGGATTAGTTTTCCAGGCTTCCTGCATGAAGGAGTTTTTGCCTCTCATTTCTATTAAGATTTCAAAGGTAAGATTTCTTATTTTTTGTTTGTTTGTTTTGTTAAGCCACACAGTGGTCTATGAATCATTTAAGCATAATAACGATCTAATTTAAGGGATTAACTAATGAAAAACAGGTATAGATGATGACAAATGATCAGGCCGTTCAGTGATTATTATACTGCTGATGCTGAATGCTGAGTGGTTGGAACAGAAGAGAGGGGAAACGAGGTTGCTGCTGCGGTTGTTACATAAACAACCAATTTTTTAAAAATGTATCATTAAGCTACAACAGAAAAAAAAAACATTCCCATGTTCCCATTTCTTTCATTTTATCTACAGTCGTGGCCAAAAGTTTTGAGAATGACACAAATATTAGTTTTCACAAAGTTTGCTGCTAAACTGCTTTTAGATCTTTGTTTCAGTTGTTTCTGTGATGGACTGAAATATAATTACAAGGACTTCATACGTTTCAAAGGCTTTCATCGACAATTACATGACATTTATGCAAAGAGTCAGTATTTGCAGTGTTGCCCCTCCTTTTTCAGGACCTCTGCAATTCGACAGGGCATGCTCTCAATCCACTTCTGGGCCAAATCCTGACTGATAGCAACCCATTCTTTCATAATCACTTCTTGGAGTTTGTCAGAATTAGTGGGTTTTTGTTTGTCCACCCGCCTCTTGAGGATTGACCACAAGTTTTCAATGTTCTCAAAATTTCAACGTTTTGGTCCCTGAGCCACTTATTTATCACTTTTGCCCTATGGCACGGTGCTCCATCAAGCTGTAAAATGCATTGTTCTTTACCAAACTGTTATTGGATTGTTGGAAGAAGTTGCTGTTGGAGGGTGTTTTGGTACCATTCTTTATTCATGGCTGTGTTTTTGGGCAAAATTGTGTGAGCCCACTCCCTTGGATGAGAAGCAACCCAACACATGAATGGTCTGTGGATGCTTTACTGTTGGCATGACACAGGACTGATGGTAGTGCTCACCTTTTCTTCTCAGGACAAGCCTTTTTCTAGATGCCCCAAACAATCGGAAAGAGACTTCATCGGAGAATATGACTTTGCCCCAGTCCTCAGCAGTCCATTCACCATACTTTCTGCAGAAGATCAATCTGTCCCTGATGTTTTTTTTGGAGAGAAGTGGCTTCTTTGCTGCCTTTCTTGATACCAGGCCATCTTCCAAAAGTCTTCGCCTCACTGTGCGTGCAGATGCGCTCACACCTGCCTGCTGCCATTCCTGAGCAAGCTCTGCACTGGTGGCACTCCGATCCCGCAGCTGAATCCTCTTTAGGAGACGATCCTGGCGCTTGCTGGACTTTCTTGGAGGCCCTGAAGCCTTCTTAACAAGAATTGAATCTCTTTTCTTAAAGTTCTTGATGATCCTATAAATTGTTGATTTAGATGCAATCTTAGTAGCCACAATATCCTTGCCTGTGAAGCCATTTTTATGCAACGCAATGGTGGCTGCACGCACTTCTTTGCAGGTCACCATGGTTAACAATGGAAGAACAATGATTTCAAGCATCACCCTCCTTTAAACATGTCAAGTCTGCCATTCTAACCCAATCAGCCTGACATAATGATCTCCAGCCTTGTGCTCGTCAACATTCTCACCTGAGTTAACAAGACGATTACTGAAATGATATCAGCAGGTCCTTTAATGACAGCAATGAACTGCAGTGGAAAGGTTTTTTAGGGATTAAGGTAATTTTCATGGCAAAGAAGGACTATGCAATTTATCTGATCAATCTTCATAACATTCTGAAGTATATGCATATTGCTATTATAAAAACTTAAGCAGCAACTTTTCCAATATTTATGTAATTCTCAAAACTTTATGTAATTCCCACGACTCTACCTCTCTTTAAATATGAAGTGAGGAGCGGCTCAAGACTTTTGCACAGTACTATATGTCCTGTCTAGATTTTTGTTTCATCCACTTCATTAAATACCTACTGTATGTTATGGAGGTTTGTCTTCAGTCACTTTCAGGTTGATAAAGCTATAGTCACCATAGTTTTTTTTATTATTTCTTTGTTTTTGCATTCCACTGTCATTTCGTTTAAAAAACCGCAAAAATGACTGTGTTGTGTCTGATCCACTGATACCTAAAGTGATTACTTATGGTGGAGGTAATAAGTGAAGAGTCAACCATACTTATAATGATAAAAATCGATATAAATCGATAGATAGATAGATAGATAGATAGATAGATAGATAGATAGATAGATAGATAGATAGATAGATAGTGTTTTGTATTGGTACACTTTTAAAATGAGGGTTGATTTGTTGTATCTTACTGTCAAAACATTCCTTATAAATATATTTTGCAAAAGGAAATATACCTCTCTCTCTCTTTCTCAGACACACACACACACACACACATGCCATTTAAGGACATTCTTTATAAACCACTATATTTTTAATGTAACTTGGGCAATTAAAGCATAGTGTTTATGATATCTGCATCTTCAAATTAATGTAGACAAATGTGTTTACAGTTAATAAAACATATTGCATGCCAATGTAAAAAAAAAAAAAATCTTAGTCATAATGTGCTAGTGCCCTAAAGATGATTTCTAATTAGCATAAGGCTACATGTTAATAAAATGAAATGAGAGATGATGAGGTGACAAAGCAGCTTTTTTTTTTTTGTTGTTGGTTTTTTCATTATGCTATTATTAGACATTGGAAGAAAAATGAGGAACTCTTCTAGCTACATTAAAGTGCAAATTAGAAAGAGTATCATGGCAGTATTTCACACAGCACTAGCATGTGGCAATGTAATAGTATTATCAGTCCTAGAAATAATGTAGTGCATAGTGAGAACCGTCTGATATAAAGGAAACATGACAGCTGATTTCCATGATTTAATTTTTTTGCTCAGTTTAAGGTATTGTTTGATACAGTGGAATCATGAACTAAGAATAATTCCACACTCATTTAAACCTTTTAAATAAACATACTTGGTGCCATAAAAAATGATGGCTTATAAATTGGTGGTTAACACTTTCGCCTTGCACCTCCATTGTCCGGGTTCGATTCTCACCTCGGATCTGTGTACATAGTCTCCCTGTGCTTAGCGGGTTTCCTAAGGGTACTCCAGTTTTCGCCCACAGTCTAAAGACATGCAGATTAGGCTGTAATTGCCTGTAATGTGTAAATGTGAGTGTGTGCATGTGTGTGCACCCTGTGGTGTGCCCTAAGTCTCCTGGGATAGGCCCCAATCCCGCAGGATAAAGCAATATAGACGACGATGATGATGATGATGATGATGATGATGATGATTAAGTAGTTTGTTTCAGGGAACTGGTGCTTATAGTTCTTATTCCATGATTAACTGTATGTATATGTCTAGTACTATCGAATAATTAATTAAAGATACATTACATTATTGCATTAATTCAACCCATTACATTACAATTGTGTTTTTTTTTTTTTTTTAAAGAATAAACCAGCATCTTCACTGTCATAAAATGTCATGTTTATTAAAAGCAAGAGTAGAGAAAGTGATTATTCACCCCAGTATAAGTCTTTTTATTTCCTCATGACCTGGGGGCGTTTACTAGTCCAGCATCTTACGTGCAGTACTTCCTACATCCAGTGCGCTATGTAGTGTATATGAGATCCTAAGAAATAAGGCCTAATCTTTCACTAGCTGTCAAAGAAAGTAGGGACATGTTTGAAAGTGAATGTTGCAGTGTGTAATACTGGAGAAATCCAGCAAACCATCTGGCCAGGTTGTATTGCTTTTTCGCACAGCTCATCCCTCTGACAGTAATCTACTTCACAAGTGTCATGATAGACTGTAAAGTGAATGTGTGAACAGAAGGAGTGATAATTGTCAACGTTCCTGCTTGTTGTTAGCACTGAATAAAGACATTCTCCTTCCCGTAAAACCAAATTTTAATTTCTGATGATAAAACGTTCAGTCTGATATGTTTAATAAAGGAGGAATGTGCACACGAACAGTGAATCCTGAGATCAAATGAAAAGCAGTAAGCAGAAGAACATCAATGATTAAGAGAAGAGCACAGTGAAAGAAAGAAAGAAATGTAATTGCAATAGGAAAACAGGTTTTTGAAAATTTATTTAAACACACTAGGGAAGTATGGGACCCATTTAGAACTATATATGTCAAATTACCTGTATCTGTATGTCCAGGTATCGGACTTTGATTTAGTGTCCCAGTAAGCAATATGAAAATCAATAGCTTGTACACACTACCATTTTATATCTGGTGCACTACAAAGTCCAAATCTTCCCGCTGGGACGACTAGACAGTCAAAAGCTGTTATTTTTTTATGTATGACGTGAATAAAGTGAATATTATAGCAATTGCAGCGCATCACATCATTATGATTGGTGTCTTAATGGGGGATTTTTATAAATTGGAACAGCATTTATGAATGGAGTAAGGCACCTTCCTCTTTTACATGTTCCCATAAATCTCAACCCTTGTGCTAGTATTCTTTATGTCCTATGACTATATTTCCTGGCTGGACGCTGCCTAGAAATGGGAACCTTTTGCCTGTGACCACCTCCAATAAGTGAGTGGAGAACTGCATGACTTGGCAACAAGCTTAGCGTGAATGTGGCAAGAAGCTTAGAGCATATGACAGCCATATTTATAGCAAATACTGTAGAGCCATATTTATGGGCTGCATGACAGGGAAGTTTATTACAAATTCAATATCATATGATAACTTTGGACCTGACATACCTTAAAATGAAAGTGTGAGTGCACAAGAAAATAACACCCCTGCTAGTAAATCTGTCTCCTTAAAAACAATAGCTTTTATTTAAACTTTCCTTTTTATATTATAATTGAACAAAATAATTACTTTTTGGCTGTTTGAGACTTACTCTGGTAATTCACACAGTGTTGGCTAAATCTGTTTTTATTAACACCAAAACATTTTTATACTTTTAGATAGAAATTTCCAAATTTGCACCTTTATAATCAGGAACACGCGGTACAACATGGCGTTTTTTCACTGTGGAGAGCTTTTTAGTAAATGTGTGTATTACTATGTTTTTTACAGTTTGTATTTTTTGTGACTAAAAACTCACAGAGAGTATTTAGTACCTACTGTAATAAATTTTCTATTATAAATTATGAATGGAGGGATGGTGGTGATATTTTGCCTTTCTAAACTATATAGGAATTATATACATTTATTTTGTACAACAATATAGCCATCATATATTCAAAGCCAATTCAATATTTTATTTTATTTTATTTTGTTTTTGTATGGGACTCCCCAGAGAATTTGGCATGAAACACATTTTTTTGTTGTTTCTTCTTTTCCAGACTGCTTAACTTGTCTCTAAGCTCAGATCTGGTGCCAGATCAAGATGTAATTGACATCATTATCCATGTTGGCCGCAACCCACATGGACGCCATTTGGCATGGAAGTATTTCAGAGAAAAGTGGGACATATTAAACTCCAGGTATGCTTCTCAGGGAGTATTCAGCTCACATTTATTCTGTAAAAATAATAAATATATATATATATATATATATATATATATATATATATATATATATATATATAGTGGGTTGCACTGCAAATCCAAAAAATGCATTATTTGCATTATTAAATGATGCAAAAAGTTGTAAAAAGTGATTTATAAAATGTATCATTATATATGTTTTCTTTTCTGTGATTTACAAAGTTATTAAAAGCACAAATTTTGAAATAGGATGTAAAATGGTTTTAAAACTTCCTACTTCCTAGTTGTGTTTATAACAATGTAAATATGTGATTTAGCATTAATAATATATGGATTGAGTTTAATTTAAAAAAATAAAGCTAATTTTTGTTGCGAGTCTTTAGTCGCATGCATCTTGACATAAGGAAAATGGTGCTAAGATTTGTCACAAAACACATGAAACAAATAAAAGATTGTTAAAGAGCATGATAAACATTAAAACAATGTATAATCAGGCTTATCCTTTATAAGTTTCAGTTTCACGCCGGTAGTGGGGCAGAACCTTAACATAAACATCTGACTGCTGGAGTAAAATAAAATAAGACTGTAAACCTTTTTTGTGACTTCAACATTTTCCAAGATTACATTAAACACATTCACTTCATTTTTTAACAGCTGTTGATTTGCCTTGTCTGTAGTTTCTCTTTGCTGATCATGTGACAGAAAGAAGTGATGTGATTGGCTTATTTGGATGTGTTTGTTTTTGCTACGAAATGCCCTAACCCTAACCCTAGTTTTTCATTTTTGTTTTTTTTTGTCAAAACATATAAAAATCAGGTATCTTGTAGACAACTTTGTTAATCATTTGCCATAAAATCGCACATTTTGCTCACATTTTGCAGTGAACCCCATCATATGCAGTTTCTGATTAAAGTTAATGTACATTGCTTTAGATTTTTTTCCCCATTGTGTGTGTGGAACCCAGAGTAAAATATTTATTATCTCTGCTGTTTGTGAGGCATGTAAAAAGCAGTGCTTTATCGAGTATGACATTTCTCCTCTGCAGGTATGGTGAGGCTTTATTTATGAACTCTAAATTAATCAGCGGTGTCACAGAGTTTCTCAACACAGAAAGCGAACTCAGTGAGGTGAGTTATGAGACCAAGATCACACCTCCACCACTATGACTGACAGACCCAGAGGCCATGCCTTCATCAGCTAGTAAATTAATGATTAATGAGCTCAAGTACATAATGTTTTTTCAGACTAATGTTGGTGTAAAATTGTGGTCAAACTTCTTTTGTGGGGAAAAAAAACAACATATTTGAAACCAAATTGTTTCAACTGTTTTGTTAGTAGTTAATTCAGGAAACAGACAGCACCATCTACCATCATTCACCATCTTTAAAATCGTTTAACTAAAACAATGTTGGGTTAATTGTTTATCTATGCCATTTTTTTTTTTTTTTTGTCACCTGTTAAAATTTTAGTCAATAATAACTTATAAATAAAATAAATAAAAAGTTGTTTTTTAGTAAAACCTGCCACCAAAATAACCAGAATTCTGGTATTAAATATTCTTTTTATTAATGATTTGATATTGAAAAAACATATAACATCAAATAATTTTACCGTAAGAAAAAACATTATACTGTATACAGTATATCAGGGCTCTCAATATTAGCATGTTAATACCTCTGATGAATCTAGAAATTTTAATGCATTACTATTTTTCTTTACTGCATATTAATCACATGACCAAGTTTGACCCTAATGGCTTCCCATAATAGCAAACCTCAACCGATATGCTGAACCGCAAGTTAAATTATAAAAAATCTTCTAGATGGTAGTTTGGATAAAACTAAAGTTATGTGCTCAAACTACCTTGAAATGAAACTATTTTGGTGGTTGGTTTAAGGATCTGAGGATCCGTGTTCGAGCTACTGCGGTCTTGTTCGAAAGATTTGAATTTAAAATTTGTTAAATATTAATGTTTGAGATATTATACGACTGTGTATAACGTGTTACCTTTAACCAGTTTCTCATGCATTTCTTTATTCCAACATTGCACATTTATAATACAAGTATATCTGAGTATGATGATACTAAGCAAACTTTCCGTGCCCAATGGACGTTTGGTGAAACGACTGGTGGAAGATTAAAGCTTGGCAGTTTAGATCTCTAAGCTTGCATCTGCAGCTCTACTACATCAATAAGCTCAGGGACAAATAAAAAAAAAGAAAATAAATTGAATCTGTACAGTATAACCTGCTTGGGTGAGGTTTTTGTGGAATGTGAGATGTTCTTTGGATGTTCATGTGGGTCTCTTCAGTTTCCGGTTAACTCTGTAGTGAATTCCATTGCTTTGCTTCCAGGCTTTTGGTGGTTCTTCTAGATCCATTACAATGGTGACCAGGTTAAAGTGGTTAATGGAGATTCATTAAAAAAGGAAAAATCTGTTAGCATATGTAACCGGCACATGCTTTACTGCCTACTGGTACATGTCTTACTATTTATTCTATGTAGACACTGTAATAAGTATAAATGGCTGCACGGTGGTTTAGTGATTAGCACTGTTGCCTTGCACCTCCAGGTCCTGGGTTTGATTCCTGCATAAGGTCTCTGTGCATGGAGTTTGCATGTTCTCCCCCTGCTTGGTGGATTGCCTCCGAGTTCTCCAGTTTCCTCCCACAATCCAAAATCATGCAGATTAAGCTAATTGGCATTTCCAAATTGACCATACTGTGTGCGTGTGCATGTGAATAGGAATAAATACAGTGGTCACCATTGGCCTCCACGGTTTGTAGTTGGACTACAGGGGTTGACGGATGGATGGATGGATGGATGGATGGATGGATGGATGGAAGTATAAATAGTGTAGGTTATGCACAGATAGAGTGAATAAACACTACATGGCCAAATGATGTGAACCAGTTCATCCAACCCTAACCTTTGGAATGAACTGGAACCCAGACTGCACCCTAGACCTTCTCCCCCAACATCAGTATCTTACTTCACCAATGCTTTCACAGGTGAACAATTCCAAATCCCCATAACCACACTCCAAAAACCTAGTGAAAAGAATAGAGGATATTATAACATAAAAGGAAGATTAAATCTGTAATGGAACGTTAAAAAAGCACATATAGATGTGATTGGTGAGGTGTTCACATATTTGTAGTGTCTCCCCAGTCATTATGTAAGGTCAAATTATGTTAAACGCTGGCGGCTTTTTAAACTACTTTTCCTGCTTTGTTTTTCTACTTTGTTTCAGCTGAAGGATTTCATCCAGATGAGCAGTGGAGGAGCAGTGTCTGCGTTCACTCGAGCGTTAGAGATTGTTAAGGCTAATGTGAAATGGCACAATCTGTACAAGGAGCAGTTCTTCCAGTGGCTGAGGAAATCACCCAATGACTAATAATCCACTTTGTTCATTATCTGTTAGCATGGAGCCTCTATCAAACATTTATAGACCATTAGCCATGGCAGAAAATAAAAGAACAATAAAATATCATTTTTGGACCCTGATAATCTTTGTTTTTTTCCTGCTAAAGAAACGTCCAGGCAGTTGTGGAAGTGAACATGGAATGTGTAAGTGTTGCTGCAAACAGAATCACTGTTAAATATCGCCTGGTGGTATATATCTCGAGTGACATTCCTTTTTTTTCCTTTCCTGAATATTCCTCACATATTCAATTCATATTTGTTTCATGCATGAAAACAATTTTCCTCCCTTCGATGATCCAATTTTCAGAGTTACAGCCTGAGCCCTGGGATGCTCAGGTCGGATTTCAGCATTTCGTGGACTGCAAATCGATACTGATGCGAATGTAGATAAGCACAAGATCAGCCAGACTGACAAACAGTGATTTCAACTGAAATGGGTCAAAGAAAGGACATAACTGGATGTTTGTTTAGTTTCTGTTAAGCCATAGTCAGAAGGACAGAGGAAAGCCGGGCATCAATCCTCATTGGTGTATCGAATGATTGTGTGTCATGGATATATTCTATGTTAGTATTTTTATTATTATTATTATTATTATTCTTTTTTTGCACAAGGCCTTGCCTTAGATATCTAGTGTAAATGCTATATGGAAAGTAATCACTGTGTCAATATGTTCATATACAATGGTTTCTTAGAGAGGAAACACTGAAGAGAATATCTGGAAATCAGACCTTTACAAGTTAAAGTATTAGAGTGTTTATAGGATTATGATATAAATTTAATGTCGACCAAAATTACTGATTATTGTTTACTTGGAAATCACATGCTAACATTATTTATATGTTTACGATGAGCTCAAGTCAAAATTTAAATACAAGCTCGAACCTAATTTAAAACTAGGCAGTATTTACGTTACATGATACTAATTCATTAGCTAACTGTACTATCTAGGTGCACAATTGAAAGTGTATAATTTCTGATTAGTTGCAATACATACTTTTGTCATTCCTTCTTCTTCAACCCTATTTATCAATATAAAGATACCACCACATGACCATATACAAGGGTCAATCAGGTTAAACCGGGACTTGTGATGAAATGGTTCATGAATGAAGTCATAAAGCCGATTGACATTTAAAAAAGATTTCAAGAAGTCAGTACATTGATGAGACTCTTAGGCACATTAAAACAATCATTTAACATTTTAACGTTTAAACATTTCTTTAAAGAAGACTGTACGTCCGTGAATGCCGATCTTGGCTGAGTCGGCTCAGAGCTCACTGCAGTCGTTCCCGTGAACATTAAGAGACAAGGAACTCCAAATCCATAAAAATTCACACATGCTACAGTATAACTTTTCACGGAAGAGACACATCTGACTTTGAGAACTGTAAACACAATCATTCATGAAACACCATTTTCCCGATAGAGGAACTCAACTACGTACAGTCCTGACCTTGCTCCAAACCGTTTCCACATGCTTGGGCCATTAAAGGAATTCCTGGGAGACAAGAGTTTCAGACATGAAGAAGGCAGTCTGATTACGGCTCAGGAAACTTTCTTCCTTGATGGTATCCAAGCACTATTGAAACACTGGGATAAGTGCATTAGTGTAGGAGAAGATTATATAGAGACATTAATGAGATACCCCTTTTTTATAGCTGTGTTCTGTTATTCCGCGTAATCAAAAAGCCCCAGTTCGACTTGAGCGCCCCTTGTATATATTTTAAAAGGTATTATTTGGGTGGTGAATTCTCCACACAGCAGTGGGTAATGCATGGTGATGAGATTAGTCTATTAGGCAAATGGAGTGTGACTGGAGTATTTAAGCATTTACATGTTATTGGTGGGTTGAGAATAGTCCAACAGCCAAAAATATCTAACCCACAAACACATTCAAACAATGTGTTCTTAAAATTTTTTGATTTTACAGATTTTTAAGTGTTTAGGAAATTATCTGCCTGATGTATTTCTTGTCATTAAGTACGGTTTTAATCATGAGGCATATACACAAGCTGAATCAACTGGAACGATGCTGAACCAAAAGTATGTTATTCTAGGAATTAGTGGGGATTTTTTTGTCAAACTTAATAAAAAAAAATGACTAATGCAAAAAAAAAAAAAAAATGTTTTTATTGACTGAAAACAGAAAATAGTTTCAGTGTTAGTTTCAAGTTAAGGACCTTCACTACGGGTGCATATCAATAACTTTACAATATCATCGAAAAATTTATTTATTTCAGTAATTCATGTCAAAAAGTGAAACTCATTATATAGATTTATTACACACATTGTGATATAGTTCAAGTGTTTATATCTTTTAATTTTAATGATTATGGCATACGTTTTATTACTTAAGGTAAATAAAAAAAAACACTGCTGATGTGTTGTGGAATCCCAGGTTGCTCTGATAGCAGCCTTCAGCTCTTTTGTGCTGTTGGGTCTGGTGTCTCACATCTTCCTCATCAGCATCTCCATAAAGCTGGTGAGCAGAGCGAAGCATGAAGCAATGACCTTAGATCTGATAAAACGCAGTGGACCAACACCAGCAGGTGACACTTTGGCCCGCTTAGCAACAGTCCAGAACTTTTTGTCCTTTGCCCAGGTGAGATACCTCTGACATTGTCTATGATTCAGGATTGGTTTGACATGAGGAATGCAACCGTTGTAGCCCATGTCCTGGATACATCTGTAAGTGGTGGCTCTTGAAGCACTGACTCCAGCTCGATCTGACTTGTCCGACCTAAATCCTATAGAGAATCTATGGGGTATTGTAAAGAGAATGATGTGAGACACCAGACCCAACAGATGCAGATGCAGAAGAGATGAAGGCAGCTATCAGAGCAACCTGGGCTTCCACAACACCTTAGCAGTGCCACAGACTGATCGCTTTCATGCCATGCCACAGTAATTCATGCAAAGGGAGCCAAAACAAAAAACAAAAAAATAACAAAAACAAACAAAAAAAAATGTGTAATGAATTAGTATAATATATTCATATTTGAATTGAGTTACTGAAATAAAGCAACTTTTTGATGATATTCTAATTTATTGAAATGCACCTGTATATGGACAAAAGTATTTGGCCAAACCTGCAATGACATTGAGGCCAAATACATAAACTTCAATATGGAGTTGGTCCCCTTTTGCAGCTACTGTATAACAGCTTCCACTCTTCTTGGAAGGCTGTCCATAAGATGTTGAAGTGTTTCTATGGGTATTCGTGCCTATTCATTCTGTAGAGCATTTATGAAGTCAGGCACTGATGTTGGCCGAGAAAACCTGGCTCGCAAATCTCCGTTCCAGTTTATTCCAAGGATGCTCGATGGGGTTGAGGTCAGGGATCTGTGGTTGGCCAGTCAAATTCTTCTACATCGAACTCATCAAGTTATGTCTTCATAGTCCTTGCTTTGTGCACTGGGGCGCAGTCATGTTGGCATATTGGAATAGAAAAGGGCCTATAGTTGGAAGCATCGCATTGTTCAAGATGTCTTAGTATGTGGAAACATTAAGATTGCCCTTCACTGGGGATAAGGGCCCTGATTGAAACACCTAAATTCAGTAATTAACAGGTTTGACCAAATACTTTTGTCCTCATAGTGCACGTACTGTACCTGTGGTCAGAATTTAGCTATGAATTATGAGAAGATTTAAAAAATACATTTCATTTTTTATTCAATGTTGTTTTCCAGACTACTCAACCTGATGATAAGCTCCACCTATAACCTGCAGTCGACATTACCATCCATGTCAGATTTAAGCCAGTGTGTGTAGATTCTTTTTAACAGGAGGACGAATAAGCAAAACTTCTCAAGCGAATCTCAGTCAGTATTCCCCAGTGTCTGTCTGAGTTTACATTTTTAACAACTGTCTATAAATGCTCCAGTGAAAAAAAAAAAAACACACACACACAGGATTATAAGGTGCTTTATAGCTTTCTGATATCTCAGCGTTCTGCAAGCTCAGCTTGCAGCTTTCACTTGGGGTGGCCTTGAGAAGTGTACTTCAGTCATATGTGTAGAGTTTGTAAAGATTGTAGTGCAAAAAGTTTCCTAATAAACAGGGCATTTCTGACTTCATGTGTTGTGCAACTGGAATCATGCTGTAGCTGTTAAAGGCAGATACTCAACACATATTTAACACATAAGAGTTTTCAGAATTTACCTTGCTTAACTGCCAGTTTCTTATGAAGGTTAGTTAGGAAAATGCAAACTGTCCGAGTTATTGCAGCCTAAGCAGCTGTAAGCATGGTTCTTATCAAAAGAGCATGCTTTTTTTCTCTCTTTCTTTTTTTTTTTTAGAAACAAACTGTACAAACAGAGTAATTATTTCACTCACTAAGACAACAGAACTAAGTACATTGTGTATAATTTGCTTATTTAACCATTTTGTTACTTGTGATTGACCATCTGTGAAACCCAACATGCCTCATTACATTTACAGCACTTGGCCGGCAGCTTTATCCAAAGCGACTTACTTTCATCTCATTTATACAACGGAGCAGTTAAGGGCCTTGCTCAAGCATCCCGCAGTGGTAGCTTGGCGGTGCTGAACTCCATGACCTTCCAATCAGTGGTCTGACATCGCAATTACCCTGCTACTGTATCGCTGCCATATTATGGCATTTATTCTATTTCACTCAACTTTACCACATGATTAAAAAATCTACATGATTAGGCCATAAAGCACACTTTAAATTAGGTTCTAGCAACACATTTGAACTCTCTAACTGACTTTGCAGTAAAATAGTAATGTTGAAAAACATCTACTGTATCTGCTTTGACATACACAGATGCTTGCATTTATAGTACATACTCATTTCAGTGTGCAACTTATTACAAAGTGGTTAGAGATCCAAGTGCAACACCAAAAATGTACTGTACTGTACTTGCCACCTATTGCATAAAATTAAAGACACAGAAATGCACCACCACTCAATGTGTACACGTAATTATGTATAAGGTTTCATGACCAATTAGAAGAGGTCCTGGTCGATTCTTTCAGTGTTTTCGGTTTAAACACCTTGTGACTATTTCCTTACATGGGTGACCTATAAAAGCTGCACCTAAATCATAAATTTTCCCCTTTCATGTTTCACAGCTACAGTAAATGTGGAACTATGCATCTTTGACATATTTTGCCACCGTCACCCTTGGCTCGTTCATCAGGGACAATCTGATCATTTTGGTTCAACTCACATTATTATTATTTTTTTGATTCTGTAAATCTGCTTTACTGTTAAAAGCGCTACACTAATAAAACTGAATTGAATTGAATAAAATTGAATCTATGGGCAAATCATGTTTGTTTACTACTCGCATTTTACATCATCACACCATTTGGAAGACGTCCTTTTCACGGCGACTTACATTTTTATCTCATACATTTGAGCAGTTGAGGGTTAAGGGCCTTGCTCAAGGGCCCAACAGTGACAAGTTGGTGATACTGCATATGTCTGGAACAGTTTCTTTAGGATAAGGTCCATTTGTGTAGAAATTAAAAAGGTAAGGAATATGTAAAATGTCATAAAATATCTTTAAGTCTAAAAAAGAAAAATGAAAATTAATTTTAGGTTTTTAAGTCCTATGCCATTTCCCGACTATGTATACTGTCATGTGCATCAGTTGCTACATCTACTGTAAGACCCTAAGCCATTTATGGCTTATGTTCTACAGAAAATTGAATCAAAAGGGGCAATGTTTTACAGACGCCTGACCAAGAACCATAGGAAGTGTTTGCCATATAAAAAAATTAAAAAGAACTCAGGACCAAAGAGAGAAGGTTACCACCATCAAAGAACAAATATCAGAAAAACCCTAACCCTGGATTCTTCCCTTTTCCTTAACTGAAATCAGAAAATACAGTATATTTAAACAGAAAAAGGGCAAACGATGTGACCTGTGTACTCCCTATCGCCCTAACAAAATACCAATGCATTATTCATACTGAACAGATAATGCATCCCAAATACTGTAGTGTTTCTGTTTCTGTGCCTAAACATTTATTTTCTAGATGACGTGGGAATTTTTCCACAATCTGGCAACCCTTTACACAAGCTTTAGCAAGTTTATATTTAAAGCTTAAAAATATTTTCCATTTTTTTTATGTTAATCATGCAGGATCGTAGTCGCACAACACACCTAGCCTGAAGCTTTCTGACAAACCTTCTTAAAAAGCAAATGTACTGAGTAATGTTATAATACTGAATATAGTATTCAGTTGTGTTTAGGGGTGATTTACCATGAATCTGTAAATGACACCCTGAGGATGGTGTGCTTCATAGTCTCTGATCTGATTTCTTGCTACAGTCATGAATTTCAGTTTATAGAGGAAACCTGAGAAGTAAAGCCTAGATCCTTTTGCACTTGAACCATATCATGCCATGGCTAGCACTACAGTATGTTCAGTGTAACATCATTCAGTCTTGTGCATTTTAAATGGAAAGAAGCAATGCGTCATGTCAGCCAAAAATATCTTTTTATGTTCAATAACAAAACCAGTGACCCACTGTGATGACGCTGATTGCTTGGAGTCCTGTTTTTCGGTTTTCTGCAGACTCAGCATTTTCAGTTGGTATGGATTGGTGTTACTTGGTACTGTATGTATCGATCTTAACCCTAGTTCTTCTACCAGCACTAATGCATTTAGTACGCATATCCATTTCTAAGTAACCGTGCACCTGTGAACATGCATAAGAGCTCTTTATTTAAACCAGCACATTAGGGAATAGCTCAGTAAATCCCGTTGATGGAAATGGGTTTGGCATTGTATAGGACGCTGCCTGCAGCTATATAAATATAAATTCAAAGTGTGCACCGTCTTATTATGCCAGGTGACTGAAATGAGCTCCTCTATATTCTGATTTTCATTACACTGTTTCATTGTTGCTAACAATTCTTGATTTTACCTTATGTCTGCTGTTAACTTCTGCCCAATGTTCCTAAATGCAGTAGAACTGCTGATTCTTCTTTCTCTAATAGGCCAACCCTCAAGTTATAGGCCTGTTTGCAACTACAACAAATGTGTACAAGTACTGTAGATAAAGGATGTACTTCCTAAAGTAAAAACAAAGCATCAGAGGAAAGTTCCGAATAGTCAGCAGTATTCCTATTGTCTATAAGCATGGCTGAAATTAGTTTCAATTCTTGCCAGGAATACAGTAGGTAGCCAAAAGACGAGAAGAATACTCTATGGATACACCTGTAAATCTTGCAAGTTTCTCTTCCTGTCTCACTTGTCCTGTTTTAGAACCATCAGAACTAACTAACTGTTCTGTGGTTGATTCGAACAATCCCTTGTTCCACACACAAAGTAATGCCCAGGTCCAGAAGTTAAAGAGGGATTTGGTGTTCAGCCTTGTGTTAGAAGCTAGTTAGTTTTGTACGCTGTGTTAGCTGTAAACCAAGCAATGAAGTCTCACAGTTCAGAACAACTTAGAAGCAGTTACTAAGGAGACAATATGTTGTTTTAGATAAAATAACATTATCAAATGTGTTTCTTGTTGAAAGTACAACTATAGTTTTGAATGTGGGTTTTCACTGGCAGCTGCTCTCCTCTTTTCCAGTACTTGAAAAAATCATTAGTTCATCTCAAAGTTCAACAGATGGAGCTGTACATTTTATTAATACGTGCTTATGAGTGTCTAGTTAAAATCCACTTAATAAACACAACCTCACAACTTCATTCCATGCACATCATGGAAACACGTGAAAATTTTACTTCATGAGTGAACTAGTTTATGAGTGTGTAATAAAATTCCATGTGAACGAAGTTGCGGCCACATCTAGAATATATACACTGTATACACTATACTGTATATACACACACATATACATACAGTATATAGACAGTGGTTGAATTGTAAAAAAAAAAAACAAAAAAAAAAAACAATAATAATTGCAAAAAAAAACAATTAATTGCAAAATTTGTCAAATTTTTTTAATCAGTTTTATTATTAAAATATAAGCTTAATTAAATCAACTTGGAGCCATCAACAAAACACATGCATTTTAACATGCAATCACAACTATCATTTGATCCTTTCCATGGCTTTCATCTGAGGAGGCTTATAATTAAAATTCATTAGTACTGTAGATTTGTATGACTATGCACCATTCTCTCTCTTACACACACATGCACACAAATCATCAAATGACTATTATGGCATTTAAAAATCACTTTTGACCCTTTTGCACCCAAGCCTGTAGGTGAAGCCACAAAGTCTAATGAAAAAATAAAACCTCTTCTTTAACTTGAGAATAAAATTACACAAATTGAGTAAAGATCTCATCTTTTATAACCATTAAAGCGGTCAGGCATTTTGAAAACTCCCGTGTTAAACTGAATCCATCGTTTTCATCGCATCTCCACTGAGAGGATTTGTGCGTACAGTAAGTATCATACCTTCAGTTCTCTTCTTTTTGAAAAGTGTCAAAAGCTGTGATGATTTTTGTCCGTTTTTTCAACGGGGGGTGATATATAGGCTACAGTATTATATTGTATATACAATATACAGTACTGTATAGTTGGTTTTCAGTAGCATTAAAAGTATCCCATACTCACATTCCCTCTGTCCTGAAATGACAACACTGACTTCATTCATATCTGCCTGTCAGAACCTACAGTATATTCATGCACAAAATATAGGTCCAGATGATAGATTGGCAAGCATTTGTTTTTACTAGGCACAATAAACAGTATAGACACAGGGACACACAGGGGGACACAGGGAACGTGCACTGAAAGTCTGTAAAAGAAATATATGTTCAACTAAAACTGAGTACAAAATATACCATAACATTATAGATATAGTGTGAATAACATTATTCGTAATAGGTTATTAAAAAAAAAAAAAAAAAAAAAACCTTTGTTGTTTTTTGAAAGGAATATTGCCAGTCTGTCTTACTAAAACGCAGAGATTGTGTTTTTCTATGTTTCCTTTTTTCTTTTTTTGTACTTAAGATGATTCACTGCCAGACTGGATATTAACAGAAGCATTGTGGTTATCACACTGGCTCATGTGCCTGTGTTTTTAAAAACTGGAAATGAAAGTGGATGGTAAAAATAGGAAAGATAATTGGAGAAGCACAATAGACATTGTTGCATTAAGGCCCATTATGTAGTGTCAAGTAATTAAATGCTTCTAATGCTCAAGGAAAATAATCATTTTAAAAATGTGTTCAACACTTTCATTTTTTTTTATTTTATTTTTTTAGTCAAGGGATTGGGATAAGTACTGTATGCCCCAGTCATGTAGAATATGGTATTTTGAATGTATTGTACATTATGAGCTTATCTTCACAGCGTTGTGTGCTTTGCAAAATATGTCTTAGGCAACATATTAGATTCACTTAAGTAAACAACTGCAGCCTTATTTTTGTCATTTACATTTATAGTGCTGAAATGATTTACTTAAATAAGTAAACAATTGCAGGATGACTCAGAAGTTAATGCTTTCAGGCAATGTGTGAATAACCACATAAATAATTTAGTATTTTGGAGGGAAAAAAACTTTTCAGCATAATAATATTGTGGGACTGTTCTTTGCATAACTAATGAATTTTTAATTTTGTTTTGTGTCTTGAAAAGTTAGACTATTAAGAAAAGTTTAATTTTTCCTTTATAATTCAATTAGAATTTGAAAATTGAAAAAACTTCAACTCTAGATTATAATTATATTCTAGAGTGATTATATGTAAAATGAAACATTTTAAACATTTTTTGTTTTTATTTTATTAATTGTGGCTTACAGTTTGGAAAAAAAGAAAATATCCAGTATCTCAAAATATTAGAATATTCATACTCTTCATGCAGCATAAATACAGTGCATCTATTAGTCTATTGAAGTACACAACCGGGAAGACATGACAGTTTTCCAGAAGATAATCATTGACACTCTTCACAAGAGGCAAAAAAGGTTCTATATTAAAGCAAATTCATGGAAAGTTGACTGGAAGAGAAAATTGTGGTAGGAAAAGGTGCACATACAAAAGGGATACCTGTAACCTTAAAGAAATTGTCAAGCAAAACTAATTTAAGACCTTAGATGAGCTTCTGGAAAAGTGTAGAGAGGCTGAAGTCAGTGCATCAAGAGCCACTGTGCACAGATGTCTTCTGGAAATGGACTACAACTGTTGCATTCCTGGTATCAAGCCAATCCTGAATCAGAGACGTCAGAAGCATCTTACTGTACCTGGGCTAAGAAGAAAAAAAAAAAAAAGATGATTGCTCAGTGGTACAAAATCTTTTTTTTGGGGGGGGGGGGGGGGGGGGGGAGTTAATTTAGCATTTATTTAAAAGTTAAGGTCTCAAAGTGTGAAGGGAAATTAAAAACATACATAATCCAAGTTGCTTGAGAACCAGTATAAAGTTTGATGCAGTAGTTTGTGCCACTGCAGTCGTTCTATGAACATTCAGCGAGTGGAACACCTGATCCATCTGTCTGTGGAACTGTGAACACAATCATCCACAAACACCACTTGCATATTACAGGAACTCAGCTGGGAGTTATTTCCACATTCCCTGAACAATCCTGACTTCACCCCAAGCCATTTCCACATGTTTGGGCCATTAAAAGAGACTCAAGCACTAGTAAAACCCTATGTTTATTAGTGTGGTTTTTACTTACTCAACTATGTTCAATTATTTAGTAAAATTAAAAGTCCCAGTTTTACTTGAACATCCCTTGTGTAATAAAAATTGTTTTACAATACAAACTTTTACAGTACAAACTGTAACAAATTTATTGCCAATTACAGTAAAAAAAAGGTTAATGCAACAGAATATTTAAATTAAAGTCCGAATGTAATGAATTAATTTTCACTTAAGTAAAATATGGAAGTAACAACAAAATAAATTACAGTAAATAATAGTACAAATTTTTATGTTTTGGTTAAAATCTTATGGGTTTGAAAAAAAAAAAACATACTAGTAGTTATTTTAATTGAATTTAAACCTAAAAAGCAAAAATCTATTTTATTTTCTGAACTTTGGCCTTTGACCTTTGTTTTGCCTTAGCGTTATTTATAAAGGCTGTACCTTGACCCATTAGTGATAAACTTTTTCTAGTTTAAAATGTCAGTTAAAACTCATTTTCATTGCATTAAGGTTAACAGTTGATCATCATTTAAAAGTTGAATAAAACAATAATTAAAATGTTAACAGGTTTTTATGTTCAGAATTGTTGTTTTAAATTAGGAATTACAACATTTACATTTTTATTTTTAAATGAAAACTCTTTTTCATCTTTTCTCTTTCCAATTGTTATAATCATAAAAATGAGCTCTTAATTTGTATTAATAGATATTTGGATTTTATTAGGGTTCATGTATTCCCATAGGCACTTTCTCTTTGGCGTGAAGCATGAATGCACTGCACATTTTTCACACACTACTTTGATATGAGCTGAGCAGTCCTTTTTTTTTTTTTTTTTTTTGCAGTGACCTTGCTTGTCTGAATATAATAGTCAGTGAGCCATACCAACTTTTTGACATCTTGTTGTGGCATTGATTGCCTCTTTCTTTGCCTTCTCGTGTGAGACCCCACAGTGCTGGAGTGGCCACGGTTCAGAAGATTGCTTGTTCTAAGCTTGCAGATCACTCCACCACTGATGTCTTACACTCTCCAAGACTAAGCTCTGATTTGCCTTTTTTTTTTTTTTTTTTACACATGCTTGATAGTCTCTGCGTATAGAAGCCATGCATTCAGTTGTCTATGAAATTAAAGAAAATGCACGAGTACTGTACCACTTTTAAGATATAATGTTTGTACACTGCAGGACAATCAGTGATACAATTAAGTACACTCCACTGTCATAGTCACCCCACTCACCTTGCTGTGCCGTATTTACACAGTGTGCATTGGCTCGCCCCCTCCAATCGTGCTCAGTGTTACTGTGCGGTTGTTTTGCCACTTGCTTGCAATAAGCTGCCCACCGTCATGAGTGACTTCTCTTTCACTGAATGCTCCAGAGCCGATTTTCCTCAAATCCTCATCACTTTTCAATGAACATCCGTTCACCCTGTTAGCACACACTGTGCCAAAACAGGCCAAGTTCAAATCATCTCAAACATGACAGTGGGTTCACTGTTCTCAAACAGTCGCCATATCTCAATCATATAGAGAACCTTTGCGATGCGGTGAAACAGGAGATTCGTATGGTGGATGTGCAGCCAGGAAAATCTGCAACACCCTCATGCTATTATATTAATATGGACCCAAAACTCTACGGAATGAATCTGTGCGATTAAAATTTTAAGCAAACAAAAACGGGTTCAATCCAGTAGAAGTAAGGTGTTCCTAATAATAAGCTTACTTGAGTTGTATAGCTTACTTGAGTTCTGGTGACTCTTTCCTTCCTAGGATTTTCATCCATTGGAATTCTGTTCATCTTGTCAAGAGTGAAATTCTGAAAGGGCTTTAATTCAAACACTGAATCCCTGCATGGGCCTGTAGGGCTGAGACGTCAGACTATTGTCAAGTGTATATTGGCTTTGATTCTCTCCCGTCTTCTCACAGGCAGTACATCTGTTATCATGTCAGTTTGTGTGCCAACCTGCCAGCAAGTTCGTATTGCTGAAATCCCATAGATGAACATACATGTATGTACACCATTTCCAATAAATCGCTCCAATTCCTTCTCAGGGAAGTTTTTCATACTGGGATCCTAAACACATACAGTGCAATCTGACTTGGTACAAGGTTATTCATTTTTATCCCCTAATGACAAAGTTATGCATGAATAATAATAATAATAATAATTATTATTATTATTATTATTATTATTATTATTATCATCATCATCATCATCAAACTACCTTAACATGTGTTAAAATAAATAAAGACTTTAGCAAACATACTTAGATACATAAGGATATTTTTGTAAAGGATATAAATACTTTTTTTTTTTTAATTGACTTGTACTGTATCATGTCACCCATTTACTGTGTGGCCCGAAGCAAGGCAGTCTCCCACGTACTTCCCCTGGATATGGTCACATGATGAAACAAAAATTTGTATAAAAACCAAATTGAATTATAAATTTTTTTTTTATGTTTTTCCTTCTGTCATGTTTAATTAAATAGAATTAAGTACATTAAAAATGCAATTTATTTTAGTAAAAGCGATACAATCTCTATATATAAAAGTGCACAAGGGCTTTTTTTTCATGGTGTACATGGTCAACAAGTGGTCGACAAATTTAACACTTACAGCCCAAATATATGTATATTTTTTCGTTATTTTTACCCTACACATGCCGATGCATAAACAAACAAAAAAGTGAGACAAAAAACACTGTTTTTTGTCCTTTTTCTATTAAGCACAATAATTACATATTTCACCTGTTTCACCCCCCCCCCCTCCCCCCAGCCCCCCCACACACTTTGTTGCTCAGTACTGCTGTTTGTGGAGGGGCGTGGCTCAGCAGCAGCTCATTTTAACATAGACACTAAAATGGCGAATTTGGAGAAGGAGTGACAAAGGTATTTTCACCTGGAGCATTAACACACACACACACACATACACACACACACACACACACATTTTAGATGAGGTTCATATGGGACCTTTAAATAGTAAGCACTATATGTACAATTAGTAAATTTGGGTCTTTCCAATCTTAAATTGGACTATTTACACTCTAACCACTTTAAACCAAAAGTGCATTAGACACCACACATATCACTTATGACAACCTGCGGCTACACGGCAAAGGCTATTGAGGAACTGAGCTCATGGCTTATTATTCTGCCCTGTAATGTGTCACTTTTCCATAAGAACTGTAAATAGATTACTTGGTTCAATAGAACAGCATAAAAGCATTGAACATAAGGGTTGAGGAAAAGCAAAAGACCAAGCAATTTGACCATTATGCAGATGAGCTTTATCATGACTGTTCAAGGCACACAGGTAATTACGTTTTATCATCTGCCCTTTAAAATCTATGGCTTAATGAGGCGGTCAGAGTAATTAATGCACAAGGACAGCAGGATTTATTTGACCTCTGGGAGGCTTCGCATTCTTCGGTGCGCTCTCTATGCTGTCCTGTCTCACTACTAACTGCATTAAAATCTCATTTGTCATTGAGTTATTGAATGAGGGCTGTTTCTATTCAGAGCTTACCTTTCTTTTTGGGAATTTCTTTTGTGAAGATCACTCCACCACTGATGTCTTACACTCTCCAAGACTAAGCCTTGATTTGCCTTTTTTTCACACATGCTTGATAGTCTCTGTGTACAAAAGCCATGCATTCACATTTCTATAAAAAAAGAAAGAAAATGCACGAGTACTGTACCACCTTTAAGATATTATCTTTGTACACTGCAGGACAATCAGTGATACAATTAAGTACACTCCACTGTCATAATCACCCCACTCACCTTCCTGTGCCGTATTTACACAGTGATATTAAACAAATCCTAATGCAGACTCGATACATGTTTTTGTACCTGAGATCCTAGAGGTTGGTGAATCGACGGCAAGATGCGAGCCAGAGTCAATGTGTCTGACTATGGTAGAAGGCGGCATCATCTATCGGACAGTGGTTTGATCAATCGTCCTCTGTGTTTGTGGTTGATTTGGTCCTAGGCATAAAAAACTGAGTTTAATAGAACATGAAAAGGTTAATAATATAACTTTGATTACAAAATCTTCAGTTTTACTCAAAGTAGTTGGTGCAAAAATGAATACACCCCATATCAAAGACTGCTACATGAACAAGTTGGCGACAAATTGCAACATTTATCTTTTTCCATTCTTAAGGAATGTCCTCTTTCAGAGCCTGGATGCTGGATGAAGAGTGATGCTGAACTTGTCTCTTCAGAGTTCCCCATAGGTGTTTGATTGGGTTCAGATCAGGAGACATACAGTACTTGGCCACTGAATTACTTTCACCCTATTCTTCTTTAGAAATGCAACAGTGGCCTTAGATGTGTGTTTTGGATCATTGTTGTGTTGAAAAGGACTAAGGACACGGCGTGCTGGTAATATTTTCTTTTTCAATATAGAGCAGTACATCTGTAAATTCATGATACCATTAATGAAATGCAGCTCCTCAACACCAGCAGCACTCAGGACACTGCCACCACCATGTTTCACTGTAGGCACCATGCATTTTTCTTTGTACTGCTCTTGTGACATTTCTCTTCCATGTGGTGCCATTGCTGACAGCATGAAATGGAAATGGGGATTCTTTGATAAGTGAGACCTTTTTATAAATCATTTGTCTGCACTCAACTTTAGTTGAATTCTTGTTAATTAGGATTTTGTTGTCTAAAATGTAGTTGTTCTCCTAAGACTTTAATTGGGGTGTATTTATATTTGCAACATGGTCTTGAATTAATGTGTTAGGAAAAAAACTTTTTGTTGTTGTTGTTTGCAATCAATGGCTCGTATTTGTGGAAGTAATTTATTGCACAGTGTCCCATAGAAAATGCTTATTCTGAGAGGAAAGGAAAGGTTTTCTGACAAATCTGTTAGTGTATACTCATTTATGCTGAGCACTGTATATAATATTCAATGATGCGTCACTCTGTATGACAGATGTGGCCTTAAGAATACAGTATTTTTGAGACATCAACTCTAAGATTAAAATCAAAGCGGAATATCCTGAGATCACCACCAAAGCCCTAAAAACTCTATACTTGTAAAACAGAGTTGTCTGCATTGACAGCAACAAGAATGAACTTACAATGCAGACTGGACATAAGGAGTACACTTTGGGTGTGATTGTCTCCCATCATTCCTTCATGGGGCCGTCTCATCGTAGGGAAGTAAGCTCAAGGCTCACAATGAACGGTCCGCGGAAATGACGTAGGCGAATGACCTACAAGACACTGTATAACACTCCTCAAACACATCAGCATCGCTAAACACCTGTAAGTAACTAGCCAATGGCTGTGCAGAAGATTGAAGCAGCAATAGCAAGATGGAATCATGCAGATCTGAAGGTGGTTCACCTACTGTACACCTAGACGATGCACTTGGTCATGCAAAATGGCGTTCCAATATCCAAACAGCACGCAGTATCACTGGACCAATGCTAGTTTTAGAACTAGAATTAATAGTAAAACTAAAACTTTAAGATCAGATCTAGGATCAGTTTACCCCCAAAACTATCGGTATTACGTAAAGACAACTTTGGAAAGGGCCAACAGCAGTAACGAGCTTTTCTTGAAGAAGCAAACACACTGGAGAACTTGGATGCAACCGTTAAAAGCAGAACGGCTCATACCTTATTCTCGAGTGTCTCTTACAGTGATTGCTGCTCTTATGCTGCCTCTGATGAGCTACCCACTTTGCGTGTAATGTGTGCGCGTGTTTGTGTGTGTGTCTCCATGTAGTGTCTGTCAGTGTGTATGTAGACTTATTTATTCCAAATCACTTGCTGCATAGCAGGATCTAATTTCTATCATCCTCTTGTCTCAGTGAGGAAGCATGAAGGAGACATGCCAAGCAAAATGATCCGTAACATTACCCGCTGTGAACACACACATACACACACACACACACACGATTTGTAAGAGCTTATTTAGTACTCGCTGCGAAATTATTAGGCCTCAGTGAGACACCTTACACACACATCTTGTCCTGCTTTTGCAACACTGTCATTCATGTGTGTGAGCAATCAAGCATTCAGTAGAAGTTTTGTATGGTCAGATGGCAACCATCATTAAGTTGTAGTTCCCAAATTTGTCCGTAGTGTGTGTGAATCCGGGGTGTACAGTACTGTAAGTGTGTGTATGCGTGTGTCCTGTGAGCACATTGTATATTCCATGGTGTACCTCACCTTGTGCTATAGGTCTCCTGGGACACGCTCTAGGCCCCTCTGTGCCCCCGTAAACAGGATACAGAGGTATATATGATGAAGAAGTGGCCCAGATCATAGTGGTAAACCTACTACATGAACTTTCTGCTCTTTAGTCTGATTCCACACATCTCAGGTGTAGTGAAGCTACAACATCTTCTTAAACAATCTAAAATTTGATGTGGTATTGTGCACAAAAAATAAAAAATATTGTCTATATAAGTGTATTTAAAGAATGTAAAGACACTTATGTCTTGACTTTTTTATTGCATAAACATGTAAAATAAAGTCCAAGGAAGACCAAAGAGGGGATTTATGGATGCAGTAAAAGAGGACATGAAGTTAGTTGGGGTCAGAGTAGAGGAAGCAGAGGATAGGGTTAGGTGGAGGCAGATGATTTGCTGTGGCGACCCCTAAGAGGGATTAGCGGAAAGACAAAGAAGAAAATGTAAAAAAATAAAAAAAATCACACACATCATTACCTGGCCTGTTTCTCTATAAAATAAAAGAAACTGGGTTTTAGCTTGGATATTTGGTACCACTTAAGTCCCATTAATCAAAAATATTTTTTCATAATACAGGAACTTATTATCTCCTTAATTCACACACACACACACACACACACACACACACACACACACACACACACACACAAAAAAAAAAAAAAAAATCACAGAACACAATCAAATTGTGTCTCTTGTGTATTTGTAGACATAAACATCCCTATCTCTCTATTTTCAGTCGTTCCTTTTGCACAAATTTGAGGAACCTGATGTTCTATAATTCAATAAACACCTCTGTAGTTCATACAGTAATAATTAACATTTGCTTGAATGCAAATTTAATGCATTTTAAACATGTGAAATGTGTCCAAATCATGCTGCAGAGACTTCTCAACTACAGCCTTCTCAAAGTGGACAAGTGTGATAAAGATGAGGTGGAGACAGACAGAAACTGGCCTCTACTCAATAATGTCAAGGAGCTACTTTACAGGGTTCTTTTTTTTAACATTTTATATGAGAAATGAATGAAAAGCCTCATAACATCCAATGAGACACCCCATAACCACCAATGAAACAGTCCATAACTACCAATGAGACACTCCATGACCTTCAATGAAATGCTTCATAATTTTCAATGAAATGCCTCCGTAGCTGCCAATGAGATGCCCCATGACCTTCAATGAAACACCTCATGACCTTTAATGAAACACCTCACAACCATCAATGAGATGCCCCAAGCCTTTTAATAAAATGCCCAATAACTGCCAATGAAATGCCCCATGACCCTCAAACCTCCCATGACCTCCATTTAAACTGGTCAATGAAACACTTCATAACCTTCAAAGAACCAAAAAGCTTGTATTTACTACAATGCCCTCATTCTCAAGCACTCAGACTCTTCACGACCGATTATAGTGAACGTTAAATGTTTCCGTGCCAACTCACAAAAAAGGGTATTGTATTGTATTGTATTGTATTGTATTGTATTGTATTCTATTCTATTCTATTCTATTCTATTGAATAGCTTTTGATGTGCAAGGTTCTGTCCTATCTCAATGCCAGAGAAAATACCTAAAGACATACTCTGTTGAATATTTTCCTTGAGAGCAAGGATATGCTGCTTGTATTATGGTGTAAGTGGTGCACAGTGTAACAGCACCAAGGACATGTGTGTGTGTGAGGCCCATGCAGGCTAAGGAAGGGGCGAGGTCATCATACAGGGTGCAGAAGTCTTAGTGCTTATGTTTGGGGAAAAACATTCACAAAAACACATTTACGAATCCTTTTCTTTTAGCAGCTAATTGTTTTCTTTTAAACAAAATGAACCTTTTAACAAAACAAATCAACAAGAAGTTTCTTATTTCTCCTTAACAATCTCTTTTCTTTTTTCCTGTTTCACTTTTCTCATTATTCTTATATAACTTCAGCATGCAGCTTCTAGGAGCTTATGTAGGGGTGTGCCGCCGTGTTGCCCATTTCACTCAGTTGCCTCTATGACCGTGTCGTGGTTGCCAGCAGATCTGCCTGCCTGAAATCCCGAATATATATACATCAAGGGTACATCAATTCTGATCAAAATATTCACTAATATCATCTTATCTTTTAAGATCTTAATCTTTTAAATGAGCTACCTTCTACTTTTACTTGAGTAGATTCATTGACTGGTAACATTATTTGTACCTAAGTATAAGTTCATAAAAGTTCCAATAGTACTGTACATACTTTTATTTAAGTAAGATATTTAACGCTCTTTCCAGCTTATAGCCCAGTAGAACTTCTTTGTGAAGAGACTGACACATTGTCACCTCAACTTTTCACATTTGAAGAACCTCAACATGTTCAGTCTGAAAACTGGACGTCCTAAGGTGTAGGGTTAATCAAATTTGTTGGATGATTTAACACCACTGCTTTAATAAAAGAGCTTACGGTGGTACAATAATTACAGTTAGCTTAATGTGATGAAGATGTCTATAAAAGTGTGTCTTTATTTTAACTTACTGTTTTGTTTTTGTATAATTTAATTTATTTATTTCCTGCTGTTTTGTCTATTTATAAAATTTTTAAGCAAAAATGTTCAATGTAGTGTTTTAGTTTATGGTTTTATTGATTAGAGGATAAGTAAAATTAAATGTAATTTAATAATGACACTTCACTTTCACACACCTCTCTCTCTTATTAAACTCGAATCTTTTTTTTAAGAAAGATTCTATTTTTTATTATGATTGCCTTCACAGTATTCTGGTAATATAGAGTGATATTTGTCTTTGCCTACCTACCTGCCTATATACATACACTCACCTACAGGATTATTAGGGACACCTGTTTAATTTCTCATTAATGCAATTATCTAATCAACCAATCACATGGCAGTTGCTGTAATGCATTTAGGGGTGTGGTCCTGGTCAAGACAACCTCCTGAACTCCAAACTGAATGTCAGAATGGGAAAGAAAGGTGATTTAAGCAATTTTAACCAGCGTGGCATGGTTGTTGGTGCCAGACGGGCCGGTCTGAGTATTTCACAATCTGCTCAGTTACTGGGATTTTCACGCACAACCATTTCTAGGGTTTACAAAGAATGGTGTGAAAAGGGAAAAACATCCAGTATGCGGCAGTCCTGTGGGGTCGAAAATGCCTTGTTGATGCTAGAGGTCAGAGGAGAATGGGCCGACTGATTCAAGCTGATAGAAGAGCAACTTTGACTGAAATAACCACTCGTTACAACCGAGGTATGCAGCAAAGCATTTGTGAAGCCACAACACGCACAACCTTGAGGCGGATGGGCTACAACAGCAGAAGACCCCACCGGGTACCACTCATCTCCACTACAAATAGGAAAAAGAGGCTACAATTTGCACGAGCTCACCAAAATTGGACAGTTGAAGACTGGAAAAATGTTGCCTGGTCTGATGAGTCTTGATTTTTTGTTGAGACATTCAAATGTTAGAGTCAGAATTTGGCGTAAACAGAATGAGAACATGGATCCATCATGCCTTGTTACCACTGTGCAGGCTGGTGGTGGTGGTGTAATGGTGTGGGGGATGTTTTCTTGGCACACTTTAGGCCCCTTAGTGCCAATTGGGCATCGTTTAAATGCCACGGGCTACCTGAGCATTGTTTCTGACCATGTCCATCCCTTTATGACCACCATGTACCCATCCTCTGATGGCTACTTCCAGCAGGATAATGCACCATGTCACAAAGATCGAATCATTTCAAATTGGTTTATTGAACATGACAATAAGTTCACTGTACTAAAATGTCCCCCACAGTCACCAGATCTCAACCCAATAGAGCATCTTTGGAATGTGGTGGAACGGGAGCTTCGTGCCCTGGATGTGCATCCCACAAATCTCCATCAACTGCAAGATCTTATTAATATGGGCCAACATTTCTGACTCTTAGCTGCATTAAAACATTTAAATAGTGCAAATGTATTTCAGAAGGCCATACAGTAGGTCTGTGAAGGGTGACCTTGGCCGAGGTGGCTCAGTGCCTACTGCAGTCGCTCCCATGAACATTCAGTGGAATCCCTAATCCTTGTTGGATAACTCGTCTCTAACTTGTAGAGAAGATGCATCTGTCTGTGGGAACTGTACACAGAATCAACCAATAACATTGCTTGCACATTACAGGAACTGAACTGAGAGTTCCACATCCTTAAGTTGCACATTCTTTAAGTTCTGACCTTGCTCCTAGCCATTTCCACATGATTGTGCCATTAAAGGAGTTCCTGGAAGGACAGCATTCCTGGTTTGAAGCGAAAGTCTTAGTTTGACTGAAATGTACCTCAAATTTTAATTAGACTTGATTAAGATTTATGCTGTAGTTTAATCATCTGATTATACCTCAGGGTGTTGTTAGTTTCATGCTATTCTGGTTCATATTAAGGTATCTTCATGCATATATAACATCCATCAGTCCATTTCCTGAACTACAGTATTCATCTTGTGTAGGGCCACAGGGAGACTGAAGCCTATCCCAGAGAACTCGGGACATAAGCACACACACTTTCACGCACTACATCTGGAAATGCCAATCAGCCTATAGTGCATGTAGGAACTCGGAGTCCCTGGAAGAAACCCACCAAGCACAGAGAGCACGTAATCTCCATGGAGGCAAGATTTGAACCCTTAACCCAGGATGTGCAAAGCGACAGTGCTAACTGCTAATCCACCATGCTGCTCAGAAAATAACACGCATATACTGTAATTAGTGAACTTGTTTCCACCCAGGTGAGACTGATTTGTTCAGTTGTACAGATAAATCACTGTTAGTTTTGTTGTCAAACAGCAGTTTTCTGCCCTCATATCAAACCATGATGCTGAAAGAGGGTTCTCACCACATGCCTCATTCTAGCTGGAGTTGATAACACCATGGTAACTTTATTTGATAACACTGCATGCAAAACTGCAACACTAGTGTTTCTAATCATCACTCATAGATCATAGATTCCTGTTTCTATTTCTGTATAGAGCATCCTGACACCTTAACTAGGCATTACGACACAGCTGCTTCCACATCTTCTCTCCAGCTTTCACTCCATTTCTCAGCATGAGGCCTTATGCTAATCCTTTTTGTCTTTTATAAAGTACTTTTGTCAGACCTTGCTAAATTTCTAGCACAAATATGTATGCTCTATTAACACTATAAATACATTAATGCTGTGATTAGGTTTTATATAGATTTGATTTAATTTTATAATATTATTGTAGTTAGTGTCATGGTGAATCTGGAACCGATCCCGAGAACATGCACATCTCTTTATAGACGGTAACACGAGCACAGTACGGAGTCTTTGCCTCTGAGCGGACTTGGTTGAAAAATGCTAGATCAGATTCGTTCCAGACACAGAGGTAGATCATGTAGGAATTAGCAGTCGGAAAATAGTCCATTTGGAATGAAGTACTATGAAAACAATATAACGGAAATCTTTTAATTCCATTTAAATCCATGTAAATGTCACGAGCAAATCCATGAGCAGCAAACAGGGAGAAAGCTCACGTAGTGCAGGATACAGAAGAGTTTTCTGACTGTTTGCAAAATGTTTATTGCCTCTTCTTCATTTGTCAGGTCTCAAACTTACAGAGGATTTAACTGATTAAGAGAAGAGTGGCTATATAATTCAGAGTGACACCAAGTGGGAAAGATTTCACTCACTCACTCACTTATTGTCTTTACCGCTTTATCCTGTATACAGGGTTGAGGGGGGTCAGGAGACTTAGGGCATGAGGCAGGGTACACAGTGGACAAGTGCCAATCTGTTGCAGGGCAAACACATACATACACACACTTACACACTCACTATTGGAAAATGTGGAATCGATATGTCTTTGGACTGTAAGAGAAAACCAGAGTATCCAGAGGAAACCCATGCAAACTCAATGCACACAAAGGTGGAAGTTAAACCTGGACCGTGGTGGTGCAAAGCTGCAGTGCTAACCACTAAACCACCGTGCCTTCTACAAAGATTTTTAATAAATATGGTGCAGTGGTAAAGTGCTCGCCCTATCATCCGGAGATTGCTGGTTCGATCCCCGGGTGATGCTGTAACCTCTCCCAGCCAGAGGCCTAGAGAGAGCCTCCCCTCTGATTGGCCGAGCTCTCTCAGAGGGGAGGGATGAGAGGTACTTTGTGCTCCCACAATAATAACGGCTCTACAGCCAATCAGGGGCGTCTGTGAGCGGCTAGCGCTTTCCTCCGAGTGTGTTACTCTGCCTCTAATGGTGAGTGAGCAAGCAGTTTGAAAAGATGCGGTCGGCTGGCATCACGCGGTTCGGAGGAAACACGTGATAGTCTACGGCCCCCCGGCTGAGTGGTAGTAGTAGCCTTAATGTGGGAGCTCCCTAGTGACGGGGAGGAATTGGCTACGACTAAATTAGGGAGAAAATCGGAAAAATCCAAAAAAAAAAAAAAAAAAAAAAAGAAACCAAATATAATTTTATTTATATGTTTTCCTATTTTCTTCAGAGATTCACAATATAATTGAAATCAGGTACGCTTTATCTATAAGGGGTGTTCAAGTCAAACTGGGACTTTTGATTGTGCACAATAACAGAACACAGTTATGCGAGTAAAAACTCCCTTTATTTCTCTATATAATCCCCTGATACACTAATGCACTTATCCAACTGTTTCACTAGTGCTTGGATACCATCATGGTAGAATGTTTTCTTAGTGCACCGGAGCCTAATCAGGTTGATCATATCTAAAAAGCTGGCTTACTATGAACTAGATAAATAGAATGTCCCAATCATGTGGAAATGACACAAAAAGAGCTCAGGACTGTACTTGAATGTGGCAATGACTTCCAGCCAAGTTCCAGTAATGTGCAAGTGGTGTTGGTGAATGATTGTGTGTACAGTTCTCACAGACAGATTCGTCACTTCTCCAAGTTGGATTATCGATTGATTTTCATAGATCAGGTGTTCCCCTGGGTGAATGTTCAAGGGAACGACTGCAGTGGACTCCGAGCCACCTCGATCAGGATCATCATTCCAAGACGTACGACTTTCTTTAAAATGTTTGTGCAATTCAAATGTGTTACTGCGATGCGGGTATGAGTCTCATCACTGTACTGTGCTTAAAGTCTTCTCTAAATGTCAATCAGTTTCATGCCTTCATTCACGAGAAATTTCGTCAAGTCTCACTTTGACTTGAACAACCCTGGTTCCCATCTTGATCCTGGAACAGGTACAGGTCTGTTCATGTCAATGATCATTTTTTAATTATCATTGCTTTTTTAATGGTATTGGCCTTACTACAGTACCTTCACACTGTGTGTAAGTAGAAACATAAGAGATTGTAGACAATACTTGTGTAATATGTCATATGCTTTCATTTCTCCTCCACCAAACTTTCGAAGTTGCATTGTGTGCAATAATGTATGCGTGTAGCATGTTGTGTCGCACTTATCTTCTCTGTGCTCCCAGAGAAAATGGGAAACAGCGAGGTAAAGAAAATAATCCACTGATGAAGAATCTGTCATTTACACAATAATCTCGTATGTAACTGCAAATTGGAAACAGGCACACCGTGGCGGACTCATCTTTCTTAGATGCATGTTTAATATTGTAATGAAATGACACACATCAAAGAGCTGTTTAAATTATTTGAATGCAAAATACTGTACGAAGCCGTGTGCATGTTCTGTTTGGAGGGTGGATGTGAATGAAAATCTTTTTACCTATTTAACTTTTTTAACAATGGTCATGAACACTTCAGAATTACAAAGATATTTTTGTTTGTATTATAAAAAACTTCAAAGTTCTATTCTTTTTGAAAAAAAGTTCTATTTTGTTACTCATGGAAACAGACTTGTGATTTGATCTATTTAATCTATCTGCCTCTAAGCTTTAAGTGGCGCCAGTTCAAAATCATTTACAGACAGCACAAAATTAGAGTGGGAGAGATTTCAGAATTATTTAAGAAGTATTTTGTTTGTATATGTATAAAATATGATGTGTTTGTATATATAAAATATTTAACGACCTGGGTGTCACTCCTGGTTATGAAATTCTCACCTTGATAAACGCTGATTTTGCAGTTTGTGTGTGAAGCCTGGCGCTCAGAATGAAATATGTTTATTGCCTGTGCTGTTGGTGGGGCTTGCAAAGAGCAGTGATTTATTGAATGTAACATTGCAGGCATGTTAAAGCTTTATTTATGAATTCTAATTAATCAGTGGGGTGACAGAGTTTTTACAGAGAGAGTGAACTACTGTATAAGTGGAAGATGTTTTGATGCTATGCACAAAGACCAACATCATTGTTCGGCCCAGAGATAATTATTATTCATTTGGACACTGCACTAATTATTTTGACACTACTGACTGCCTAATTTGCATATTTAATAAACAATAGAACCAAGACTGTTTTATTGCAGTTGTAGTCGGGTGTATTGGGGCATCAGTCATTTTCAGTGGTGGACACAAATCCTGTTCATGGGTAAAAGTTGAGACATCCCAGGTAGCATTTCACTTTTAAGGAAAAGTACTCCATGTAGCTCTCTACTTAAGAAAAAGTAAAATGTATGCACTTATTAACTCACTGTAGTCATATTTAAATAGTCTCTCTCTGCTTCTAAACTTTTAAGATGCTATTTTTGTTCCTGTCTGAAACCATTTGCACTTCTGATTTCAAACACCTGCTACATGATTGAATGTTTTATGGAGGGAAGGCAAATCAGGCAATTACTTCTAATAGCTCTTATAATGCTACACACCACCATGGTTTGGTAACTGAAACATAGTGAAGTAAAAATGACAGTTATTTGATGCACGGTAGGATGTAGTCGAGTAAAAGTAAACATTTTACACTAATGAAACTATCTAAGTAAAGTACAGATACTTGGAAACTGTACTTAATATGGTAACAAAGTGGTACAGTAGGAGTTACCTTCCACCTCTGATCATTAAAAGTGCACCCTATAGGGCACCGATTCTAGGAGTTTGGCATAGTTTGATGTGTCAATTGTTGTGGGTAATAACTTTGTTAAGGAAAACACCAAATCATGCCAGACCTCCAAGACTCCACCTGGTGAAATCTCTTGACTGCAATGTGTTATTCATCCATGGAGACGAAATCGGCTAAAATTTCAGCTCTCAAATCT
The DNA here is from genome assembly GCF_024256425.1 of Clarias gariepinus. Lineage (NCBI taxonomy): Eukaryota > Metazoa > Chordata > Actinopteri > Siluriformes > Clariidae > Clarias > Clarias gariepinus. The sequence continues at coordinate 21,153,981 of NC_071111.1, forward strand.
CAGACTAAGATCTACAGAGTATACTGTATACTGTAAAATGTCTACAAGGGACCCAGGGCACAAGGAAGTATACATCCTGGACTAGGTGCCAATTCATCACACACACATTATAGGAAATTTTGAATCAATTAGTCTAATCTGCATGTTTCAGACCCCGTGGCAGAAATCAAACCCTCAATCTTAGAGGTCCTAGACAACCATACCATGAGTTATTTATATTGTTTGTGAAAAAGCAACAACAATTAAAATAATATTTGCAGTACAACACTATTTTAATATTAAACAGTTATAAAGACTAGCTATAGTCTTTATAATATATAACTTTGTTTCACATCGAAATGCATGATGAATTGTTTGGTTCTGTGAATGGTACAGTCGCTGCGGTTAAAAAAATCTTTCATGCTGTTTTTCATAGTTTTAGCCTCCTAATGATAATTTAAAAAACATACAGTATGTTGCGGTCCACCTTACCTTGATCATATAATCCAAAGTAATCCTTATACACAGCTGTCAGTAGTGACATGATTCTGATTAACCATAAACAAAAACAACAACAACAACAACAAATTCTCATTGTTGTTGTTGTTGTTGTTGTTGTTGTTATTATTATTATTATTATTATTATTATTATTTTAAATCTGCTTGGTTTTATCCTGCCACTAAAGCCCACAAACACCTTTTATAGCATTGCTGAAATGTACCAAAAAAGAAAGGGGTAGAAAATGCAGCTTCCGAAAAATTTTCATGTACAGTACATGAACAATGTGAAGAATTGAACCAAGAATTACAGATAATATGGCACTACAGTGATGATATTAATAACAATTTGCAACAAGTTTGGTCAAAGAAATAAAGTTACTGTAGATATTTTTACACAAAAATCTATTTCAAATTTCAGCTGATGTTGACTGATGTAGAGTCAACATTAGCCCACGATATGGCCTCCTTGCACGTCCAGCTAGTCCAACTGCAGCCAAATGTGCTTGGATAGTCTGATGACTTATCGTCCGTGACCGTGGGATACCAGTGCCATCTGTACGATTTCTGTACAGTTTCTCATCAAATTAGTCTGTCCTCTCTTGGCTTTGTCACTTTTGGCTGGCCAGACCTAGGGCGAGCAGCAGGGGAACCATTGTTCGGAATCAGTTCCATAGCCCGGAAAGAGTATTCCTGGCAACTCCAAACTGTCTGGAAAGGTCTACTTGCTTTGCACCAAGCTGAAGAATTCCGATGGCCCTCTCTCTGTTAACATTGACTAAATAATAATGTGACGACAAATAGCATAATCAGAATGTTTTCTTGCCTTTATATAATCACATGTTTCTGAAATCACATCAAGCCAACATCACATGGCTAATTTTATTCATGTGCACAATGCCCCTAAAGAAAATGTAAATCAGGTTATTCATGATAAAGTAACATTTTATTGAGCATAACCGTAATTTTACCTTACCTGTGTTCTTAATGTAACAAGACAAACAAGATTGTGAATTAGATTTTAGGTTTTCGGAACAGCACAGACTCTTGTATAATAAGTTTTAAAGTACAATGGATTTTGGTCCATGAGTACATCAGGGAGGCCCTAATCTATTTTAGCACAAAATCTGCAGCCTTCTGTTAAACATATAACGATGGAGAAATATTACACCTTTCAACACAATGTTGTTGTTAGTCTTTCGGCTACTGCTGTCGAGGGGTCGCTACAGGCTACAGATGCAGACCATCCCATCCACTCAGACCACCCAGACCTCACAAAATACCAGAGGGCCAGATGTTTATAATTATTATACAATGATCAGCCATAACATTAAAACCACCGGTGTATTATTGTCTAGATCTCTTTTGTGATGTCAAAACAGCTCAGACTCATCCAGGCATGGAGTCCATGAGACTTCAGAAGGTGTGCTGTGATACACTTATATAGACATATGAGCAGTGGGGCACAAAGTATTCTGTCCTTGAGTAAACAGAGAAACCCTAGATAATATATTACTCAAGTTAATGTAGAAATCCTCCATTGTAGTACATTTAGACAAAAATATATATATAAAAAAAAAACGTAAAAGAAAAAACATAAAATATAAAACATTTTATAAAAAAAGTAGAAACCTTTAAATTTACTTAAATAACAAATGTACTAAATGTGTTCTCTCTCTCTCTCTCTCTCTCTCTCCCTTACTGATTGCAAACTGTGAACATACTGTTTAAGTCGCTGTATGAACTCATTTCTAATCTCAAACTCCTGCTATGGTTGAGCTTTTTACAGGGAGAAGGCTAATTGTACAATTACTGTAAGTATAATATTTAAAAAGTGGCCACTTCAAATGCTACGGACCCCTGCAGTTATGTAATGCAACAGTATGCAGAAATGTAGTGACGTAGAAAGTATAGATATTTGTTATAGAATGTAGTAAAAGTAAAAATATCCACTCTGAAAACTAATTAAGTAAAATACAGAAAACTGTAAGTAAGAACAGTAAGTAAATCTACTTAGTTGCATATGTACCACCTCCACATACTGTATGTACAAAGCAAGTGATGTTAAGTGACCATTTATATTATTACCATATTATACTTCCATAGCACTTAAAGCTCTGAGCATTTTAGCCATTATTTGCTTTTTTTATTTTAATAAACATATACAGGGCTCAGGATTGTGCAATATAGAGTGACATATCCTTTTTTTGTTTTGTTTTTTTTCCAGCAAACTGAATTTTAGTTATTTATAACCAACTACCAAAACATGACTAGGTGCAAAAAAAAAAAATATATATATATATATATATATAGGAAAGAAAAAGCACAAATACACATGATGACATGTTTTTATGGTTGTTTCTATGACCAAAAAATAATTATATGCCCATTTTGTTTTGAGAGTTCTACATTTTTTTGAAATGAAGTGTAGATTTTTTGAAGTGTGTACTCCTCGTTAACACACAACAGCAAAGCTTCCATAAACGTACATACTGTACAGGTGCATCTCAATAAATTACAATATCATCAAAAGGTTGATTTATTTTAGAAATTCAATTTAAAAAGTTTAAATAAAAAAGGTTACGTAATTATGTGGTTTAAGTAATTAAGAATAAAATGTGAGATATTCCTATTCCCTATATATTATAGTTTAATTAATATAATTTATTTATTTTATCGTCACTCATTTGTCACTTCATTGTCCACTCAAGGCAAGCACTGGCAAAATAATGCATGACCAAAATAAGTCTTTGTTAAATTATTAATTCCACCACAGAATTGTATCCCTATTCAGTCGTGCCTGAGGCGAAATTTGCTTTTGGGTCTTTTTTATTCACGGTGACAATGTTATTTATGTCCTCTCTTCTAACCTCACTAACTGGCAGGAGAGATTAGCTCAGAGTTTTCAGCAAAACAACTATTTATTTGAAAGTTTGTAAGTGCACTTAGACCTGTTTACACCACACTTTTTTTCTCTCTTGAAAACTCAGTCCTGTAAGTAGTCTTATTATCTGCGTAATTACATGTCAGGCATCTCGCATAAACGCAGTGTTTGTCTATTCTGCTGCTTGTTAGCATATACAGTATAAACAAGAACGCTGGAACTGTGAATATACAGTGTTTCATAAGCTTGCGTTCATTCTTCATTGTATAATATGAAGGCCATTGGACCCACTTTACCATAAAGTTGGACAGATTAATAGCAAAATACATGAATATTTATTCAAAAAAGGGGAAAAAGTAATCTCATGAATGAAGTGATTGTTTATTCACATGAGTTAGTCCTTGCTTTCGTCTTTACACAGCTGCTGAACAGAAAGTAATTACTGCATCAGTCTGTTTCTATATAGTGACAGACTACACAGGAAACCATGAGGAAAAAAATCAAGTGGTAGGAAATGTACAAAGCATTTACACCTTAGCGAGAACATTGTAGAAATTTAATGTCAGGCAAAATCCTTCACTCCTAATAAATAAACAAATTTACCTATCCTATCATTTAATCTATCGATAAAGAACTTTAATGTGGAAAACACATGGCACCACAGCGCCACCCTGCTCTTCAGCACTGCCAGCGCACTTACTCTTTTAAAATGTTAGATTCTATGATATATTTGAGCTTACAGTATATCACTACTAGCATTAGCAAAAAATAAAAAAATAAATGGTTAAAATAAGTATTTTTTTAATTGCTTTATCTCTACAGAATGTTATCAGTATGCAGTCTGGAGTCTGGAGTCGGATGCTTTTGTGTAAATATTTGCCTTTTGGTCTCGCTGTGACCATCACTTCGATTATTCTCTTCCTTTTTCTCCAGTAATTGGATTTATAGATTTTTTTTTTCTTTTTGTGGTGGTGAAACCTCTGGTAGAATTTCAAGAATAGGAAATGTTGCTCATTACTCCCAAACTGTCTGAAATAAGTAACATAATCGCAATCACCTGTGAATTTCCAGCATGTCATACACCTAGTGTAATTAATACAGTTTCATAGCATGATTAATATGCAATTAGTGACTGATTACAGTGAGTCATTTTCATATTATAGTACATTATTTATTATTTCATGCTGGCACAAGTACAATTGCTGTGTATAAGTCAACATTTTGCTCCTATTTTCATGGTCATAAATTAACCCCAGTGCTACAGTAAGTGGAACAGCAAAAAAAAAAAAAAAAAAGAAAGAAATAAAAAAATGGAGGTGTGATATTTTACCCAAACTGTGCTGATTCCAAACACATTTTTTGTTTTCACAGTTCCTCCCTCCAGTAATATAAAGTCCTATTATATTTTAAACAATGCTTCATTCTACAGTGTACGATGATTGACTTGATGATTATCATTCTGCACATTTACCTTGATTTATTTTTAATACAGTACAGTATTTATGACTTTTCCACCAATATGTTGGTATAAAGTTTAATGCAAGCACATTTGTTATGAGTTCTGCCTATTTCATTTATTACAAATTGATATGTGATACTGTAGGTGGCATGGTGGGGTAATGGTTAGCATAGGATAGTCACCTTGCACCTCTTGGGTCAATCCCCACCTCAGGGTCTGAGTGTTGAGTTTGCATCTTCTTGCAATATTATAAATAGTTTTTTAAATCATGGCCATGAAAATATTGGCCAGTTTATTCATTAATTAGTGACTTAAATAGTATAATCTAATAATCTGGTGATCCAGCGATGATCCCTGCTGTGGAGCAAATCAATATATACGAAATCAATAAAAAATATATTATGTGAGGATGTGAAGGAAAAGATGCTGAGAGGCTGGAGAGGGGGTTTAGAAGAGTCATGTGGTTAACGGGGTGCATTGACCTTTTCAACAGCCACCCAGACAGAGTGACCTTCTATAAAACCAGGTCTAGCTTCTAAATTGGCCATTAAATGGTCCCGTTTTTGTTCACGAAATGAATGAGGCTCAATCCCTCCTCCCACTTCAGTCCATCTTAGTGAAATAGACAAAGGACAAAAGGAACGTCTCTCAGCAATGCCGCTCTAATTTGATTCATGTGCCGTTTTTTGATTTTGACGACTTGAAGGAAAGACGTATAACTTTCACAAGATATAAGTGCTTAAGGAGGTAAAAATCATCTATCACTGCACTAAGGTTGACATTAATCTTGTCATGTTTAAACATGCTGATTATTCAGATATGCAAACGGATAAGTGATAAATTCAATTTATTTATAAGAAGCTGACACAACAGGATATATATAGATTTGCTTGTAAGGAACCTGAGATGCATATTTAAGTAAGAAATAATGTATTGAACCATGCAGCAAAAAAGAATTCCCAAGTGAATGAACGTGTAACATTAAAAGACTCAAGGTTAGAGTAAGGGCAGAGTGAGTGTTTGACATCAGACTAAATGGCTCAGTTTTGAACATGGAATAATTCTCTTTCATTCGAACTGTTTAAGACCTGTCCTTAAACCTCTCCTGACTCAACACATGATTTCCTGATTGTTATCTTTGTAGGGGATTTATGTTTCATTTTGTTCATCTTAATCAGGTTGTAAATGTACTTTGCACATGTGCAGTATTTTTCCCCAAAAAAATATACAGCATATATAAATTTTTTTCCTTACCTTCTTATTCTTGTCCTATTCTCACCCACTAGCCAGCTTTTAAATGTCATACAATAGCTACCTATAAAGCTCACACAGTGCCAATTTCCAATTGGTGTTCATGGTGCATCACAGGGCAGTGAACCACACATGTACAGTAGGAAAGAACTATCTGCCATCTTTTGCATACATGAACTAATAAAGATGCACATAAATGACTCAAACATTGTAAAGTTAAAAAAAATGGATGGCCACAAATTTTTTTTTAATTTAAACGAGTCCAAGACTGAGATTTTATTATTTGGATGGCCGTCAGTTGTTGAAATCTTAACCCTCGCCTTGGGACCACTGTCACCCTATATAAGATCTCATGTGAAGAATTTTGGGGTTTGACTCAGATTTTAAATTTGAGAAGCAAAATTTTTCATTTGAAAATTGATTTTATCATTTGAGGATATTGGGTAAGATGAGGGGCTGTTTTTCTTTTAATGTCTTTAAGGCGTTGATTCATGCTTTTATTTCTTCGCGCTTAGATTAGGGAAACGCGCTATATTATGGGGTCAGTCACTCGGCACTAGCCCGTCTGCAGTTGGTTCAAAATGCTGCAGCACGATTTTTGACTAAAATCAAAAAAGTCTTGTCATATTAGTCCAATTTTAGTTTCGTTACATTGGAATATAGTTCCAATGAGAAATAGAGTTATATTTAAAATCCTTTTATTTGTTTTTTAAAGCGATCAAGGGGGTAGCGCCTCAATATATGGATGATTTGATTCACCTATACTGTCCACAGAAAGCCCTTAGATCAACTGATCAACTCCTGCTTACAATTGCGAAAAGTTGATTAAGAAGGAGAGGCGACCGTGCTTTTTCTGTGTCTGGGTCCACCCTGTGGAACAAGCTCCCTGGTTCCATGTCCGTTCAGCTCACAGTGTTGACATTTTTAAAATCAAACTTAAAAACGTATTTGTTTACCGAAGCCTTCAAACATATGTTATAGTGGCTTTGTATCAGTAATTGGATGGTTTTAGTGTTTTTGAATGATTTTATTTAAAAACTTTTTTTTTTTTTACTTCCTTTGGCTTTGCTATGTAAAGCACTTTGGTCAACTATCAGTTGTTTTAAATGTGCTATATAAATAAATTAACTTAACTTAACTTAAAGTGCTATAGAGTAAAAGTCCTGATCAAGCAGCCATTTCTTCATACTTGGCTTACAAAGAGCCAGTCTTTCTTTCATTCTTGAGGAATAGGTTTCCAGGCCTTTTGAAGGACTCTATTTCGGCTCTCATTTTAGTCAGGTTTTTGGCTCTTGTTTTTTATATATATATATATATATATATATATATATATATATATATATATATATATATATTCAACCTCTGAATGCAGATGGATTTCCAAACTACTTGAATGCAAATTTGGACATGAACGCCTGATTCTGACTACTGTTTCCCCAACATCTGATCTGTTAGCAACCAACAATGCAATGGACCAGGAATTAATTAAATGATTGATAATAAATGTAACTAAACTAAACATAATCAATGCATCTGTTTAGTGAAACAGATAATTTGGGGTAGAATCAGTGATGGCATAAATTAATTTGATCTTTTAAGGAATGTCTAATGTTTAAAAAAAATGCTATATTGATTACAATGTATTTAAAATGGCATTATAACTGTTACACATAAAATGATGAATATACTGTATGATACTTTAACTGTAATAGCAGAAAATTACATGTTATATGTTATTAAACAGATGGAATCTTCTTTTTGTCCTCACCCAGTCAAGCTCAAGCGCATAATTGCTTGTCAATTTTATGTTCATAATTTTATGTTAATGATGACTTTGTTGACCTTCTTATGAAAATTATGGTGCAATTACTGCACAAAACATGCTCTTTGACATGCATGTAATCAGCTAGGGTATTCATGTGCTATTTCAACCACTTAAAAATAAGCATTTGGAACTGTCATCAAATTCCTGCATCCTTGTTTCTGCAGTACAAAGAGAACAGGAGCCTGTTATTGAGCTATTGTCCACTGATGTTTCATGTTAGGCCATCACACACACACGCACACACACAAATAGGAAAAGTTTTTGTATTTTCTTTTCATGTCTTGACAGCTACTCTTGGTTTCAGATGGAGAGGAATCTTAAAAAATTGTTTACAAATATTTCACTTCAAATTTGCATTTGCCGACAAATAAAATGACAGCTAATTTCCTGGCTTCAGCCAAAGCTGTTTTCGTAAACACAAATTAAAGGGCAGAGCCACATGCTAAGCTTGTGAACTGTGGCGAACATCAAAACAAAAGGAAATTAAAAAAAAGAGATTTGTCTTGGGTATTCAGAGAAGCTGTTACTGTCTGATATATAATTTTGTAACCGAAACCCATTTTGCTTGAAAACGTTTAATAGTTTCAGAGTAAATTAGATATTGATTTCACATTGGCTAGACAATCAAAGTCCGTGTGTTCAAGTAAAACAGAACTATTTGTTCATATTTTAAACTACTCTTATATTGGCTGTAAACTTAAAGTTTATGATTTGTTGATTATAGAAAGAAACACATCATTAAACAAATGCTGAATTATTTCAAGCAAGCTCCGTTGGATTAAGTAGGACAAACTTTTCGTAGTCTTTGTCATAAAATAGAGTCCAGTACTAAACACTGCCTGTTTATGACAGATATTACATATAATATGCATACAGTATAGACAAAGGCTGTATTATATGTAGACAACTTCATTTGATCCACTTTGCCAGTACTGGGTTGGATCCCATTTTGCCTTTATAACTGCTTTAATTATTTGCAGCATAGATTCGACAAGGTGCTGGAAACATTTCTTGTTTTGAGTTTAATTCTGTATGATGTTGGCCCACCTTTTTCTGTGAAGGCTTTCCACCAGGTTTAGGAGTGTGCTTATGGGAATTTTTAACCATTCTGCCAGAAGCACATTTGTGAGGTCAGACATGAATGTTGGACGATGCAATCTGATGCAATCTCCTCTCTAATTCAACCCAAAGGTGTTCTGTCGGGTTGAGATCAGCACTATATGCAGGCCAGTCAAGTACTTCCACACCAAACACCATGCACAAAGCAAGGTCCATAAAGACATGAACATGAATGAGCGAGTTTCTCATTCATGTTCATGTCTTTATGGACCTCGCTTTGTGCACTGGTGCGCAGTCATGTTGGAACGGGAAGGGGCCATTTCCAACCTGTTCCCACAAAGTTGGGAGCATGAAATTGTCCAAAATGTTTTGGTATGCTGAAGCATTACAGTAAGATGTCCTTTCACTAGAACTAAGACGCTGGGGGAAAAAAACCCACATTATAATCCGTTCTCCACCAAGCTTTACACTTGCTACAATGCAGTCAGACAAGTACCATTTTCCTGGCAACCAACAAAACCCAGACTCATCTACTGTATCATGAGTAAATACTTTTGGCAATATAGTGTATATGATGCGAATCTCTCATTCAACCACATACCAAAGGTGCTTTATTAGATCGAGTGACTGTGAAGGCTATTTGAGTACAGTAACCTCAATGTCATGTTCAAGAAACCAGTTTAAGATGCTTTTTAACTTTTTGACATGGCACATTTTATTCTGTGTTTATAAACGGGTAGACATGGTCAGCAACAATACTGGGCTGTGGCATTTAAAACATGATCAATTGATACAAAGTGTGCCAAGAATATATTTTCTACAACATTACACCACCACCGGTAAGAAACCTACATTTACATTTAAGGATTTGGACGATACCCTTATCCAGAACTTACAAAAGCGCTGGTTTTTAGCTGAGAGGACTGGCACTTGGTGTGGTCTTCTACTGCTGCTGTAGCACATCTACTCTACTTTATGGTTTGATGTGTCGTGTGGTCAGAGATGCTCTTCAGGATATCTTAGTTGTTACAAAACAATATTTGAGTTAGTGCTGCCTTTCTATCACCTTGAACCAGTCTGGCCATTTTCCTCTGATGTCTGGTATCAACATGGAACTTTTACCCAAAGAACTGCCACTCAATGGAGAACTCTCTCCATTGGATAAGAATCCCAGTAGATAAGCAGGACTGGAAATACTTAGACCAGCCCATCTGGCACCAACAACCACACCATGTTCATAGTCACTTAAATCACCTTTATTCCCCATTCTGATGCTCGTTTTAAACTCAAACAGATTGTCTTGAACATGTCTACATGCCTAAATGCATAGAGTTATTGCCATGCAATCAACTAAGTAAATACAGTATTCGCGTTAACATGCAGTTGAACAAGTTAACCTACAGTAATGAAGTGGCCAGTACTGTAAGTTTATGTTAAGATACTTCCTCACATCTTTTTAGAGAAACCTCTGATTTTTCCTTATAGCCAGTAAAGTTATTTGACCATTTTTCTCCAAAGAGGCCACTCAGCTACTTGCTCAGTCTCTTAAAATCCTAATAACCATTGGATTTCTAAAGAACTGAGTCACTGGCAGACTTCAAATAACCACTGCACAACTTATCTTTGAGGCTCTCAAGATAATCTTTGTTGACTCTGTCCTATTTGTATGTACTGTACAGATGGTTTTGTAGACACAGTGCACATTTGTATGTCACTCTGGGTAAGGATGTCTGCCATATAATAGAAATGTAAACGCTCCATGGTCTGAGGGGGATTGTGGGTAGCTAAACAGCTTTGGGATAGAAATTGGGTTAGAAGAAAAGCCAGTTAATGCATGACTAAGTGGACTGCTAACTTCTTCCTAAGGGTAAAGAGCAAACAGATTGTTGCTGGAGTGATTGGGATCCCTAGTTAAGCGGAAATACCAAAGGCACCTCTATTTATTATCTTAACCTTTTAATTTCACCCTTACTCCATTATGTTTAAAAATGGCTATGTAGTGGCCACATACTGACACATGTTGTCCATTTCAGCCCTATATATGGGTAATGATCCCATTTCGTTTTACCAGCTAAGGTGCTTAGTCCATTTGTCCTTCTTTTGTCTTGTTATAGATGCAGCATGAAATATAATCATATCTCATACCATTAAATTGTTTTTGACTAAATTCACTTACTCTTCGATACCGCTTCATCCTGAACAGCGGGGTCACACTGGGCCTAAAAACTATCCCAGGAGACTTAGGGCACGAGGCAGGGTACACCCTGGACATGGTGCCAATAAATCTTAGGGCACACACATACACACACTACTGGCAATTTTAGGACCACTAATTAGCCAAATCTGCATGTCTTTGTACTGTGGGAGAAAACCAGAGTACTCAGAGGAAACCCACCAAGCATGGGGATACCATGCAAACTTTATGCACACAAAAGTGGAAATTGAACCTGGTCAGGAATCACCGGGAGCCTGAAGGTGAAAGACAACAGGTCTAACCACTAAGCCACTGTGCCGTCTCAACTCAGTTCACTAATTTTTTAAATATTGCAGTCACCAGCCACTTTGTTTGGTACCCTTGTTCGATGGCTCACTAAAGCAAATATCTAAATCAGCCAATCACATGGCCAGTTACATGGCAGCAACTCAAGCATCAGAATGGAAAAAATTAATTTAGGTGATTTTTTTTTTTGGCATGGTTGTTGGTGTCAGATGTGCTGGTCTGAGTATTTCTAAAACTGCTGATCTAAAAATCACTAGAGTTTACAGAGTATGGTCTGAAAAAGATAAAATATCCAGTGAGTGGCAGTTTTCTGGGCAAAACAATGCCTTGTTGATGCCAGAGGTCAGAGGAGAATGGCCAGAGTGGATTGAGCCAATGGATCATAACAACCGAGGTATGTCGAAGTGCATCTCTGTATGCACAACACGTTAATCCTGCAGATGTTGTACTGCAGCAGAAGACCACACTCCTCACAGCTAAGAACAGAAAACTGAAGCAACAGGACAATAAAAGCTTGGAAAAAATTGTTGCATGGTCTGATAAGCCTCAAGTTCTAATTTGACATTCAGATGGTAGGGTCAAAATTTAGTGGTGTAAATACCCTGAAAGCATGGATGCATCCTGCCTTGCATCAACGGTTCAAGCTGCTGGTGGTGTAATATGTGGAGGAATTTTTTTGCCACACTTTTAGCCCCTTCGTTGGGCATTGTTTAAATGCCACAGCCCACCTGAGTTTTATTGCCGACCATGTCCATCACTATGTCCATCACTTTATGGCCACGGAATGCAGTATATACATATATACCATTATATATAACACCTAGCAACTTCCTGATGCCATCATGGACTAAAATCTGTAAGGAATGTTTCCAGCACTTTGTTAAACCTACACCACAAAGAATTAAAGCAGTTATAAAGGTGAAAACTGGTCTAACACAGTAATAGCAAGATGTGTACGAGTGTACATTCTAAATTAAAGATAATATTACTATTTACTAATATATCTGATTTCCATTATCAACATGAGAAAACAATTTAAAAACCTCAAACGTTATGTCTCAACATAAATTGTAAAGCTTCGTTATGAGAAAGTATGTTAGACCATGCTCAAGGAATAGGCCCATGGATTTTATTATATATATTTTTATATTATTATATTTTATATTAGGTCAGAGTGTGTGTGTGTGTCCGGGTTTTAAATTAGTATGTAAGAACAAACAATTAGAATAATCAGAAAGGGGTAATAATTATAATAATTAACAGATTTTACAGGGAAACTGTGTGTGTAATGATAGTGTTTCATGACAACCTCAACATTTAATATTTAATTAAGCTTTGGAACAATTTGAAGAAATGGACCACTATTGCTGATGAAAGAATCAAAGGATCATTGCCATTGCCACAGGACATCGTCAGCAGTTCACCACAAATGGGAACATGGTGCTTATTCCTTATCTTCATCTCCATCTTCTAATTAGATAATGTTGTTGTCAGACGTACTGTACAGTACCCTCTCATTCTCCTTTCACCATAAGGGACAAACAATGTTAGTGACTGTCAGATCACAGTCAGGTTTGTTTGAGGACTTTTTTTCCCCCTCTGTTAAAAAACAAAACAACACTCTGGAGATGAACGTTATGCAACACTCTATACAGTACATGTAGTGTCATGCATCTTGAAGGTGGAGTGCTGTATTCCATTGTTTAATCAGTAACACCCATTGACATCCTCGCTCAACAACAACTCCACATTGGAAATGTGCTGTAAGGCCATCTCTCATGCATTTCTACAGGAAAGTGGTTTGGCCATAAACATGGCCCAGCTTAGATTTCTTCTTCATCAGAGTTTAAAACAAAAAAAAAAGTACTCTGGACATCTATAAACATGAGAAGATCCCACGGTGTAGAAAACCCTACACTAAGCGGTTGAGACACTGTACTGTACAAATAGGCCTGGTATACCTTCTTCTTCTTTTTTTTATAGTGTCTCCAACAGTTTATCAGAGACAGAGGTAAGTGCTCCTTTGATCAAAGCAGGATGTGGGTCTTCTGATCTTATAGTAGCTTTTAAAGAATGCTTAGAAAAGGTTTTAGAAATATTTAAGTCTGCAATTTACAGCTTGTCAAAGGCAAATACAGTAGGACAGACATCGAGCACTCCAAAATGTTACAAACCATGTTGGCTGAATACAAATTGTGTCAATGAAAATATACAACCATCTGACATTTACTGAAGACTTCAAGCACAGTACGGTAATGAAACTAAAATATTTGAATGATGCAAACAATTTTAAAAAAAGGTTGTACAAGCCATTTATATATCTTTGGGGTATTAAAGGAGTTTCTGGGAGGCCAGCATTTCAGACATAAAGCAGGAAGTTTGATCATGGTTTCTACCCTGATGGTAACCAAGCACCAGTGAAACACTGGAACAAGTGCATTAGTTTAGCAGGGAATATAGAGAAAAGGCAGTTTTTACTCTCACAACTGTGTTCTGTTATTCTGCTCAATAATAAGTCCAGGTTTGACTTGAACACCCCTTGTACATGAGGCTATGTTTACTGTTTCTCCACTTTATTCTGTTATGCCAACAACCTGCAAACCCATTTGTCTTTGAGTTTAAAGGCTTGTGCTTGTGATGACAAGCTGCAGCTTTATCAAGTGTTGAAGCTTTCCAGCCAACTGTGAACACATGGCTCATTTTCTGCAGTGAAAATAGAGGTGACCAATATAAGCCAATGTATTATTATTTATTTATTTATTTATTTGTGCATGTGTGCAGATTGGACAAGTAAAGTGAGAAAAGACTAATTAATGTAATTAATGCGGATAAAAGTGATGTCAGGTAATAATTCTTTGAGATTTTCTAGACACAATGTTTTAAAAATATTGTTTATTTGAGGTTTAGGAATTCTTAAGAAGTTTAACATTTTTTGTATGAATCATCCCTAAAACATTGTCTGATTTTTTACACAAGTCCTAAAAGTTGATCAATAGAAATAAATTAAACCACTAAAACAAAGAATATCATACTTGCTCATTTATTCGTTGTGAAAAATGATCCAATAACACAGATACATGTAGCAAAAGTATGTGAACATCTATTATTACCAGTTCCTTTTTAAAGTGAAATCAGAGAGATTCTAATCTACTGTATGAGATAACAATCAATTGTGATTGCAGACTTTCTTTTGAGAGCAAGAGAAAGAACAAGAGTCTATTAAAGTTTTTGATGATCTTAGAAAGAGTTGTTGAAGCTCATCAGGCTGGAAAAGGTTATGAATCCATATCTGAAAAGTTTGGACTTTTGAAGTTTGGAGGGGTCAATCAACATAGATAATTTGTACCTTAAAGAGGCGTGATAATGGTCCAAGAGGTCACAAGGTAACCCAACGTAACGCAAAGCAAAAAGAAGCCTAACTTACATGTTAATGTTAATTCCTTAATGATCGGGGGGAATGTCAATGAGGGTCATGGCACGGTTGTGAGGAGAAAAGCTTCTAAATGCACATATTGAAGCAGTCCCTTCTGAAAAATCCAGCTTGATTTATTTGCTGGTCTGTGCTGGTTAACACTGGTTAGTGATGGTCTGGTGCTGGTTTAGCTGTTGAACCAGCATAACTGTGCTGATAAGTTCACCAACAAGGTAAAGCTACTTTTACTGGGCCACCAGCAAGGTATTGGTAGTTAAAATTGGTTACTAATTATACTATTTAATACTATTATCTTGTATTTTAATATCTAGTACTGAGGATAGTGTGTGATGTAAATACATGGACAGTGTTATTTTTAAATGCATTTCCATACATGAGACAGAAATATTCCATTTACTAAAAACATGTAAATACGCAATTTTACATTTATTAAATACCTACTGGGTTGTCTAAAAACACAACACAAACCTTTTATATAAATGCGCTGCTAGCTAGCATCCAGAGTAACATCGTTCTAGCCCAATAGAAGAACAAAGATCTACTGTATGCCTGTTGTGTTTCTTAGTGATTTAAACTGACAATTCCAAAGTAAGAACTTTAGTTTGTAATACATTCTATGCACTTTGCTAAAAAGATATTTATGGATGTTTAAACACATAGTACCTTGTTTTTCAAATAGATAAGAGACACTAATGCTAATTAGACTGCATGCTAATACACAGCCTGGCAAAAAAAAAAAAAAAAACTTACACCCTCTTATATTTCTTTTGATTGTAATTATCTTTGATTATGGAGTGCACTGTGGTGACCAATCCATGTGACTGAAAACGATTCCTCATGCTCACAGAACCATATTTTCATAGTTTGAGTTTTGGAATACTCCCGTGCGACCAGGGAAAATTCCATACATGGGATAACCTGGTTAATCAGTACATTCAGGTAGTCAGCCTCATAACCTTGTTGAGCCTAGACCTGACTAGCTGAAGCAAACGCAGATCATAACGCTGCCTCCAGAGGCTTGTACAGTGGCCACTATGCATGATGGTTTCCTTGCGCGATGCACTTAACGCTCAGGTATAGGCTCTCACCAGACCACATTTCCGCTGCTCCCAAGTCCAAACTTTATCCTCCTTAGCAAATTAAAGACTTTGTCATTCTTGACAATTGCAAGTCACATTTCTTAGACTCAATCAAATTAACACATTAACAATCAGTATATTTTGATGACTATGTTGTGGAACAGACCCGCAGTGCATAAATCATTTGCCTTTATACACTAATCCTGGAGAATAAGAAGCATTTTCATATTTTAGTCATTGTAAACTAGCAAATCAAATTGCTATGCAAGTCATCCACTGGCTTTCACAAATCAGATTGAATTCTTGAGCTGAGTTGGAATTATAATGACTTGTTTCAAATGCTCACCATTACAGAAGGCTTACAGCCCCCAGATACTGTGAACGCTTTCTTCTTCAAATTATATAAAGAGAACATTTAGTATTCGCCCTAAGGCGAGATGAGAGTTGAGAAATGACATTTGAGGTTTGAATGAAAAGCGCTGCAGACCACATGAATAAGAGTCATACACTCACTCATTAGAATCTGTGTTAAAAATAACACATGGCTTATTAAAGTGTGCCAACTCTGACTAACATCAGCCCAGAGGCTACGTCGTAGTGACTGATCAGATTTAGCTGAAGGTTCTGGCAGGTGAAACTAACATTATAAAATCAGAGTAAGTCTCCAAGACAGGTTAATCAGCAATGAAATCCAACAGCTAAAGTAGCTACTTAATCTACTCGCTTCGAAGTCTATTGGGGTCATTCAGAGCCTTTCACAAAACACGCTGGAGATTTTTATGCAAAAAGGGGCACTTAATGTGATTGCAGAATACGCTTGTAATGCATTATGCAATGAGAGTTCATTTACTTAGAATGTGTTGTGTTTTAAAAGCCACAATGAAATTGTGCAGCATATTTCTTTGTTAAGATCATTTATTTAAAGCAAAGAACAAAATTGTTTTCTTTTCTGACAAGGCCATGTTTACCACTGTGTGGAATTCCCTCTTCTTTTTATCAAAGTCTGCAAATACCTGGGGTCTGAGGAGACAAGGTGCTCAAGTTTAGGAACAGGAATGTTGTCCCATTCTTGTCTAATACAGACTTTTAGTTGTTCAATTGTCTTAGGTCTTCCTTTTTTATGATGCGCCAAATGTTTTCTATGGGTGAAAGATCTGGACTGCAGGCTGGCCATTTCAGTACCCGGATCCTTGAAAATGCAAGGTCTTCCCTAAAAGAGTCGGCGTCTGGATTGGAGCAGAACTTGGATATACCTTTCAGCATTGATGGTCCCTTTCCAGATGTTACACTCATGCAACTCCATACCATCAGAGATGCAGGCTTCTTAACTGAGCGCTAATAACAACTTGGGTTGTCCTTGTCCTCTTCAGTCTGGATGACATGGCGTCCCAGTTTTCCGAAAAAAAACTTCAAATTTTGATTTGTCTGACCACAGAACAGTTTTCCACTTTGCCACAGTCCATTTTAAATGAGCCTTGTCCCCAAAAAAATAAACCAGCACTTCTGGATCATGTTTAGATATGGCCTCTTTTTTGGCCTATAGAGTTTTAGCTGGCAACGGCGAATGGCACGGTGGATTGTGTTTACCGACAATATTTTCTGGAAGTATTCCTGAGCCCATGTTGTAGTTTTCATTACTGTAGCATTTCTGTATGTGATGCAGTGCCGTCTAAGGGCCAGAAGATCACGGACATCCAGTATGGTCTTCCAACCTTCACCCTTACGAACAGAGATTGTTCCAGATTCTCTGAATCTTTGAATGATATTATGCATTGTAGATAAACAATTTTTCTCTACACAACTCCTTTCTGCATATTTTTCCGCAGCATTGGGGGAACTGGTGATCCTCTACCCATCTTGACTTCTGAGAGACACTCCCACTCTGAGAGGCTCTTTTTATACCCAATCATGTTGCCAAATGATCTAATAAGTTGCAAATTGGTTTTCCAGCTGATTCTTATATGTACATTTAACTTTTCCGGCCTCTTATTGCTATCTGTCCCAACTTTTTCGGAATGTGTAGCTCGCATGAATTCCAAAATGAGCCAATATTTGGCATGACATTTCAAAATGATCACTTTCAACATTTGATATGTTATCTATATTCTATACTGATTAAAATATTAAAATTTAATATTCCACTTCATTGCATTCTGTTTTTATTCACAATTTGTACTACACATTGGGGTAAACTGTAGTATTTACTGTTATAATTATTACAAGTTGTAGCAAATTGTAGCATTTAGTACACTGTATAGTAAACTGTATTATTTGCTAGCTATAGTAATTACTACACATTGTGGTAAATTATAGTATTTACTATGATAAGTACTATAAACTACTTATCATAGTAACTGTAGCAAATTCTAGTATTTACTATAGTAATTATTACACACTGTAGTAAACTGTAGTATTTTCTATAGTAGTTACTACAAGCTGTAATAAACTAGTATTTTATATTGCCATTACATCACATTGAAATAAACTGTACTATAGTAATTAAATACACACTGTAGTAAATAGTAGTATTTAAATATAGGAACTAACTACAAGCTCTAGGATTTTGTTGGATTTACTATAGTATTTGACTTCATGCTGTAGTAAACTGTGTGTAGTCGAATATTAAGACCTGTAGTAAACTGTAGTATTTACTATTATAATTATTACAAGCTGTAGCAAATTGAAGTTTTTACTATAGTAATTATTACACTTTGTAGTATTTGTTATAGTAATTATTGCACACTGTAGTAAATTGTAGTATTTACTATAGTAGTTACTACAAGCTGTAGTAACTGTAGTGTTTTATATCATTACTGACTACACATTGTGGTAAACTGTCGTATGTAGTGTATTATAGTAATTAAATACACACTGTGGTAAATGGTAGTAATAAATATAGGAACTAACCACAAGCTCTAGGATATTGTTGGATTTACTATGGTATTTGACTTCCTGCTGTAGTAAACTGTGTGTAGTGGAATATTAAGACCTGTAGTAAACTGTAGTATTTACTATTATAATTGTTACAAGCTGTAGCGAATTATAGTGTTTACTATAGTAATTATTACACTTTGTAGTATTTGTTATAGTAATTATTGCACACTGTAGTAAATTGTAATATGTATTATATTAGGTACTACAATCTGTAGTAAATTGTACTATGCTATAGTGATTACTACACATTGTAGTAAACTGTATTATGTACAATAGTAGTTACTTAATGCTGTAGTAAACTGTAGTATTTGCTAGAGTATTTACTACACACTGTAGTTACCTGTACTATCTGCTATATTAACTGCTACATGATGTAATAAACTCTAGTATTACTAGTACACAGTTTACTATAGCGATTTTATAGTAATTCTTCCAAAACATTATAGTATTTACTATAGTTTTTTCCCTATAGGCCCAGTCCATTAGTATTGGCTACTAGACCTCTGATACAACCACACTGAACACCAGTGCTGCACAGAGCGGTGTGGTAGTTCACTGCTGTTTTCCCTGCTGATTTATCACTGTGCTACAAAGTACAGTTCAAATCACATTAAGTTTGCTGATGTCACTACTGCTTTAGGCTTCATCAGCCACAATGATGAGTCTGCATACAGAGGTGGTGTAGAGGTGAGCCAGTCTGAAGCATGGTGCACAGACAACAATTTGTCTT
Source organism: Clarias gariepinus (assembly GCF_024256425.1). Classification (NCBI taxonomy): domain Eukaryota; kingdom Metazoa; phylum Chordata; class Actinopteri; order Siluriformes; family Clariidae; genus Clarias; species Clarias gariepinus. The sequence goes on from NC_071111.1 coordinate 21,173,612, forward strand.
AATGCTGATAATACTAAAAAGAACTTTGTTGACCTAAGTAAATCAATCACCACCGCATATCATCGAAACAACTGTGGAGAAAGTCAAAAGCTCCAAGTTTCTCAATGTGCATAAGACTAAGGGCCTCTCAAGGCCTTTTAAAAACACCTGCCTGGCCAAGGAACCTGAGAGCAGTGACTCCATATCCTACAAAGGCTGAACAGAGCCAGACTAATCCTAGGCCTCACTACGTGGTTCTGGAACGGCACAGTGTCTGAGCGCAAGACCCTACAGCGGCCCGTGAGAACAGCTGAGTGACCAGCATTGATGAGAATGGCGAAAAGTTACAGGAGCATCTGACCCACTAAGTACAGACTTTGCAACAGTTTCCTCTCTAATGCATACAGCAAGATAACTTAACACACAGCTTTTTCCTAGTTCTCACCTGGACACCTGACCTTCCATAGCTCTGGTGGTAAAGGCAGAGAACTGAAGTTGACTGACAATGGCCAGCCTCAGGTCACTGCTTTGAATCTGGCTCGAAGGAACTATGGTTCAAACGGTAAAAGCTCTGGGTTTCCGACCCGAAGGTCGGGGGTTCAAAATCCTGGCATTACCAACTTGCCACTGCTGATCCCTTGAGCAAGAGACCTTACCTATCTGCTCTAAGGGTGCTGTATCCTTCCTGACACTGCGCCCTGACCCCAGCTTCCTTATTGGGATATGCAGAGAAAAAAAAAGTTGTGTTCTATGTAACTATACTTAATAATAATAAAGACCCTGAAGGAGTGACATTTTGTTCCAGTTTATACAAGCCATGTAGACAAATGACAAACACTTTAAGACCTAAATTGACCAGTTCTTTACACATTTTGTTTAAACCAATTAAAAACCTATTGAACGTATGAATGAAAGGTTATACATACTGTATATGCAGAAAAAATAATGGCCTGAACCCAATCAAAACTAGTTGGTGGAAATCATATATTTGCTGATGAGAAAGAAAACATTATGTAGGCAGAAAATATCTGCAGCAGTAGGTGCGAGTCTCAGGGGAGACTATTCGTGTATCTAATGAAAAGCATTTTCTCCACTGGAGTGAGAGAAATCTTTCATATTACACACAGGCTCAAGGTCAAATCCCCACCAGGGAGAATGGGGTGCAATTGGGGGGGCGGGGGGGGATGTTTCTTTTTTTTGTGTATTTGAAAGTCTGGACAAAGAGAGCTAAGAAAACCAGCATGATATAGTGAACTTCTTGCATTGCGTTCTGAAGAAATTTTGTGCAGATTGTGCAAGAACACCCTTTCCTTTAAATCAGATGCTGACTCAGGTACCTATTTTGGCCACCATTATGTTCACTAGCTCACAATTACATGATACGTGCTCAGTCCGAGGAGTATATTTATAAATGCATGCAAATGGCGCGTTTCTTTATATTTGTTTTTGTTAAAAATTAAATTGTCCCACTAACATAGCACAACCTATCCAGCTCATAGGCTGTAAGACTCCACCTTGATCAGCACTACTAAAGCTAACGTCCAATGTATTCTTGAGACGTGTGTACATTTATTAACGTATGGAAGCCTGGAAATCGTTCAGATTTAATCCCTGGTCCTCTTGCAAAAATGTTCTGGGGTTTGTCTCCATCAACCCATGATGCATACCAAGCAACAGCTTTGTCTTAATTTGTTAAATAACAGTAGAAAGTTTTATTACAGACAGCAAACAATCATGCCAGGCTTCTGCACCATGCATCAAAAAAGAAGCACTGATCTTCACTGGTTAAGTTGAAGGGTGCTCCAGGGTTTGCAATTTTCAGCTCCGCGCCCCACAAATTTGAGTACCAAATCTGTTTCGGGTGCAGACTCAGAATTCAGGCCAAGTGTGAAATGCCCTTAATCTAGTTATTTCTAGACATAACTAATACAACTCTCTACCACCTGGGCTCGAACATACTGTAATATCTCCTGTACAGAGCATTCAGAATGCTGCAGCCTGACCTTAAAATTCCTTCATCCGACATTCACTGTTGAGGTCAATCGACTTTGTCCTTTTAGCAGCAAGAATACATTAAGAACCCGGCTTTGCATTCCAAGCACCCAAAGACTCTGCAGCTTATCTATGCACTCTGATTCTGAACTACACACCTGCATGCCAACTCAGGTCATCAGCTTCAGCAGGTTTGACTGCCTCGGGTCTGTAGTCCACTTACACATTATTGTATAGGGCATAGAAGGGTTATATTTTGCCACAAAACAAGTATTGGTGAAGTTAATCATTTTTCACACCGTTATTTAAGCACTAGTACTGTATGTGACACCAACATAATAATGCTGCAAAATGTTTTAAAACTGCAAATGTTCTAGAATTAGAAGAGACCATTTATTATTTTTAATTAAGCCTGTATAAATCAGTGAGGGGTGCTTCCTGGATTTCTCCCTGGGCTTATTAGCTTTCAGAGCGTTTCATTTATTTAGCATGTATACTTTATTTCTTTTTTTACGTTTTGTATTAGTTTCTCTAGCTTACTTATGTATTTAAACCTTATCAACACTCCAGATAGATTAACACTTTTATTGGTCTTATCAGTGCTTTCTGTTCAGAGTTACTGTTCCCCCAGTCCCTGTGAAGGGTCCCCACACCCTGTAGGTGTGAATGTTTATTTGTAACTGCCCCACTTGTGATTTGCACAAAAGAAGGGCAGTGTGCAGTGATTGTTTTTTTTTTTTTTTTTTTGGTCTGAGGGTGTACCTGGTGCCGGAACAACCCATAAAAGATCATAAAGAGAAGCATTTAGACATCTGCAAACAAAGTTTGAACTCTAAGGAAGGTGAAAGTTTCGTAGAGGGGATCATTGCTGGTGACATGACATGGATTCATCACCAAGAAAATGTTCAAAAGTGAACCATCAGCTAGAAAATTGATGTTCACAGATTTCTGGGATTCTCAAGGGCCAGTATTGGAACATTAGCAGAAAAAAATGCAACAATCAACACAGCTTATTACAGTGAGATGCTTATTGAAGAACTAAAACTTAAACTTCGGATTAATCTCACCTCAACAAAAGTGTCAGGTGTGTTGTGCGATAAAAGAGTATCAGCGAGAATGAAAGGAAAGGTGTACAGGACAGTGGTGAGACCAGCAATCCTCTACGGCTTAGAGACAGTGGCGCTGAAGAAAAGACAGGAGGCAGAGTTGGAGGTAGCAGAGCTGAAGATGTTGAGGTTCTCCTTGGGAGTGACAAGAATGGATAGGATCAAGAATGAGTTCATTAGAGGGACAACCCATGTTAGATGTTTTGGAGATAAAGTCAGAGAGGCCAGATTGAGGTGGTTTGGACATGTTCAGAGGAGAGATTGTGAATATATCGGTAGAAGGATGCTGAGGTTGGAACTGCCAGGCAGGAGGTCTAGAGGAAGACCAAAGAGGAGATTTATGGATGCAGTGAGAGAGGACATGAAGTTAGTTGGTGTGAGAAAAGAGGATGCAGAGGATAGGGTTAGATGGAGGCAAATGATTCGCTGTGGCGACCCCTGAAAGGGAACAGCCGAAAGACAAAGAAGAAGAAGAATCTCAGAGGACTGCCATCTAAGGATGTTGTGATTTTGCATGACAGTGGAAGTCCGCACACGTCTACCCACACTGTAAAAACTTTGTTTTAAGGTGTTTAGTAAGAATTTAGTCCTGATCTCACTCCATCAGACTTCATCCTGTTTGCTCGCCTGAAAGCGGCCCTCAAGGACAAAGATTCACTTCTGATGAAGAGGTGAAGAGAGCAGTGCATTTGTGGCTCGCAGCTCAGACTAAAATTTTTTTACTGAGTACAAAAGGCTTGTTGACAGATGGACAAATGTATTAAAAAGCAAGAAGTTTATGTAAAAAATTATGCATTTTTTTTTTACAGCCAGTATGCGGATAATTTTTGACTCAACCTCGTATTTAAACTAGGGATTCTTGCAAAAATACATCATGGGATGCCACAAAAAATGTCTCAGCTCATTAAAAAATAGTATGAGATTGCTTTGATTATGTAGTATGTACTGTATATTGTCAATGTGTTATTTTATTGGATGGAAGGATGTTTTGGTCAAGATCATTTGTCCTGGAGCATATAACAAATATCAAGCAAGTATTAAAAGTACTAAGCGTGTACTAGCTCACAGTAACCGTTATCTCATAACTCTTCCCTCTCGCTCTCTCTTGACTGTAGAGATGTTTCTTTATTGTCTGCAACCATCTCCAATTGTAATTACAAACACCTGCTACATGATTAAGTATTTCACAGAAGAAATGAACCTGTACATCATGCATAATAGTACACACCACTATATTTGTTATGAGATGTAAAGTACCTATACATACTGTACTGTATGTACATTAACCATGTAAATGTACTTAGTTCACTTTCACCACTTGCTTTAAGTATGTTAAATAAACAATGTGGTTACTTTTAAAACCCCACATGTCCCTAAATTAACATGTTATCCTGAGTCGTTTTGCGCGTGATAAAATATGCGCAGGTGTTGTTAGCAACCAGGTTGCAGTTGAGACTTGCAAGGGCGAATCTGAAATTCAGTGAGAATGATCCTCTTTATAGAGCCATGGTCTCACTACAGGGTCTAATGATGATGCAACTTCACACAGACAAAGACATCGATGTAATAACATAACCCCTGCTCCAGTGCCAGCTCTAGGAGCTAAGAGGGAGCCTTCAGGTGAAGAAAATAGGGGTTGGATTAATGGTAGAAAGGCTAGAAGGTGTGCCTTCAGAGGCTCTCCCTCTCAATCTGTACCATGATTACAGTGAGACTGAGTGCCAAGAGCTACAGGAGGGTGTTACTTACTGTGACACAAACAGAAATCTGGTGGGGATCCTATTGTGAGGAATGGTAGTGAGATGGAAGGTCTGTGTCTTACTGCATATGCATCTTAACCCATAAGAACCCAGACCCATTTCTCCTTTTAGGGAAATTATGAAGGATATGACTCAGACCAAATAGACCGCATGGGACACGTTTTGAAAGACATCACACAGTATTTTCCTGGACATTTTTTAGCTTAAAAGCCAAATGTGACGCACCATTATTTCCACACTTTGCCAAATGACTGCACCAGGATGTTCATTAGATGTCACTTACAGTAGGGACATCATGAGTGATAAAGCTGAATAGGGTTTTTAACTTTTAAGAACATTTAAAGGGTGTCATCATGCGTTCTTATGGGCTACAAGTTAAAAGACCATAGATGTTGCTAAGTTGATGGTAATGTCCATGATTTCTTTATCCTGAGTCATGGGGGGCCTGGAGCCTATCCCAGGAGACTTGGGGCACTAGATGGGGTACACCCTGGACAGGGTGCCAAGGCACACACACATACAGTAGTACGGCCAATTTGGAAAAAACAATTAGCCTAATCTACATGTCTTTGCAGGAATCAAACCCAGGGCCTGGAGGTGCAAGGTGACAATGCTAACCACTACACCACCATGCCACCTCTGTAGTGCTTTATGATCTTTCCGGCTGTACCTCCTGCTTTTAAACAAGTTGGAGGGGTTGTGTCCTGTTAAAGCCTTTTAAAAACTTGGTTCTGAAGCTTACATTGCTTACAGAAAATTTAATTTTTATTACATTTGCTAGTAAGAGGCCTTCTGGGACAGACTCTGACTCCATAAAGGAACTTTCTTAATTATTTTTTTAATTATTATTTAATCTCTTTGTCTACTAAGGTGTAATGGTTGGGGAATTTAATATTCCTAACGAGAATGACAAAGACTCTAAGATTAGCATTTGTGTCAATTGTTCTAATTCTAGATTGAATTAGTAGTGTGTACAGATTTAATTACAATTTTAGCATCAACTTTACTAAGGTGGTTATGGATCCTCTAAACAAAGATGTATCTAATTACAGTCTAATCTGTTTTGAATTGTAAATGTGTATAGTATCTATAACAGGTCCTTTCTATACACTACTCAAAGCTGCAGATCTCATAGATCATTTAATGTTGTATTGTGCAAGAAGATGGATTATGGATTATATATATATCAGAAATCATGGAGGGGTCTACAATTTTCAGCATAGGTGTATTTCCACTGTGAGAGACAGAATCTTAAAAGAAAAATTCAGAAATCACATTGTATGATTTTTTTTAACAATTTATTTTTTAATTACTGTGTCAAATAAGTATTTGATCACTTGCTTATCAGCCAGATTTTTGACTCTCAAAGACCTGTTATTTTGCTTTTAAATAGTCCATATGCTTCTTACGGAGCCACTCTTTGGTTTTCCTGGCAGTGTGCTTTGGGTCGTTGTCATGTTGGACCCAGCCACGACCCATCTTTATTGCTCTGACTGATGGAAGGAGGTTTTTGCCCAATATGTCACAATACATGGCCCCGTTTATCCTCCTTAATACAGTGCAGTCGTCCTGTCCCCTGTGCAGAAAAACTCCCCCAGAGCGTGATGCTTCCAGCCCCATGCTTCACTGTAGGTATGGTATTATTGGGATGATACTCATCATTCTTCTTCCTCCAAACACGCCGAATGGAGTTAAGACCAAAATGTTCTGCTTTGGTCTCATCAGACCACAGGACTTTCTCCCATGACTGCTCTGCATCATCCAGATGGTCCCTGGCAAACTTCAGACAGGCCTGGACATGGGCTGGCTTAAGCAGGGGAAGCTTCCGTGCGATGCAAGATTTTAAGCCATGACGTCTTAGTGTATTACTGATAGTAGCCTTGGAAACGATGGTCCCAGCTCTCTTCACGGCATTGACCAGCTCCTCCCGTGTAGGTCTGGGCTGATTCTTCACCATTCTTAGCATCATTGATACCCCATGTATCTACTTAGACCTTGGCTGATTGTGGGGTGCACAGGTGTCTTTATGACAGCTATTGACCTCAAACAGGTGCTACTAATTTAGAATCATGAGCAGTGTAGCTGGACTATTTAAAAGCAAAATAACAGGTCTTTAAGAGTCAGAAATCTGGCTGATAAGCAAGCGATCAAATACTTATTTGACACAGTAATTCAGAAATAAATTATTCAAAAAATCATACAATGTGATTTCCTGGATTTTTGTTTTTAGATTCTGTCTCTCACAGTGGAAATGCACCTATGCTGAAAATTGTAGACCCCTCCATGATTTCTAAGTAGGAGAACTTGCAAAATCACAGGCTTATCAAATACTTATTGACCTCACTGTATGTGTATATATATAAGAGAGAGAGAGAGAGAGAGAGAGAGAGACGGTGGTGTCTCAGTGTGTTAAGGCCCTGAGTTACTGATTAGAAGGTCGGCGGTTCGAGCCCCAGCTTATCCAGATTGTTACTGTTGGGCCCTTGAGCAGGGCCCTTAACCCTGTCTGATCCAGGGGCGCCATAAAATGGTTAACCCTGCGATCTGACCCTAGCTAACAAAAGCTAGGATATGTAAAGAATAAAGAATTTCACTGTGCAGTAATGTATATGTGATCAACAAAGACTGAACTTGATTTCTTAAAATAAATTTCTAGATAATAATAACAAGAAAACTTTAGATTATGGCCTTGTATATATTAAAAAGGCTTATTTTTCAAAATAAAAAGGCAACATGAACATTGTTCTATTCTGTATAAACACAGTGTCCACATTAACAAATGAACATGTAGGACTCCCAAATTCCTCCAGAAGCAAGAATGATTTCTCAGACTTTTTATTTCAATAAGAAAATACACACCATCCAGGCTAAAATTTTGCAGCAGCCTGTCAGCAATAAGTCCACTATACACTATTTCATTCTCTAAAAATGACAACCCAGAAATGCACCATTTTTCAAAAAACTTATGGATATGTTTAGTCCTATTGGATATAATGTACCCTTATGCTGTCCTCTCATGTATTCTTGACTCTACTAACCAAGTTATATGTGGAATTACTGTATTAGCTGTGATTGTTGACACTGTCATTCAGCTAGAACTACATTCACAATTGGCGTATACTTGTGTATATATTTTTTGTTTTAAGCTGTTGTGTATCCACTGCCTAAGGAACTACAAGGAGCGTTTAAGTGCAGGTTAATCTTTTAAATTAATCCAACTACTGTAACTGTTCCCAAACTTCCTGTTTTAGTGATTTAGGACTTGACGCCCCCTATTGACCTGAATTTTGCACACACACCCCACAGACATATCGAAATGTTCAAGGTAAGAATATATTTGTATAGCACATATATACTACATTTCATATACAATGGTAATTCAAAGTGCTTTACATAAAATAAATGAAAATATTCATAAAATAAATTGAAAATAATAGCACTAAAACATTTTTAAAAAATGTTAATTTTGATTTTAAAAAACTACTTAAAATGTGATTTAGAATCAAAATAAAACATTTTAAAATATAAGAAATATAAAATTCAGTGCAGTCAGTTTGGATGTAGCACGGTACTCTTTCAATAAATGCACAGCTAAACATGAGTTTTAAGTCTAGATTTAAATGTGACTAATGTTTTAGCACATCTGATCTCTTCTGGAAGCTGGTTCCAAGGTTTATATTCAGCATTTCATATCTGTAATGTATTTAGGTCCTAGGCCATTGAGAACTTTAAAATCTATCTTAAATGTTACAGGAAGGCAGTGTTAGGACCTGAGGACTGGTGTGATGTGCTTGTTCTGGAGCTGTCTAATGGTCTTCTTGGGAAGGCCGGTGAGGAGACCATTACAATAATCCACCCTGATGGTAATAAAGGCATGGACAAGTTTCTCCAAGTCCAGCACAATGGTATAAAAATACAGAAACACTAAAAAAAAAAAAAAAAAAAACTGCAGTGAAAATTATACCCATCCGAAATATTTCACCCCTTTACAAATGCTGGCCCTAAAACCAGTGCAAAAATATAAAGTCCATAGACTTTAATGGGGTTTGTGCAGTGGAAAAACACACAACGGCCGTGGAAAAACTGCTCAACTCAATTTTTGAAATATAATTATGAAACTTGACGTCCTTTAAAGCCTTGTCTCACAAAAAGAATCTAAGAGCAATCAATGCTCCAGCTCTCAAGGTAGCTCTGATATAAGTACTGAATATAATAATAAATATATAAAATAATAATAATAATAATAATAATAATATCTCAGATTTATATAGCGCCTTTCAAAATACCCAAGGTCGCTTTACAGAATAAGGCGTGTGTAATGTAAGCATGTAAGGGGGGAGGGGCGGGAACTAGGGGCCAAAGGCCTCTGTGAAGAGATGAGTTTTGAGGTACTTTTTAAACAGGGGTAGTGAAGGGGCACATTGGACATGAAGGGGTAGCTTGTTCCAGAGGGTGGGGGCAGTTACATTAAAAGCTCTGTCGCCAAAGGTTTTGAGTCTGCTGCGGGGGACGATCAGCTGACCCTTGGAAGAGGACCGCAGGGACCTTAGGGGGGTGTAGGGGTGGAGGAGGTCAGTAAGGTAGTGGGGAGCCAGTCCGTGGAGAGATTTGTAGGTGAGGAGGAGGACTTTGTAGCTAATGCGGGATTTGATGGGGAGCCAGTGAAGCTGTTTGAGAATGGGAGTGACGTGGTGCCAGGGCCTAGTGCCTGTTAGAACCCTTGCAGCAGCATTCTGGACGTATTGCAGTCTATCCAGGGTTTTGTTTGGCAGACCTGACAAGATGGCATTGCAGTAGTCCAGACGGGAGGAGATGAAAGAGTGGATGAGGGTCTCTGTTACTGAAACAGAGAGTGAGGGCCTAAGTCTGGAGATATTCCTTAGGTGACAGAAGGCAGATTTGGTCATTCTTTTGACTTGGGACTGAAATGATAGGGTAGGATCCAGGATGATGCCCAGATTGTAGACTTCAGGGGATGGAGTGATGGAACAGCCATCCACATCCAGGTGGAGGTCCGCAACCTTCCTAAGCAGTGGTGCCTGTGCCACCACCATGAGCTCCGTTTTGCTGCTGTTTAGTTTGAGAAGATTGGTGGTCATCCAGGTTTTAATATCTTGCAAGCAGTGGACGAGAGGCATTGGGGGGAGTTGGGCAGAGGGTTTAGTGCTGATGTACAGTTGTATGTCGTCAGCGTAACAATGAAAACTGAGTCCATGAGAGCGGATAATTTGTCCTAGAGGGAGCATGTATATGGTAAAGAGAAGGGGGCCAAGCACAGATCCCTGGGGGACCCCATGGTTGATTGTTGTTGTTGTGGAGTGTGAATCTTTCAGGGTGACGTATTGTTGCCGGTTTGATAAATATGACTGAAACCAAGAAAGTGCTGTATCTGATAGTCCAGTGAACTCTGAAAGCCGTGTTAAGAGGATGGAGTGTGAGACTGTGTCAAAAGCTGCTGAGAGGTCCAGTAAGATGAGGATGGTAATGAGGCCATTGTCAGCAGCAGTAAGGAGGTCGGTTGTGATTTTAACAAGGGCAGTCTCTGTACTGTGGTGGGCTCTGAAACCAGATTGTAGAGGTTCAAAAAGCTCATGGTGGGACATATGCTGTTGGAGTTGGGCGGCCACTGCTCTTTCCAAAATTTTGCTCAGGAAGGGAAGGTTGGATATTGGACGATAGTTATTTGGATCATCAGGGTCCAGACCAGGCTTTTTCAGAGTGGGGATGACAGCAGCAGTCTTGAGGCTTGACGGCACCTCACCAGACTCCAGGGACATGTTAATGATTGTCATCATAGTGTGGCTGAGAACAGGTAGACATGATTTAACCAGCGTGGTAGGCATGGGGTCTAACTTACAAGTAGATGACTTGGCTTTGGACACCAGGTTGGTGACCTGGTCAATGTCCAGTGAGCTGAAGGAGGAGAGGTTGTGCTGTGATGGGCAGGCAGCAGGAATGGAGATGTCCTGCATTAACTGATAGGCACCAGGAGATTGAACTCCCTGCCGTTGTGGAGTGGGAGATAGAGTTGGAGACAGAAGCTGTTGATGGATGGCGTCAACCTTGTTTTTAAAAAAGTCCTGGAACCTAGAGCACAGATCAGCAGCATCAGACGGCTCGGGGGTGTCGGGAGGACGGAGAAGGCGGTTGATAGTAGAAAAAAGCTTTCTAGGATTATGTTGTTGGTTATTGATGAGCATGGAGTAGTAGTGGGTTTTAGCCTTGGAGAGAGCCTCCTTATATTTTCTGACATGGTCCTTGTACGCCTCGAGATGGACAGTGAGGCCGGATTTTTTGTGGAGTCGCTCCAGCCGACGACCAGTTGACTTCATGAAGCGGAGCTCGGGAGTGAACCAGGGAGCAGGTCGGGAAAAAGAGACTGAACGCGTAACAAGAGGGGCCACAGAGTCCAGACTTGTGGAGAGAGCAGTGTTGTAGTGTTCCACCAAGGTGGCCACTGAGAGGTCAGGGGCGGGAGCAGCAAGATGAGTTTCTAAGACACTGGAGAGCAGGGGCAGGCACACCTCTTTGGTCTTCCTGAAGGTGATAGTCTGTACGTGGCGTTGCCTGAGTAGGGGCAGAGGAACAGAGAACATAACAGCATGGTGGTCTGATATGGCCAGGTCCATGCACTGGAGATGTAATGGTGGTGTGCCAGTGGTGCACACCAGGTCCAGGGTATGTCCTTTGATGTGGGTGGGGCCAAGCACATGTTGGGTGATGTTAAAGCAATCCAAAAGTGACAGAAAATCGGATTAAATAATTACAGGAGTGAAGGTGATTTTAAAGGTTGTTACATTCTACAGTGAGTATACAGACTAGTTATTATTATTATTATTATTATATTTGCTAAATTGCAATAAATTTTTAATTCAAGTACTACTAGAAATTCAAGTGAATTAGTTGTTACTATATAAACCCTAACACATCAGAATGACTAATACTGTGAGTCTGTGATCTGCAGCCAGTGCTACTACACGAACCGTGCTGAATCAGATTTGAGAATTCAACACCGCTCGGGGATAACTGCTTGTAAATCTAATTAAAAGAATTATTTGTCATCACCTATTCCTAGCCTTGGGACTTATTCCTAGACTTGGGACTCAGATTCTAACGATGCAAGGTAATTCTCATTGACTGTGCTCATTCATTTCGTCATGTACATTGATTCTATCAAAAGCGATCCATCATAGATACCTTGTTTCAACAAACCTTGTTACATGCAATTGTTTTCATGTACTGTGAATCTGAGAACACATAATAAAAAAGATGATTAAGCCTTGCACGAACATGCCAAAAAGTAGAGGACTGCCACAAGCATTGGCACACACATGTTAACCTTCTGCGAGGTTGTTTCTCTACAGAAGGTCCTGTCTAAAGGGGCTTTTCAGGATGTCAGAGCGAAATGAGTTACAACATGTTGAACACTTGGCAGATGGTTCCCTTTGCATTGCCAGGCCCCTTCAGTGCTGCTCTCAATTAGCTGCTTGGTTGCTTTTTTCATGTATCATTACGGAGCATGAAAAACGGAACAGGCGAGAATATCAAGTCTTAGCTTGAAAGCACTAGACCGGCCCACGCAAGAAGATAAAGTTTTTTCGGGTTGAAGGAATCTGATCAAGCATGAACAGAGAACCAACTTCTGGGTGTTCTCTGCAAAATCGAGACCCATGCACACACACACACTTCTTCACAATTGCTGATTAATGTGGGAGCTATATTCATTTGATTTTATTAGTCCCCTTGGGACAGGCCATTTTCTCATTAAAACAAAACTGCAAAAACGGAGAGAAGGCATTAAAATGAGTGATATTTATGAGTTAATGATGTATCTGGAGAATGGAAGGAATTTAAGAGGACCAAATAGAGAGAGGATGTGAAGGAGGGGACACACAGAGAGGAATGAAGTCATTGAAAAAAGTTATTGATGTCATTGATGGTTTGAACCTGGAACACCAGGGTTCACGGGGAAACTAAATCTGGCAAATCCCTCACAGATAGACACATGCCACAAGTGCAAATTGACAATAAAAGCTTAGGCCCATTAAAACCTGTGCTCAGACTAGACACTGATACATTATGCCTTCCCTCTTTCTCTCTTTTTGGAAAAGCCAATCTTCTAGCTAAGAACTGCACCAGCAGGCTGTAACAAGGTTAACTCAAGACTGAGCACTGATTGACTGAGGCACTCTCCTTAAATAAACCCAGGCACAGGTGGAACTGATTATAATTAAGCCGAGACTCGCTCTGCCTTCCTCTGGAGAACGCAGGCTGGCTAACCACATTTCTGGCAGGTTTCTGTCTCCCTCTAGTGCTAAGCTGGCTGTGCCTTTTACGACTTCCCCTGGTCTTCACTCTCATCCACAATATTATCTCTTTTATTCTAAGAACTACCCGTCATCAATAAGAGTTTGTAGAAATAGTTAAAAGCTAAAAAAATAAACTGATCAGCTTTAATGTAATCAGTGATATTATTTCAGGTTAAAGCCCACGTACATGTCTGCCTGGAACAAAAATGAATATTTTTTACAACTGTAATTTCACAAATATTTTTACCATGAGATTATATGGTATTTTTTATTTCCGAATTGATTGGTGGCTTAATATTGGGAAATTGTACAAAATGTACCTGGTTCGCAAGGTTTTAAATCTACTATAATTTTATGTACAATCAATGGAAAAGAGAGGATAAAGAAAAGTTTGTTGTATTTCTTTTGTCGCTCCCTGTTCGGTTTTTTGAGAGCAAATCACAGATGAGATATTGAAAAAAATTATTGTCTAAAAATAAAGTTTAGTCTTAAAATGACTCCAGCTTGTTCGTAGTTTATTTTAAAGTAGGTAATAAAATCCAGCACGTAACTGTTCATAACATTACTTTTACTTACATTTTAATTTGATTTATGGTGCAGGATTAACTTTAATATCTAAGTACTGCAAACATTTCAGTAAATTTTGTTAGACAGAGATACAGTCAGAAAATCTTTTGAGCCTGGTTTCGAGTGCTCCAATGTAGGAAAGAGCGAGTTTTGACAAAACCTTTCCTTTATATACATGATGGAAGGTGGAACTAACACTCCCAACCCGCCCAATCATGGAATGTGTGATAGGCTTAACCTATGTGCAACTAAACGTGCTGTAGTACAAGATAAGAAATGCAACAGCAGTAGAGTGTTCAGTCAACAAAGAAACTAAATATAGCAATGTGTTCCAATCTTTGGGATGTTCTATACTATGCACCCATTAGGCAGGGCTAACAGAATACAAGCTTTTTAACGGAGGGGAAAAAAGAGAATGTATGTAAAAAAGCATCTTAACTCTTACATAACATACTGTATTGCCATCTTTTCAAAACTGTAAAATAATGTGACGATGATAACTGCATAACGTAATAGTTGTTGCTGTATCACATGCATTAATGCTAAGAGAATGTTATCCCAGATGCTTCTAAATGCTATTTATCACTAAATGAGGATGCTTATATAAATAGCCAAAGAAAAAAAGCCAGGCTTTTTCAATGTGCAGAACACTGGTATGAAAGGAAAAACTCCCTTAATATAATCCCCTGCTACACTAATGCACTTGTCCCAGTGTTACAAACCATCACAGCTTAAACCATGACCAGACTACCTGAGTTCATGTCTGAAACACTGGCCTCCCAGGAACTCCTTTAAAGCCCCAAACATGTAGAAATGGCTTGGAGCGAGTTCAGGACCCAATAGCAATAACTCCCAGCTGAGTTCCTGTAATTCTAAAAGTGGTGTTAGTAAATGATTGTGTGTACAGTTCCCGCAGACAGATGCATCTCTTCTGAAAGTTGGTGACAAGTTATCCGTCACTTTTTTAAGTAAGATATGATTAACTCTTTAGTAAGGCAATATATTACCATAAACATAAAAAAAAATCCATAAATTTATTATCATCCAAAATGTTTTATTCAATATGCAGGCCCTTGTGTTTGAGACGTGTTCATTGGAATTCCACTTCTGAGCGGCACTGAACGAAAAGAAGCAGGAACTCCAACTCGGGATGAATGAATGAACAAACCCAATCATTAATACAGACACAAGTAATTAAAAAAAATATTACTTGTAACTTAATAAATAATAAAAAGTAACTAAATTATTTGGGATATGCTTGTATGGTTTATATTTCTTTATGAAAATTAAATCTGATATTTAAAGCAGCATTATGATTTTTACCCCACTTGTCCCCGGTATGACTAAAAAGCACATGTAAATTTGTACCAGGAAAAAAAATCCATGACTACCATGAATTTACTTTTAGAGGACAGATAGTTAACTCTTCCTATATGGCAGTGAATCTGAGACTGGAAGTATGCCTTCATCTGAAGCTTTTTTTTAAATGTATTTCTGTCATACACTATTAGTACTGTTTTGATGTTAGTATTACAGTACATCAGTTATATCTATACTGTACATTTTTGAGTTTCCAACCTTGGAAGCTAAGTGCAGTCGTTATTACATGGATGTGAGACTATTTTAGTGTAGCTGGTGCTGTGGCGTTTTTTAAGCTATTTCAAAATCAGTGATGCTACACTTATAGTAGTAAATAATATCTTAAGATGTCAACAATAAATATATAAAATGACTACTACACTATGCTATATTGCAGAATTATGCATAAATGTATAGTTTTTTTCTTTTAAATGATTACAGATTACAGCTCATGAAAAACAGTATTTCAAATTATTAGAATGTTTCCTTAGATCAATCAAAAATAATTTACAATGCAGAAATTTTAAAATATGTTAATTTACGCACTCAATACTTGGTCGGTTCTCCTTTAGCCTAAATTTTTGCATTAATGCTTGCAAGGAAATCAGCCTGTTGCACTGCTGAGGCATTATTGAAGACCAGGTTGCTTTAATAGCAGCCTTTAGCTCATCTGTATTAGTGGGTCAGAAGTTTCTTATCTTCCATTTGACTAGTCCCCATAGATTCTTTATGAAGTCTAGGTCAGGCGAGTTGGCTGGCCAATCAAGCACATTAATATCATGGAGAACAAACCAGTTAGTGGTAGTTCTGGCACTGTGGACAGGTGCTAAATCCTTCTGGAAATGCAAATCTCCATAAACCTTGTCAGCAGATGGAAGTATGAAGAGCTCTAAAATCTGAGTTGACTTTGGACTTGTTAAAATACAATGGACTAACCCCAACAGATGACATGGCACCCCAAATCATTACTGACTGTGGAAACTTCACACTGGACTTCAAGCTAATTCTTTGCTTCTCCTCTCTTCCTCCAGATTCTGTAACATTGATTTTCAAATGACACGCAAAATTTAGTTTCATCTAAAAAGAGGACTCTGTACCACTAAGCAATGGTCCAGTTTTTTTCTTCTTAGCCCAGGTGGAAGTCTTGTTCTCTGGTTCATTTCCTGAAGACATTGTGCGTTGTAGCTGTTGTGAAGTTCTCCCAGGGTCTTAAATCAAACAATTTGCAAACAATTTTCTTAGGGCTATGGGTATCCCTGTTTTGTGTGCACTTTTTTAAACCACTTTTTTTTTCACTTCCAGACCACTTTAAATGAACATGCTTCAATACAGCCCCTTTTGTGGCTTTTCCACTTTGTGAAGGGTGAACAATTTAAGTGTCAGGTCAGTGGTCTTCTCCATGTTTATACTGAACTAGATTGTGAGATACACATAGTTTATACCGGATAAACAGTAATTCACTTCATCTCGAAATTAAATATTCTAATATTTTTTTATAATTTCCCTAAGCTGTAATTGAAATGAAAACTATGGTATATACAGTGGTATTCATCAGGGAGGTTGTCAAGACATTTTTATGTTTTTTTATGTCTCATTACATATATCATCATCACACACAAAGTAAAACACTTCGGCTCAGTCTGGTCGAAGCTTGATGTCTAACAATAAGATGGAGGATTCCAGCATTATATACTGTATAGGACATTTGGAATCAACATACTGGTGAACAAAAAGCCTCAGAACATGGACAAGCTTAGTATTAGTGAATTAATTTGCATAATTTTAATGTAATCTTTTTAGCTAAAAACAAACAAAACCTCAACAATGATATTAGCATTTACAACCTGAAAATATCCAGCATTTTATCAGTGTTATGTGACATTAAACGGACAATTAATGAGGGTTACTACAAAAGAAGATTTTTAAAGACAACTGCAAAAAGCATGACACTTGAAACCATGAAACAGACTTGAACGAACATTATAAAAAAAATGAAATAAAAAAAGGGTACATTTTTGGAATAATATGGATAAACTGGCATTATGGAGGTGACTTTCACATTATTTCACCTTTACAAACTATATAAAGAACACACTGGAATAGTACATTTTAACATGAAACATTTAAAATAGTAAGTATGAATAATAATTAAAAATCTATTATTTCCTTTGTTTTGCACTCTTTTTTTTTGTAGTTTAATAAATTGTGCCTTTTTCATGATGCTTTATGATGGACTTTGATGTTTAATATATGAGTAAAAGTTTTGTCAATATAAGCAGATATTTTTATTTTATAGCAGTATTTTAGTGCATCACTGTGGTTCAGTAAGACCTCTATGAAATATTCATATTCTTACTTCGTTCCGCCTATGGTAAAGTTGACTTCTGCATAGAATTGCCCAAGAACAGATATGTACCTATTATTTCCCAAATTTGCTTATCAAAACCTCCATTCACAAAACTGAAACAGAAATAAAGATAAACAAATGACAACTATTTTGCTGTAAATATTTTCATTTGTTAAAAAAAAAAGACATTTGAGAAGTGACATAACGCACCACCGTTGTGTTTAAACGAAGCTCCGTACCACACTAGTACAAAAACAATAGTGGTTTAGTGTATCTATGTACCTATTCAGTAGATGGAGCTCTGTTCTGGAGTCTACATTTGCAATCCCTTCATTTAAGAGGTTTTAATGGTCATAGTTCTTCATAGACATGCTAAACAAAGTCCAAGTATACGTTATATGGACAAGGAGTACTATCCAAAATCTTCATCTAAAATTAAATAAAATAATGTAGAATAAATTGAAGAAATGGAAA
Source organism: Clarias gariepinus (assembly GCF_024256425.1). Classification (NCBI taxonomy): domain Eukaryota; kingdom Metazoa; phylum Chordata; class Actinopteri; order Siluriformes; family Clariidae; genus Clarias; species Clarias gariepinus. The sequence continues at coordinate 21,191,505 of NC_071111.1, forward strand.
CAAATGTTTCACTGTGAAAGGTTGCAAAATGCCTAAAAATACAATTAAAAGAATTTGTTGTTTATGTGACGTCCTTAGCAGCAACCTCGTTTTCCCCCTCGTCTGTTCCAACCACTCACTGCATTCAGCACCACCAGTTTAATAATCACTGGCCTGATCATCTGCACCAGTTTCTCGCTGGGTCATGCCTTAAGTTGAGTTAAGATGTTTGTTAAGGCTTGAATGATTCACAGACCACTGTGTGGCTTAACCACTAAAAACAGTCCTCTGTACTGGTCAGATACAGGACCGAAAATGAGTGCCAAAAAAGTCTATTCCTCAAAAGTACATGGAAAATACAAAAGGGTCAGAAATATTGAGAAATGTGGGGAAGGCTTAAGACCTTTGCACAGTAATATGTGTCTTGGAGTGTTTCTTAAACGTTATTTAGGAAAGAAAAAGAGGACGCCAAAGGACAGCATGATCTGGACATGTTCACATGATTAGGTTTAGAAAAATACAATTTCAACAAGCTTCTTTGTCACTTAAACTAATTTGAAAAGACATTCAGTTATTTAGAAAATTTCCCCTTTGTGTTATTAAAGTGTGTAATAAAATAGAATTTTATTCATTCCTACATTTATAAAATGATTTCTTCATTATGTTTTTTGTACTTCATAAAACTCCTTTTTTTTAAATAAACTGACTTTAATGGAAGAATGCTGCTTAGCTCAGCTCAAATACCAGGACATCATTTTCATAATTGATAGTATGATAGTAATATGATTTTCATATTAATTGATAGTGTTTCGTATTTTGACAAATGCACAAGGTGCGTGTACTGTACTGTACATGGTCCCTAATATTGCAAAAATAGTGGGAATAATAGCATAATTCAATTAAAGACACCCCAGTCTGAGCGGGTTTCCCCAAACAGCATTGAGAGGGATGTGAGATTATCCATTCAACAAGTAAACACTTGGGCTGATCATTTCTGTCTCGGAGGAAATCGATTCTTTCATTATGTACCATGATGGGCTTCTATGAAGGAAATTTTGCTTCCGTTGCTGATGGGTGAAAACAGGCACATTAGTCTTTATTTCACACTTTCGTCCCCTGGGTCTCTGGCTGAGAATGGAGCACTGGTTAACCTACACGTCACACGTAGTAAAGCATCTAATCAATCATACTGTAGATGAGACTGAATTCTTGCAACAAATAAAAAACGCAGAATGCAGGATTTCTTCGGAAACCATAGGAAGTCTAACCTAACATACTTCTTTTACCTTTTTCTGTTATATTTCGAAAAGATCAAATGCCTCACAGCAGGCAGAACCACTTTGTGCATGTCAAAAAAGTTATATTATGATTTAATGCTTTGAGCACATGTTATCAGATTATCGTCCATGTAAACGTAGCTATTGATCTAAAATGAGAAAGCAGGTCTAATTGTTTGATCTTCATTAAATTATTGACCAGAGGGTCTTTTAACTCAGAAAAAAAATAATAATCTCAACAATAAAACAAAGTGTGTTATCAGTCTCAAATACAATTTGCTTTTGAGCAAAAACAAGCCTAAGACCAGAGACCCATAAACACAACGCATTTGTGCACCTTTATACTAAATGCTTCAAACTTAATAACGTCCCAGCTCTGAACTGAGCGCCTGCATTCCAACATCCTTCATGTTAACTATAGGTTTAGTGTGCATTTAAGAAGCGAATCAATCTTAGAAATGAGAAGTAAGTACATTTAGTGTGTCATCATTTGTTTCACAGATCCCCGAATGAGCTGCTCATTCAGGTTGTGTCCTAGCGTGTAGTGTTTTCCTTCGTGCATAGATATGCGAGTCTATGGAGACACGAGTTAGCGGCTTTAAGGTAGACTAGGAGTTCTAACAAAAAAAAAAAAAAAAAAAAACACTTCGTCTCACGAGCGATGTTAATCGTCATCCACGGCGTCCCCCGGAGGACGCGTGATCCTGCGACCCCCCCTCTTCCCGGTGGGACCCTTGGGTTTGGCGAAGGCTTGTTTGTGCGCGTGCTGCTTTGGGTGCACCTCTTCATACATGAAGTCACTGGTGATTTCATCACCATTATCGATCTCCAACTGTAGGAACGTAACGTCAGTTTTGACATCAATTATATTGGAGTGTTAACGCCTGGTGTGTGCGCAATGCATACCTTTTTGGCAATTTCAATCTGCAGTTTGTTTTCCACCGTGTCTATGAGGGGGTTTTTGCAGCTGGAGTACAACATCCTCTCCCGAATGCTGCATGTGTAACCCGGCATGGAGTATATGAACACTGCAAACACACACAATGCACGATTGGTGTTAAACAATGGCGTTACAGTATATAGAAAAAATAACATGTGCATGATAAACAGCATGTAGTTTAGACGATCTATCAAAAAATCCCTCGTTTCTAAATTGGGCTGTGTTCTCAGAAGTGCAACTTTTGGACAGTGATTCCATTTTTAGCTGAATTTCTTAGGAATCAGGAGTTACATATGCAACCATATGGAGGGGAGGGGGAGCAGATCTCTGAGTGTGAGGTCTAAAAGACAAGACCTACAGTACAGCGTACCGTGAGAAATGTAACTACACACCGCAGTGACACAAACCACAACAATTGTGATTGTTCAAGATAAAAAATTATTCCATGACCAGGCTTGAACTAAAACACTGGCCTCCCAGGAACTCCTTTAATGATCCAAACGTGTGAAAATGGCTTGGAACGATTCCACATTTCCGGAGGCTGGTAGTTTTGTATTGGTAGTGGCTTCTTCTTTTTCGACTCTTGCATTTTTTTTTTTTTAACTAAATTGAACGTTGGACTGAGCATCTCCTCCGACGTCTTCCTTTATTTCTGAGTCATAGCCATTTCAGTAAAAGTAACTGTTGTTCAAATTTTATTAGCTCCAGCCAGACAAGATCAGCTCACTTTCATTTAGCATTTTGTATTGAATTACACCAAAAAAACTCAACATAATTTCAGCATGACAAAAACACACCAGCAGACAAGTATATATGCTCACACCACTATTGGCTCCATGTAGACTTTACACAGAAGCATAGATACATGCATCATACATGTGGAAATGCTCTTACGAAACATCAAAAACAATCAAGATGTGATTTCTATTGTCAATTTTTATGATGGTGATAAAGTCAAGTGTTCAAGTCATGTCCAATCATGTGGCGTTCATGATTTTTTTTCCTGACCACAGTTATCTTGCGAAGTTGTCCTGTGCTTAATAGCTGATCTGTTCTTAAGGTCTAATTCCAGTACAGTGGAACCTTGGATTACGAGCATAATTCATTCCGGAAGCGGGCTCATATTCCAAAACACTTGTAAACCGAATTAAATTTTCCCATAAGAAATAATGTAAACTCAAATTATTCGTTCCACAGCCCAAAGAAATACATAAAAATAATTAACACAAAATATAAAGTAAAAATAAAACAAATCAACCTGCGTTGATGTGTGTGTGTGTGTGTGTGTGTGTGTGTGTGAGAGTAAAGCTCCCCTCTCTCCCTTCTCGTCCTACACAGTTACCCTTCCTCCACTCTTTTCCTCCACTCCACACAACGGAAACATTGTTTTATCGGAAAAATAAACAAAAAATCACTTTAAGCACACTCGATTGAACGACACACTAACGGAATCACTGCTGTTAACCCGCACTTTACCGTTAAAAAGAATCGCGCCAGAGCAGTGTTTTTGTGTAGAGCATAGAGAAAGTGTGTGTGTCTGTGAAGGCGAAAGAAAATGGATCTTTAACCTCTCTAATGAGACTTGCTGCTTTTGCTTTACATGCGCGCTGTACACACATGCATACAGACACAAAATAAAATGTTTTACACACACACACACACACACGTGGTCACAGTGTTATAGTAAACAGTACACACATGCACAGATGTTGAATATACCCACAATTCCGCAGTGCAAGAGAGAAAAAACGTTGGCTCAGTTGTGATCATGTGGCGCTTGGTGTCAAAACAAGAAGCGCATGCGTGATAAAAATACTTGGTACTTGTAAACAAAAATCTGTTTATTTTCCAATTCAAAATTTATCAAAAATCTTTTAATCTTAACTCGCAAACCTTGTTACTCGCAATCCAAGGGTTCACTGTAATTGTGTCGTTTCCTTTATTTAGAATTTTGACCAAGCAGTAAACAAGGCTTTATTTCATGAAACTATGGAGCTCCTAAAGGAACATGGATGAGGAAAAAAAAATCTAAGAGAAATTTTTTTTATAAAAAACAAGGGAGGGCATGGGAGGAAAAAAAACAAAAACAAAGACCATGTAACTCATACTTCCGGATCAATCTTTCAGCAAACTGTAAGTACAAACTGCATGTCTTTATATATGCCAAGCTGAAAGTCAAACTCTACTTAGTGAATCAGTTTTTTTTCCTTTTTTCCCCAAATTTGTTTCCACCCATGTCCCGTTTTCTTTTCTTCCTCAGGTTTTTTTTTTTTTTTTTTTTTACATTTTTTTCCACCCATGTCTCATTTTTTTCTTCTTCTTCTTCTTCTTCATCGTCTGATTTTCATAAAGTTTTTTCCACCCATATCCCTTTAGGGGCTCTGTATGAAATTAATCCTTAAGGGTCTTCTTTTTTTTTTTTAGAAAAACATACTGTATTTTTAATAGAGCATGAAATTGGAAAAAAAAGAAAAAAAAAGAACTAAAAGGGAACACCGTACTTCAGCGATAAAAGAAACAGGACACTGAAGGGAGGAAAAAAGGCAAGTTCGCAAAAATCTTTAACATATACCCAAAAAAGTCCTTAAAGAAATGTGAAAAAGTTGAACTAAATTGAATTTTTATTTTTATTTTTTATTTGTGTCTTGTAACACAAGTAACGAAGTCTCACAATGCCTAAAAGAAAGAACAAGCAAACATTTGCCCTCGACACAAATATGACCAAGTGTCTTCTTACCCGTGGACTCGAGGTAGTCTCCTTCGTGCGAGTGTTTGTAGAGGAAGAAGTGGTACCGCGCTGCGTCTTTAGGAATCCGTTTGGGGAGGTCGCGTAACTCTGTTGGAGCTGTGCTGGATAACTTAATGCACTCTTTCGGAAAATCGATTTCCTGCAACGAGCACAATCATATTTAACACTATTATGGTTAAAAGTAATACAACACTCAAGAGAAATTACAATCGTGATCCACTAGAGGTCACTGTTGGACACAGATTAAACCTGGAGTCATTAGCGTGCAAAAGAAAACATGCTGGATTCATGCCGAGTTTGTTCATCGAGTCTGGAGTTTCATCAACATATCAGAGCGATCACTTAAATACACAGTGAAACATTTTACTAAATTCTCGTTTAATGTGAAAGACACTGTGCAGGTGGACATAAGACAGTGGTGCATTTTGCTTAATAAGTAGATGCTTCTTACAAGCTGAACATAGTTAATCCTTTTGTTTCGGAATTGCTCCAGAGCCTCAATAGCATCTCTTTGCATGGGGAAAGCTACACCCTGTAAAGTCTGCTGCTTTGTGTCCAGGTGGATGTCAGTTTGCACCTGTAACACACACACACACACACATACAGACAAACTTACAAAATTAAAGATGATCACATTTACACTAGTAAGAATTTTGCACATGACTTCAACATAAAAATCTATTTTTAATACAAAACCAGACATGTAGGACACAGTTCAATGACCTCTCGCTTATTCCTCCATACATTAGTATACTTTTGTATTCTTTTAAATAGAGCTGCAACTCTATTTAACACAGATACACAGCCGCTCGCACAATGGATGTTACAGAAGCGTCTGCAGGAAAAAGCGCGCGCCCCGAGTCCTCCAAGGTATGATAGCAATTTACATTAAACGCCTCTAAGAAGACGGTAACCTGCACGCTATGCAAGACCGAGCTTTCATGGCACGTCATGCACGAACACTTAAACAGAAAACATGTTGGTGTTACGGATGGCGAAACGTCAGCAGGGTCGGTAAAAACTGTATCTCTTCATCGTGTAAAAGTTGTATAGTTTAAGTGCTTTTGTTTAAACTGTTTGCTAACTTCGGGACAGTCGCGCGCTAGATCTGTTCATGTGCTACTCGCTAGCATCACATTGCGCAATCACCTCATGAGCAATAGTGATAAGTTAAATGGCGCTAATTTAGATTATCTTAAATTACACGGTGTGAATAACAGTAGAATATTACATTTTGTGATTGTTGTGGTTTTTAGCGAACGCAAATAACAGTATATTTGTGACTATTAGCTTTTTGCATTTCTACAGTTTTTTTTATAGTCCACTACAAAGTTAACTTATGCACACATCATTTTATTATACAAAATTACATTATTTTAGCTGTTTATATCTTAACAACTGAATATATCAGTGTATTTTTCAACTAATATATATTTATATATATATATATTTATACTGTATATATTATAAACTACATTTCATTTAAGGTTTAAAATGTCAAAATTAAATATTATTAAACTCTATATGTGGCTTTTGCATTTTTTAAAGTTTATTTTTATACATAAATAATACCCTGATTTATGTTTTTTTAATAGTTATAAGCAAATTATTAAATTGAAGAAGCGGCTAGGTTTTATCCGATTAATCGAAAACATAATCGCCCAACTAATCGATTATCAAAATAATCGTTAGTTGCAGCCCTACTTTTAAATGCAATCATTTGTTCATTCGGAATAATCCCTACCATACACGCAATGTAAAGCTTACACTGGCTTCAAGAGTCAGAACTTGAATCCATCTACTTAAAAAAGTGGCCTCTCTCCACTGCACTGCCGAATATAGCTTTCTGCACTATAATCTGCTCCGCTGATCTAAATAAAATGCTTTAAAAAAAATGCTGCCTTGTAAAACGCTCATTTAAGGAAACTATATTGTTTTGTTTTTCTGGATCTAAATTATATTTTGCACACTCTGAATTTGGCACAATACAGTCAAGCTTTAGAATTATCGACGTCTATGGCCGGCAATGTTTCTGGCATAAGCTGATCTTGTTTATCTCACGTCGAACTTTATAATGTCATATTGTTAATCCATCAATGGTTACTTTCTTCCTCAGGACATTCCAGAGTGTCGTCTTGGCTGTGCACAATGCTTGTGCGATGGATCTGATGGATGTTCTCTTGCTTTTCTCAGCTTTAAAATGGCTTACTTTTCCCTCCCATATACAGCCCTCTGGTCTTTGTGTAGGTTTATCCTTTTGTAATCACAAATGCACAGGAAGCCACAGGTAAACCCTTGGCTTAAGCTAAGAGCAGACATTCTAAGCTACTAATTGACTGATCAATCAGTCTAACATGGCACACCTGGGGAACAAGAAACACTGGTCATTCAAATAGGGCGTGTTCATAAAAAAATAATAAAAAAATTAAAGTGTCATGTTCTAAAGTGTTTAACTCAACCCGACGTACAAGGTGATGACCCGACTTGTGATAAAATGAAGTCGTGAAACCAGTTGTACTAAACTCTGTACATCCGTGAATGTCGATCCTGGCCGATGTGGCTCAGAGCCCACTGCAGTCGTTCTCATGAACATTGTAGGTGGAACAGCTGATCCTTGAAAATCAACAGATAACTTGTCACCAACTTGTGACAAGAATGAGACGCATCTGTCTGTGGGGACTGTACACACAGTCATTCACCAACTCCACATTACAGGAGTTATTGCTTCAGCCACCGAACAGTCCTGACCTCGCTCCAAGCCATTTCCACACCTTTGGATCATTGAAGGGGTTCCCAGGGGGCCGAGGTTTCAGGCATGAAGCAGGCAGTCTGATCATGGCTCGGCGTACTGAGACAGAACTTTCTACCTTGATGTTTTTTACTCTTATAACTGCGTTCTGTTATTCTAAACAATCAAAAGTCCCGGTTTGACTTGAACACGGTGTACATATCAAGGATTGAAAGCTGAAATTCTGGTCTATTATCTTATGCTCTTGGTATGACCACAAACCAAAATGTTTTGATCGTACTGTATATCCAAAATAAAAAAAAATAAAAGAAAATCCTTCCAGTTCCAATACGTTTTTTAAAGTCACAATTTTATCCCTTTTCATATGTATACTCTGTAAAAAAAAAACAATTGTGCCATATAATTTTGTTAAATATTACTTATACATACAGTATGCACATGTATGGGTGTTTTTCTTAAAAAGAATCTACACTGAAGACTACAAAGGTTTCTCCCTAATCCTAGCCGCACTACTTTAACAAAGGGTGCCAATAATTCTGCAGCTGCCTGTATGTATTTACTGGCATGCAAAACATAGTAGTGATGCTTGCTATGAATATGAGCATCACCGCTGGTTGCCATGGCGATAATACACAGGCACTGGAGAGATGAAGACAGATGGGACCAGGCACAGCTGAGAGAATAAAACAGTTATGTGGGCCAGCGAGCAATCTGTTTAACACGCAGCGCAAAATCAGTGCTCACATGATCTCTGACTGCCACTGTTTTGAAAGGTGTGTGTGGGTGTGTGTTCCTCTGTTTATGTTACTCATAGAAATCATAAACCTGCACCAATATAACCGGTTTTCTGATGCTAATTAAACCTTTATCCAAATCATTATTTTTTTTAAGCCAGCAAAATATGATGTCATGCACATCTAGGTCTTGCGACATTGGTACCTCGTTGAGTTTGATTTGCCTCAGTTCCTCCTCAGCGGCTGTCAGTGGGAGCGGAGCAGCCTGGGACGCCAAGTACCTTTTATATCCGTTTAGTGATACATCATCCTGCACAGAGAAAGTTTTATTAGTCTTCCTCGTATCATCATCATCATCATCATCATCATATTCAACAAACTATATACCCTCAATCAAAATAAAAGCCACAGAAAGGATTTCTTACACTATATACAATACCAGTCAAAAGAACCATAAAGGACCATTTTTTTATTAAGTTAAACTTTCATACATTAATATTGAACACCACCTGAGATTAAAGTCCACATAAATGCTTATTGTACAGTAAATGTATTTAAATATCCACTGTTCAGAGGCAACTGCCAGAGTCAAGCCTTCAGGGTTGAATAGTGCAAAAGTGTAAAACCATTACTTCCGAAGAACCCTGCTTGTTCCAAAAAACACAAAAAATAGACGTCAGTCGGAAACTGATGTAAAAATTTGAGAGATTTGAGATATAACTGGCATGTCTTTGTTAGAACAGATGGTTCCTGAATGTGTGGTTCCCACTGTGAAGCGTGGAGAATGTTGGAGTGTGATGATGTTCAGGTGCTTTGCTGGTGACTTAGTCAAAATTGAGGGCACAGAGTGTGTAGGGCTGCCATCAGTGCGAAAGGTGGAAAAAAGGTTTGAAAAAGGTTTAAAAAAATTGAAAATGTCAAATATACTGGATTATTCAACATATGTTTGTTCATTCCATATGTTCCATATTTGTTCCGTCATAATGTTAACCTCTCCATGATTAATATATAATGTTGAAAAATATAAAAATAAAGAAAAAGACATTGAATAAGAAGATATGTCCAAACTTTTGACTGGTACTCTTTGCATGATTAAAAAATAATAAACTACTACTAACAAAGTAATAAGACACTACATACTAATTGAACAGTTAATTAATATTAAATAGTAAAATGGTGGCTGTTTGGTGCCTCCGCTTTGAGTTTACACGGTGCTCTTCAAAGACATTTAAAGTCTAACCCGACAGATTCTAACAGCACAAAGAAAAAGACAAAACAAAAAAGACAAAACAATAGGACACTATCCTGTTAGTCAAGGTTAAAATGCTCCACAGCTCTCGCACATTGTAAAACTTGACGCAAGTTTACGCTTACACTTTGAATTTGTAGAGTTATATTTATTTTACTGCTATTAAGGTGTAAAAACACCTGTCGTCACAAATCGCAATAAAACCTCTTGACCTCTTAATCCGTTTCCTGCTTCAGTGATATTTAAGACCTTCCGCATGCTGACCGTTAACACCGTTACACACAATAATCACCTAAAGATTAGTGAGTCAATGAGGAAATGGAAAAAAATAAATAGGAAGCGAATGCTGGGAAGCTAAACTATAACCGAGTACTGTTGTGAGAATGAACTCATCTGTCCTGAACACACACTTTACACAACAATCAGCCAGAACATTATAACACAAAACATTATGCCCAGTAATTTTGCCACTGGGGCAGCTGTGGCACCTCAGGACATGACTCCAGAAGTCCTCTGGTTGTGTGTTGTGCTGACTGGTACAGGGATACTGGCAGCGGTTCCTTTAGGTGATGAAGACTCCATGGAACAGGATTGTTTCTTCAGCACATTTCATGGTGTTCGATCGAATTGGGATCTCTGGAGGCCAGGGGAGGCGGCATAGAGCTCTTTCCATGCTGGGTGTGCAGTCAGCTGTAATGACGCCTTTCTATCGCAGCCAGCATTGACTTTTTACACCGATTTGTGCTTCATTGGCTTTTCTGTGGGATCTGACCAGACAGGCTGGTCGTTTATGCATGTACTGTATTACAGAAGATCAACCCCTGCTATCTGTTATCACCCCAATGAAGATGGGTTCCCTGTTGAGTCTGGTTCCTCTCAAGGTTTCTGCTTATTTTACTGATAATCAGTGTTAAAGTTATGGCTGATTGGTGTATGTAGTGAATATTAAATGTCAGATTAATAAGCAAAAAATTAATAAATGTAGAAAAAATAACCAGGGCAGGTTGCACATTAGACATCATGAACACTTAGCACCTGAGTCGCCTTCCGCGGAAAAACACAAAAACTAATATTGTTAGCTATCGGCATCGTATTTAATTAATTATAAATTATGAATAGCAGTAACGGTTGCCTCTTCGCTCTTTAGGCTATGGCTGTACAAATGCACAGTTAATTAATAATTCAAAAAGTAAACAAAAAAAGTGCTACAGTGAGAATTTAGTAAAAAATTATTCTCACTCACTCACTTATCACTTTATCCTGTTTTCAGGGTCATGGGGGGCCTGGAGCTGATCCCAGGAGGGGTACACACTGAATCCATCGCAGGGCACACACACATGCACACACTACAAGGAACTTGGAAACCCCATTTAACCTAATCTGTCTGATCTAATGATCATGATTTCATAAATGTCTGAATATATAGCATAAAAAGAAGCAGCAGGTGGGGAGTAAATAAATAAAATGAGCCTGTCTAGTTTAATCTTTCTATTTAATCTAGCCATCTATCCATCTAGGAACCTTTGTAGACCACTAGAGCCCAACGGTGACCATTGTAGGTATTTCTATTTTTACAACCGTGGCAGCACCTCTGGTCAACGTTCAGACACTACGGGCAATTTGGAAACAGCAGTTAGCCTAATTTGCATGTCTTTGGACTGTGGGAAGAAACTGGGGGACCCAGAGGAAACTCATCAAGCATGGGGAGAACATGCAATCTTCATGCACACAGACCCAGAAACGGGAATTGAACCCGGACCCTGGAGGTGCAACGTGATTGTAAGCCAAAAATAAATAAATAAATAAATAAATAAATATCACAACCCTTATTTCATTCAAACTCATTCAGACTGAAATAGAACCATTTTAGATTTTAGATCTGTAGTTTTACACAATAGCGGCTGAAGCGGCGACATGCTTTGAATTATAAAATGTCTTTAAGCGTATGATTTCTGAGCTTTAAGAACAGCTATACAGAAGCAACCCAGTAATGAATCACAATAAGGAAAGCGAATCCTCTCCGCGCACTCTCCGCCGTACCTTTACTGTCCCGAAGAGCTCCTCTTTTATATGGCTGCCACCAAACTCCTTTTTCAGCGTGGCTCTAGTAGCAGCGTACAGCATCTTCTGGCGAACCTGACAACACCATTACAATGAAAAAAAAAAAATGTATATGTAAAAATAACAGAAAAAGTAATAAGAGGAAAATGTAAACATGTATTAAACAAATTAAATGAAGCATGGGCAGGGAATGTTTTGGCCTCGCAGCTCTTCCTGCCGGCTGTGCAAAACAACTGGGTTATTGAAAGCCGCAGAAGAGAATTAGAATTGCAAATGTTTCTATTCAAAGCAGGCCGAAATCACAACAATCTATTTTCTGTCTTTGATGCCACATCTATATAACCAATACTTCCACATTATCAGCTACATCAGAATGTTTTGGAGTACCAGTGGGTAAAAATAGTCCATACTGTATATGAAAGAGAATTCAGACCGCAGCTGAGTTCATGTGTAATTACTGCAGTGCCAGAACTTTATGTGTGGTCTTTAATGGCTATTCTTGGGAGGAACCTTTTTTCCAGCTCAAACCACACAACCTACGACAAAAACCATGGAACCTGCTGCATCTCTGCAAGTATACACACACACACACACACACACACACACACACACACACACACACACACACCTAATTATCCACATCCACAAGGCAGTTTTTTTTTAGATAACCTGTGATTACTAAGGTCCTATTCGCTTAAATACAGTATTTAGTATTTAAAATGCATAGCTTTATACAGTATATGTTATCATGATAGAAAGGTCAGAAAAATAATGTTATACTGGGTCACCTCAATGCCAACATACTGTATATCAATACATACAAAGACACTGTCTCTCTGATCACCTTTATCCTATGATGAAATCATGAGCTCACTAAAGACAGACGTTACTGAAACATTTGACCCTGATTGGATCTTTTTTTTTTTTTTTATCTAATCAACTCTGATCACTGCTGATTACGGTGACTACAAACATTCAAGCTTGCTCCTGAGATATTACACTAATGGGAAACTCCCTGGAAAATGGAAAACCCTGAACCTAAACGTCTCTGCCACTTACTGATAAAAGAATAGTAAAAAAAATGATTAAATAAATGATTATTCATCTTCAACCTGGTTAAATACCTATAGGAGATCTTGAACTGAGGTGCTAGATGATTGTCTTCTCCACCACCATCAAAACCAACATCAAAAACTACTAAAGGGAATACTCACTCACTCACAAATACGTCGTTCATAGTCTATACTGCCGATCCATCGCAGGGTACATACATATACACACTAAGGGCAATTTGGAAACTCCAATTAGTATGTCATGCATGTCTTTGGACCATGGGAAAGATCCAGAGTACCTAGAGGAAACCCACCAAGCACGGGGAGAACATGCAAACTACATGCACACAGACCCTAGGTGGGATTTAAAACCCAATCCTGAAGGTGCACTAAGATACCGTGCCACCCACTTATCGAAACAGCTTTTTTTGGTACTGTAATTATCCCTCTAGATCAGTTAGAGAAACTTGTAAAATTGTTTCCAATATATATGAAAGCTCTTCTGTTAAACCATGTGCTGGCCTAATACCTTAGTAACACACTTTTTTATTTTATTTTTTTTTCATTTGCATATATTCCCATTTAACACAAGCCTTGGATATGGATTGTACAAAAGGAAAAAACTGATTTAAAAGAAGCTATTTTGCCTTAGGTTTAGGTACTGAAACTTTTCAGATTCAAAAGACTTGAGAATCCTTAAGGCCAAATTTAACCTGCCTTTATACTTCAGGGAACAAAAAAAACTGAGTATTATTGTACCGCTAAGTGTTCCAGAAAACAGCGTTATCCATGTTTAAATAAACACTTCCCTTCTCGTCTTTGCACTTATGTTTCCCACAGGGCCGACACTAAGCCAGTGGCGGTTACTCACAGGGGAATGATCCGGGGACCACGCTAAGAAGATCCACTCATAGCCCTGATTATTGGTGCTGTCCAGCCGGTAGAGGACGTACGAAGGCATGTCATCCTCCAACAGGGGCAGGATGGAACTGTCCCATTCCAGCTCCCATTTTTGGCCCGCAAATCTGACTGCTCCCAACACAAGCTGTTCTGAAAAACACAGCAGAACTGTAGGCTCAGCATGAAGATCTTTAACCTTCAAGGATTCTTATGATCACAAACGAATGCACAAAGCTTAATGTCAGGCTTGAACCTACCGTTTTCAATGACCACCTTAATGAGTCGGTACTCGCCGTTGCGTGCCTTGGCAAAGACGTCCTTCACCTCCGTTGTGGCTGGAGACAGAGAGCAAAAACACCATTAACAAACCCATTCTTATTAATTAAAAAAGTTACACTAGGTGGTATCAAAAAGGTTCGTGAGACTCCAACATAAGTCAGTGTGCAAAAAGACATCGTCCTGTGTACATCAGGAGTTGTGCAACTGTGCAGTGAGAATTTGTCCCCAGGGGACAGGCCGTCAATAACAAATTCTACTACCAGGTTTTAAGGCGAGGAAGGACGTATAAAGTAAAATACTTTTTAAACAGCTCTAATCTCAAAAGTATGCACATAATAGATGGAAAATCAAAAACTTAATGTATAAGAGGATATTTAATGTGTTTTCTAGTTTTTCATTGCATCCAAAAACTTATGCTTGATGGAATAAGCATACAAAATTTCTGATCCCTTTAGCTGGAGGACAGCAGTGTTTCCCGAAATAAACAATGCTAGGTATGTGGATTCCTTAAAAGGATGCCAGGGAGATGGAGGAGTCCAGACTGTCATCAAAAGAAAAAAAAAAAAAAAAAAAGACCTGAGATGTGGATGCATCAGCACTGGTGTCCTAATGATCTTTTATTTGCATGACTATATTTGAGCAATAAAGCTTAGATCACACTTGGCAGAGATTGCTGTCTCTTCAGAATCTGGTCCTGGTTAGTGTTTAACACACACACACACACACACAAACACTCCAAGTCAATCTTTAACTGAGACGCTCGCGCAAGCAGTCCAAACAGATAAGCAACAACCCAAAATGTAGCGAATGAAGTCGTTTGAATTTAAATTCTAACCGAAATCCTTTATTGCGGTTAGAGATCAAAGAGTTTACCTTGGATGCCGGTTTGGTGAGACATCGCGCCGGTTCCTTAGGCTTTCGTAGTTTAACGCAGAAGAAACGCGGAAGTGAAGAACGACAGCAGCGGCAGCGACTCGAACCGGCCTGTTTTGTGACGTCACCGCGTAGGCCGGCCCGCTGTCACGTGACGTGGCAGAACGCCGTTGAAAGCTCCTCCCCACTCAGACACACGTACAGATAAGCTAACTATGCAAAACAGACTGCATGCTATGGCACTATTCCAAAAAAAGTGGATAATTTAACAGTGTCTTATTTTAAGATGTTCAAGTGTAAAGGGAAACCATTATGTAAACAACAAAAAAAAAAAATCACATTAATGCCTATAGTGCCTTTCAAACATACAACCATGAAATTAACACCACGTGATGAACACCAATAAATGAGTGACAGGATCATGGACACTAGTGATGGGAAGTTTGAATCATTTTAGTGACTGGGTTCTTTGAATCTCGTTCATCAAAATGAACGGATCTTTTTTACAGTCATTTAGTTCATTTCGTTCTTTTGATTAGAAATAAAATAAAATGTTTCATTTTCAATAAACAGACCCCCAATATGTCTACATACACAAATTTTGGCTATAGTTCCAGTAATCAAAATATTACAATGCAGCTAAAGACATATTATAATAAACGGAAAGAGTAGCTCATCTTTTATATCTTCCAGTCTGATTCGTTCGTTCTTTTGAATCTATTGCACCACATAGCGTCTATGGGAGTCACGTGTTAAAAGAACGAACAACTCAGGACCGAAAAGACTCAAAGGTAAGTACTCATTTCTGTTTCCTGTATATAACATATGGAGGTTTTGCGATGCGTTGCGCATGCGCGCCCAGTAGAAAATTAACGAATTACTCTCTAATACTACGCGTTTATCTGAGTCATGTTAAAGATTCGTTTAAAAAGATTCGTTCATGAACGACCCATCACTAATGGACACCCAAGACTCACCCGTACCATCCATGGGGATCTGGTCCGAAAGTCAATGCTGTTTATAATAGAAAGGCACCAGAACACCCAGTGCACCAAAGACTGCCATTCTCTGGTCCCAGCAGGTAAAGAGTCCAAGGCTGCCGACCCACCCTCTTTCGCTCAATCTTTAATCCGAACAAAAATCCATATGAGATTCCACCCCACAACCCAAAGCACCCAAAGGGCAGGCCTTTCAACTGTCCTGGTCAATTTTTGTCCTGTTGCCAGACACCACATTATGGCATCTTCAATACGGCTTCACAGGGGCTCGGAGCCTATACCAGGAGACTTTGGGCAGAAAGTAGGGTACATCCTGGACAATCCATCACAGGTCACACACACACACACACACACACACACACACATTTCCCATCATTTGGGAAAGCCAAGGAATGTAATCTGCATGTCTTTGGACTGTGGGAGGAAACCAGAGTACATGGATAAAACCCAGCAAGCACAAGTGAGAAAATGCAAACTCGACACCCAAGGTGGTATATACCATAACTTAAAGTGAAATGTGACTCAGAGGCCCTGCAGAGCCACACTCCCGAGAGGCCAGAGCCACCCTAGTGGCACAAGAGGAATTCAAACCTTAGGTGTTTTTAATGATAATGGTTTTAATATCATGGCTGATAGGTGCAAATTTTACCCCTTCTTTGTACTGTGTAGCTCTAAAAGTTGATGTGAAACCTTTGGGATTTTTAACAACTTTTATTAAATCATCATGTCTAAAATGTGAGAGCATAACATTTATTTTCTTTACGTGTGTGTGGGTAGGCTAATGTTCAAAAACAGTATTAAAGATGAATGTGTTTATGAATACACCCTTACTCTTTTTTTATAAAAATAAATATAATTATAAACATTTTGTAAGGCATTAAATGTTATAATGTAATAATATATAACTTCGCTTTATGACGTAATGCATTTCTTGTTTTACAACATAATGCATTTAATAAATTGGCACATAATCCAGGATGTATACTGCCTTGTGCTCTAACGATAGGTCTTGGGTAGTCCCCTGTATGTGATAATGGCTGGATGAATTTTCCACTGTGTAAGCTCTGGGTCACACAATAGAAGGTATGTCATATTTCTGTTTTTGTAGTCCTACTTCTTTAGTCCTACAGTAGTACAATAAAAAGGATACTGTATATCATTCCTTGAATAATTTAATTCAATTTTACTGTATTTGTATAGCACTTGACATTTGACAATTGACATTGTCGCAAAGCAGCTTTACACAATCAAAATAATTATTTAAGTTTGTATGAAATGTGAATGTGTATGAATCAAAATGATAAGACTGTCTCTGATGAGTATGCCGAGGACGACGGTGACAGTGGCAAGGAAGAACTCACTGAGATTGCAATAGGAAGAAACCTTGAAAGGAACCAGATTCAACAGGGAACCCATCCTCATTTGGAAGATTCAAGATTTCTTAAATAAGATGATTCCCTACTTCCTGACCAGTAATTAAAAATCTCAAATAAATTACTATAATTTCAGCTATGAAAACATATAATGGCATTCTCTATCTTTTGTAGAGTAGATTCATTTATATATTCAAGCATCTTCTATACTGTCAGTTCATCTCAGGGCACACACACTAGCCCGATCTTCATGTCCCAGGATTGTGGGAGGAAAGACATCAAGCATGGAGAGAACATGAAAACTCCACACACACACACACACACACACAGACCCAAGGCAAGAATCGAGCCATTGACCCTGGAGGTGGCTATTGCAGTTTATTTATTTATTCATTTATTTATTTTATTTTATGTAGTCAAGGTTTACCCACTCAAAAAAGCCAGTCTTTCAACCCCTTTAGAAAAGCCTAGCATATCTATTGTAAAATTAGACAGTATTTTCTCCACTATGCCACCATATAAATGAATAAACCTATGTGCATCTTAGGGCCATAACTTAATAATAGTTATCTATAAATTATGTATAATAATTTTATAAAATTAAAGAGTTCTTTAAATGAAAAACCCCAAAAGAAAGATAAAAGTATTTAATTATTGTTTCCAGAACAAGGTGTTCAGCATGTTCAGCAAAGTGTGCCATGTGGTATGTTATGTACTCCTCTCGGCCCATGAAGTGCAGGGTGTGGGACTGTGCACTCCACCCTGCTGTTGGCTAAAAAAAAATATATTGTTATGCTTTAGTGTTGGTTTTCATCTGCCTCGCCCATCTCTCTCTCTCTCTCTGTATATGAGCGTCTACTGCACTGAGGAGGAAGGGGTTGTAGGCGAGCAATGAATGTTGTGGATTAGAGGTTTTTATATCCACACCCAGTCTGTGGAACTGAGTGTCCCAGTGGATATAATGTTATAACTACTACACTACAAACTAGACAACTTTAGTTTTTATTCTAATGCAATTTTATCTACAATGTACAGTTTAGACCTGAGTGGTGTTTCCATATTGTCCATAAAATAGAGAGGTTGGGAGCTCAGTGTTTGCTGGTGCCGTATAAGCTTGTTTGAGTAAATTAGAAACTGTTGATCTCCTTTAACACACAACAGACTGTAGAGTTTTTAGAGGATTGTGCAGAAAACAAACTACAGTACTGTATAACCAATAAATGAAAGTTACATGGGTGGAAACCCCTTGTTGATAAGAAAGGTCACAGGAGAATTGCCAGACAAAATCAAGCCGACAGGAAGGATACAGTTACAGAACATTAAAAAATCTACCCTTTAACACAGTGCTGAGTGGAAAAGCATTCCAGAATGTACAGTTCACTGAGATTTGAGGCAAATGTATGACAACAGCAGAAAACTACACATGGTTGTACTTCTGTCAGCCAAGAAGAGAATCAGAGGCGAAGTGCGAACAGACTCACTGAAACTGCATATGATTGAATAATAATAATAAAAAGAAGCAGAAGAAGAAAAATAATAATAATAATAATTATTATAATTATAATAATAAAAGTAATATTAATAATAATAGTAATAATAATAATAATAAACCTCAAGCAGTTCAGGATTATCGAGTGTTGCACTTTCAGGTTCCATGTTTGAACATTTGCTACTTTAAAATGCACAAACATAATTAATACATTTTTTATTGATTTGTAAGTGATGTTTTATATAAATAATACCCATATACCCTTTATATATATATATATATATATATATATATAGAGTGGTGTGAAACTATTTGCCCCCTTCCTGATTTCTTATTCTTTTGCATGTTTGTCACACAAAATGTTTCTGATCATCAAACACATTTAACTATTAGTCAAAGATAACACAAGTAAACACAAAATGCAGTTTTTAAATAATGTTTTTTATTATTTAGGGAGAAAAAAAATCCAAACCTACATGGCATTCTGAACCTAATAACTGGTTGGGCCACCCTTAGCAGCAATAACTGCAATCAAGCGTTTGCGATAACTTGCAACGAGTCTTTTACAGCACTCTGGAGGAATTTTGGCCCACTCATCTTTGCAGAATTGTTGTAATTCAGCTTTATTTGAGGGTTTTCTAGCATGAACCGCCTTTTTAAGGTCATGCCACAACATCTCAATAGGATTCAGCTCAGGACTTTGACTAGGCCACTCCAAAGTCTTCATTTTGTTTTTCTTCAGCCATTCAGAGGTGGATTTGCTGGTGTGTTATGGGTCATTGTCCTGCTGCAGCACCCAAGATCGCTTCAGCTTGAGTTGACGAACAGATGGCCGGACATTCTCCTTCAGGATTTTTTGGTAGACAGTAGAATTCATGGTTCCATCTATCACAGCAAGCCTTCCAGGTCCTGAAGCAGCAAAACAACCCCAGACCATCACACTACCACCACCATATTTTACTGTTGGTATGATGTTCTCTTTCTGAAATGCTGTGTTACTTTTACGCCAGATGTAACGGGACACGCACCTTCTAAAAAGTTCAACTTTTGTCTCGTCGGTCCAAGGTATTTTCCCAAAAGTCTTGGCAATCATTGAGATGTTTTTTAGCAAAAATGAGACGAGCCATAATGTTCTTTTTGCTTAAAAGTGATCCCCTGTTTCTTCATATTAATTTCAATTAAATTATGTAGATTAAATTAAGGCGGCGCACTGGGTTAGTGGTTCGATTCCCACATCTGGTCTGTGTGCAGGGTGTACTCTGCCTTGTGCCCCAAGTCTCCCGGGATAGGCTCCAGGCCCCACGATGCTGTATACAGGATGGGTGAGTGAGTGAGTGAATATTTTGTACTTATACAACTGGTAAATTATTACATTTTAGGTCATTCATCTCTGCCTATTCCTCTTCCGTCAAACAAAATATTTATTTGAGGTAACCACTAGATGTCGACATTTTCCAAGTAATTTAACTAGCACTTCAATAAACTGGTAGCAATCTATGGAAGATTAGATTCTGTAAAAAAAAAAAAAATGAAAAAATCTATTTACTCTGACCAATTGCTGTTCATGAGTATGTAACTTTATAAAAGTCATTAACAAATATTTAAAATGCACTACAATAAATAATGGAACAAAATACACTTTGAGACCAGAATCTCCTCATATAAGGGCATAACATTTTCTCTGAACCAATTGGTTTATCAATCCTTGTATAATCCTCATATGTCTATCATTGGATATAATTATTTTGCCAAACCTCCTCTTGTTTAAAGACAGTGATTAAGGTAATAATTTTCAGGCACAAACAAAGAGAAAGTTGGAAAAACAACATCAGTACAATGTACAATGAGTCCAAGTCTCAGGAGTCCTGAGCTTAAAGGTTATTATTATATAGCACAGACAATTATATACATTTCAGTGGATTATCTCAGACTTCATGGTGTGCAAGCAATCCCAATGAGACATCATGTTCATATAAAGTGCCTAAAAAAGGCAAAATCGTTGATGCATAAAATGGTTGGCTTGGTATTGCATCTTTGGAAAAGCTGTGAGCATGCTTGTGTCCATCTGTCACCGCTTTTACATTGGCCCTGCTTTTAGAATAAGCTGCAGGGTTGCCAGATTGGATTAAGTGTTATCAGGCCATTGATGGTTTACAAACACACGCGCATGCACACACACACACACACACACACACACACACACAGCAAGAACAAGCACATAAATATAATATTAGTATATTACATCCACAAGCCCAAGGCAATTTTTCTGTGTGTTTTCCATGTATGCATTCTAATGAACAGTAAGATGGAAATCAGTCTGTTTCTTTATTAAAGCAAACTGCACATTTTTTTTTTCTTGAGTAGGGAATCAGCCTCGATTGAAATACAACACCTACGAGCCATATCAGAAAAAGAAGCTTACAAGTTTCTTTTTTTGGACTTCACTGTGATATATGTGCTATAAACTATTTACTACACTGGTCAGCCATAGCATTAACACCACCATCAGGTGAATTAAATAACATTGATTAACAATTACATACCAGTTAATTGGTGATGGGATCATGGGAAACCGGGGCCTGTCTACACACGAAGGAAGCAAAGGCCAGCTACACCCGGTCAAAAATAATCCAATGCAGCAAAAAAGGATGAAAAAAGTCTACACTGACGATGACATAAAGGTATCAGAACACTTAGTGCATCACAGCCCGTCGCGTGTCGCGCATGGAGCCCAGCAAAGAACCCAAGGGCGCCGACCCATCTTCCAAACTCCCCAGATCTCAATCTGATCACGCATCCAAACAAGTCCGATCCATAGAGGCTCCCTATTTATTTATTTATTTATTTATTTATTTAAAAGATAAGATAAAATTGATGCAAAATATAAACCTACTATTTATGTATTTTTTTCCTCAAAAGTAAGCACAACCTTAGACATCTAGCCCCTCAAGCAAAGGTCATATATTGTCACATAGTTGTATAAGGGTAAAAGCTCCCTTTATTTCCCAATATAATCCCCTGCTACACTAATGCACTCACCTCAACGTTTCACTAGTGCTCGGATACTGGAAAGTTGGAAATAAAAAAGTTTCCTTTTTTTGGAAAGTTTCCTCAGTACGCTGGAACTATGATCGGACTGTCTGGTGGCCTCCAAGGAATAAAGGTTGGAAGTCGGCGTACAGGGGTTGCTAAAAAAAGATAGATAGATACTATATACAGTATATATGAATGACTTTTTACAGTTTTACCTTTAAAAGGTGGAACGTACAGTATGGAAAGAGGAAATGGTCCACTTCAATGTGAATTTAATGCGATCATCAACAGTTTAAGAGTTTAAGAAAACTGGAATCTGGAAATGTTGATATTGTTTATATAAAGTAAAGAAACACTTAAAGTTGACCTATTATGCAAAATACAACATTTTAGTCATTCTTAGAAACTTAGATGGGTCTCCAGTGTTTACAAGGATTAGAAGTGAGAAAAAAATCCCATGCTTTCTGTGCTTTTTTTTATTATTATTATTTTTACACTTTTACATTTGGATGTCCCATTAATGTCTCCCAGCTTTTTAATTACCTCTGTTATTCTCTGGTAGGGTGTGAGGAGTAGTGAATAGAGGGACATGCATTATTGTATTCCAGCAGGAGCATTAAGATTTCTATTTCAGCTGGAGCCTTAACACACACTTTTGGGGGAGCTCTGGGACATTTGTTAACTTGTTAGACTGAAGTACTGGTTGTGATAATCTTAGTTAATAGCTGGTAGCTGTTGTCCTGTATATGGCACAACCTTCGATTTATTTACACTTGCTTGGCTATTCTTGTCATAAAGCTTCTTTCAATGCTTATTAGCTTATTACATGCTCATTTTAAGGAAACAGAAAAACATGCAATTTCTTTTTACGTATTACAAATTTATTCTCATTTTTTTATATTTTGCATCCAAAGAGCCAACTGTCTTATATTTCTTTATGTACCTGGGAATAGTTCGCCAGGCTCTCTGGAGGACTTTTTTGTCTCTAATTTTCAGTCCAGTCCCTGTACCTGACCAGTTTCACAGTGACCTATGAAGCATTGAAGCATAAAAAGGCCTCTAACTTAAGGCATGAAAGAGTGAGAAACAGGTGCAGATGATGACAGATGATCAGGCCGGTGATTAGTATACTGGTGATGCTGAATGCTGAGTGGTTGGAACAGATGAGAGGGGAAATGAGGTTGCTGCTGAAGTTGTTACCTAAATATCTAAATATCTTTAAGCAATTTCAACTTGTCACAGTAAAATATTTGTTCCTGTTTCTTTAATATAATATACATCATTAATTTAATTTAATTCAATATGAAGAAATGAGAGAGGACTAAAGACTTTTGCGAAGTACTTTACTGTATAAAAAGAAGCAAATAATTAATGCATCTAGGTGTACTAAGTTGTGATTAGTAACAGCACAATCAACAGCTAAAAATGCAAACAATAGTTATTTGTGAAGTTATAAATGAAGGACATTTTTATTAAATATATATATATATATATATATTATTTGACCTATTTATTATAGATGGCACATTTAAGCTTGTTGCATTAAAAACGATGTTGTCTGTTAAATACACACAATATGATGTAATGCAGTGTGTAAAAAAATGAAGAAGGAAGTAATGCATAATTATAATTAAAACAAACTTGTTCATCTTGTTGAATTACTTGACTTGATTTAAAGAGAAAAGCACTAAGCGTTAGTTAAAGCTGGATTGTTTTCACTCAGATCGAAATGCACCGTGGGCTAATCATCTTGTGCTGTACATTCTGTAATCCAACTCCAACACATTGCTTGCAAATCAATTAAAAACAACATTATAAGTATATAAACATTTTAAAGTAAGATATTTTTCAATAATAGAAAAGGAGGAGTTATTGTCACACCCCTGTACAATCTTGACCTCACTCCAAGCCATTTCCACATGTTTGGGCCACTAAAGGAGTTCCTGGAAGGCCAGGATTTAAGACACCACGCAGGTGGTCCCATCATGGCACTGGTGTCCAGCACCAGAAAACTTTCTACCCTGATGGTATTCAAGCACTAGTGAAATACTGGGATAAGCATTAGAGTAGCAGGGGATTATATAGAGAAATGAAGGTAGTTTTTACCCTCATGTTCTGTTATTCTGCACATTCAAAAGTCCTGATTTAACTTTGCAAAGTGTGAGAATGAAAAATTCCCAATTTCCATTTACCACAAACAATATTGAGGAAGAAAAAAAATGTGGTAAAGAAAAAATTGGGGGCCTCAGGGTCCTGGAAAGAGGTGTTGTGTGGGGGGGGAGGTTGTTGTTGTTGGTTGGGCTTCCAGTGTCTATGCCAGGACATTGACTCACAATTCACTCACAATTTCACTCACAATGTAGGTGTGCAATTTAGCATAGCCAGTTATGCTACCCACCTAGATGTTTTTGGGAGGTGGCAGGAAACCGGAGTGCCTGAAGGAAACTCGTGCAGAGATGGGAAAAACATGCAAAACTCTAGGAGGAACCCTGGAGCTATGCGGCACAACTGTGGCAAGCCAAGCGGTAAGCAGACACCGAAATATACCGAAAGCATTTTTTTAATATTGAATTATACCGTTATCCTACTGTGAATTTTCATATGTTCGTGCAACCCTGTTGATGAAGAGTAGAGGATTACTGTAGAGTTGCAAAAAAAAACCAACAAAAACATATAGATAATATATCTACTGTACTATTTTCAAGAGAACTCTCTCTCGTTCTCTTTCTCTGTCTCTTTCTCTCTCTCCTCTCTTCTCTGTCTCTATTTTCACTGCACGGACGATCCCTCACGCTTGGCATTCTCTCGAGCAGTACACCAGTAGGGTTGAACTCCCTGCAGCATTTGAGTTATCCCTGTATAAGCGATGCTGGAATGCTGGCACAATGCACCACAGCCTGTGTTATTATACTCATATATTTCAGCAGCATCCGTGCCAGCAGTAGACGGTAGCGCACATGTTTAGTTCTGCTTGTTGAGTAAGAAGCGATTTTTCTTGTTTCTCTCTCTCTCTCTTTTTCATTTTTCTTTTTCCAGGGTGGAGGGGGAGGGGAGTACGTGGATGCCTAATCACCTCATCTGTCATGCCGGTCACCATGGAGTCAGATTCATTCGTCACAAGAAATAGTCGGGCTGTCCTACGGGATCCAAAGTGATAAACTGCTATTCATGGCGTACTTGTGTGCTAATGGCAGCCATTGTTAGTATCTTCCCAAGGGTTAGTACGCCAGCACACCAGAGTTCAATACAAATTTTGTATTATATATTGTAGTACTACATATATATTGTAGTATTTTGTGAACTTCAAATTTTGTATGTATTACATTTTACACATCAGCTTTTGAACAGGTGTGCTTAGTTAATGTGAGCACAGTAACATGTGTGCCCCATCACTAAAGGGTATGCACACTTGTTCAACCAGGCTATTGTAAGTTTATATACAAACTGTACAAGGGTCAAAATTATCTGCACTCTGGCTGTAGCAAATAAAATACAAAAACTTAAATACAAAACTTAAATCAAATACATTATTTTTCAACATAACGTCCTTCCTTTTCCATACACTTTGTGCATTTGTCAACTTGCTCTTGTGTTTCATCATTAAAAGTGCTATGAATGCACTGCTGTCTTCACTTCTTCATCAGAAGTGAATATTCATCCTCATGGGGCTGCTTTCCAATGTTCCAATGTGACTCTTGAACTTTTTCTCAATCAGCGATTGAGGATGTTTCCGTTCCATACTCTGCTGTTTACTCTCAAGCGTGTAATGATGAATCCACGTCTTCTTCACCTTCACCTAATATCTAAAATCTATTCACAAATTTCTATTTTTGTTTTTATATTTTTATACTTGATATATTGATATTTTGCTTTTTTATAGATATCTTGTTCTTATTTGTAAAGTTTATTTTACTATTACTTTGTACAGTATATTTGCACTAGTTAATCTTATTTTCTAACGTATATTCTCTTATTACAGTATATTTTACTTTGTACAGCATATTTTACTAGTTAACTTTATTTTTATAGTATTTCTTTCATTTCTTATTTAACTTTGTACAGCATATTTTACTAGTTAATTTTATTTTTTTAAGTATTTCTTTCATTCCTATTATTTCTTATGTATAAGCTTTTACTATTCTTTTCCTTTAAGGTCACTAGCAGTCGTATAAGCATTTCACTGCATATCGTACTGTGTATGACTGTGTATGTGACAAATAAAATTTAAATTTGAATTTGATTTAATAACTCTTCACCTTCCTTAGAGAATCAGTCAAATTTAGGCTATGACAAGTGGGACGTCCATTTTTGCTTGCATCGCAGTTACAAATTAATTGATGTAACATGTTCACACACCTGCACAGCAGTGACTAGGGAGACAGTGGACTTAAACGGAAAGCTCAAGAAGGGCCAACAGAAGTTTTAGTATAACCGGAGTGCAGATCATTTTTGCTTCACGCTTTGGTGTGTATGTCTATATACTGTAATATATACATCCAGTACTGTATATATACAAAAAAATATATTCAATGCATCATTTAAGCATGCAAACAAAGGATATGTTCACACAGTAGGAGAATGTGGCCCAAATCTGATTAACTGACTGATTTTTGCGTTAGACCGTCCACATGGCCGTTGGTGAATAGATCACGCTCCTGAATCGACCCACATGTGAAAGGTTAAAGTCCGGCCTGTTTACATTCATGCACACATACATGCTTAGAATTTTTTTTTTACTTTAAACATACCTTTAGCACAACAGTTAGCTTCTCCTATGGCTGTGTTCAAACCTTTCCTTTTGAGATCTCTTTAAATGTAGAGCAGTTGCATTATATTATGTGCTTTCTAATTTTGCTTGCACAGAAATGTCACACCAAACCTCACTATGCACCCACTGAAATCCTTTTTCACTGTTATCTTGCATCTTTTCCGTCCCAGTAACATGAAATTATGTTGAATGTCGAAATGCATTGATGTTAAAAGTCACATGATTTCTGATTTGCCGGTTCAGAAAGGGTTTCAATAGCATGCAAGGAAATGGCACAAATTTTCCAAAAATATTAAATGTCACATTCCGTGTTATTTATTTATTCATTCATTCATTCATTTCCTTTTTTACACAGCCATACAAGCAACAAATCTATGTCATGCCTAAAAAAATGGATTGGATTTAGAACACTGTGTGAGCATATCCAAAAAAAAAAAAAAAAAACAGTAGGGCCAAAATAGACAGACCAATCAGAAATTAGCAAAAGGCAGGAGAACAATAAACACACACTAGGGTAGTGAACCAGTGATGTGGCATGGGTGGAGAACATGCACGGATGGGGGGGGGGGGGGGGTACTTGGGTCTGCAAAGTAATTGTATGCAATTCCTCGTAAATTTACACTAAGATTTTTTTAACCCTTTCAGTTGTGTTTTGGTACAATGTGATGCCCGTACACAATATTGTTAAGATCGGCTCCAAGATTATTGGAGTCCAGCAAGAACCATATATATATATATATATATATATATATATATATATATATATATATATATATATTTTTTTTTTTTTTTTACAGAATTTGTGTTCTCCTTAAAAATGAGAAAAGCAGAACCCCAACTTGGCTTGTGAGGTGCTCAATTAAAGATCTTAGCGTCATCAATCACCGCTTTTACTCTTCTCAAGTGTGTCTGCTACACCACCCCTTAACTGGCTTCCTGCAGCAAAGCCCTTGATATTATATTGCATATTTACCGAGTAAATTATGCTGCACTGTAGAACTCCCATTCCGTCTGTCCTCAAAGTGCTGCTTTCAGCATAAATCATGCTTTAATCCCCCACACATGTTTAATTACCATCAGGCCATTTGCACACAACCCATTCATCACTCAGGCTCTCCAAACTCTGTGGGTTCAAGCAAGAGAACACAGTATGATGTACACAGTACGATTTTTACACATTTATGTCTGAAATTTGACGCTGTTCATAATCTCTTGTACTCATCAATCTGATCATGTCCTCTTCTTTTATTCCTTAACTAGGTTCAGTTTTTAAGTCACTGATATTTAATCAGCCTTTCTGAACTGCAAATCTAAGGGTGTCATTTAGTAATTATAAATGATTTAGTAATAAAATTACAGTAAAATAATCCGACATAGTTTTATTGTAACCTGTTACAAGAGCAACCTTTTACTTATTAGATTTCCAGGTTTGTTTCCATATAGAGTCTCTGCGCAATTTCACCTCTAACTAGGGCTCTCCTCTATGATTTCTCACACCGTGCACTTACAATCAGGCCAATTTATTTCTGCTCCGAGTAGGGGGTACATTGTGCATTCTGGCCCAGACCTACACGGAGTCAGGAAATGTGGCCCTAATGAAGACCCCAGGGGGTCTGCCAGCTGAGTGATGCATGACATCATACTGTACGAACGGGTCTGTTCCATTTCACGGAGGGAGTCTGGAGGAACCGCTGCGAAACAATTAGAAGGTTGGAAACGTAATACTACCCGAGTTAATGGAGATTTTACAAGCTGGCCTGCAGGCAAACGGGGATCTTTCCCGACGCTGATATTGAGCTTGTCCTCTATGCAAGATTGACGGGAGAAAAGCATGCTTAATAAATGAAAGCGACTGCTCCATGTGACAGCTTTATATTCTCTCTGTGGAGAGAGGAGGTCGTACATACTAAACAGGGTGGCTTAGTAAGAGCCTATCTACTGTATAATCTACTCTACAAACATCTGTAATGCTGAGTAGAGTCGAGGTAAGCTGCCATTTTGGACCAGTGTTTTTTCTGTTTGCTTTTTTATCTGGCACCAAATGGAACATTTTGAAATGAATGAACCGTCATGATCATTTCCAGCATTAAATCAGCCCACCCCTGAATTCTATAGCTCTTTTTAGTGAGCGCCTCACATTACTCCGGGGTGTATCGCTCGTCTAAGAGACAAGTGGTCATTTTTCAGCCTGCACTTGATAAATGGACTGCCACAGAATAAAAACGGATTTAATCACAAACTGATTTTGCTGCTCACCATCGGACGGTCTCAATGAATTGCAGAATGCCCCTGTTGTGCTTACCGAATTACCATGTTAATTCAACCCTGCAGGAGCTCTTTAAAACAGCTGGTTTAAGATTAAGTGAATAATGTGCGCCCAAGATCACTGGTGAATCTCCGGAGTGAAGTCGTACTGTACTGTATACTGTATGTGCTTGGATAGTTATAAGAACGCAAATTCGATAGTTATTGAATGTATAGACAATTTTAATTAATTTGTCTGTTTTAAATCAAAGTCTCTTTATTACTAACCCGTAATTTTCTCTGGAACTCGTTGTGCTGATGCGCAGAGTCTGCGGGTCTGGATACGGATTCGTGAGACTTGTCTTCATTTCGATTAAACATGAAGACCTGCTTAACTGGGGCAACTACATAAAAGAAACGCACCTGTGAGAAACCCTCCCTTCAGCCAGTGCAGGCTCATTAAGGTTTCAACAGCATGAATAAAAAAAGAAGCATTCACAATTAGGGCAGCCTGAAGGAACAGGTTACCAGCGACACTTTGATTCCTCTGTGCTTCACTCTAGGCTAATAAAAGTTTCCATAACTTTTTAATCATTTGAAATATAAACTTTTCATGCAGGAACATAAGAGCATGTTTCAGCACATAGAAAGAAAGCAGGGGTAGAAACCAATGTGGTCAATGTCTGGTCTGGATCTCTAGAGGCCTGAGACAGGCAGACAGACAGACAGACACCAGTGCTGTATTAGATGACTCTGCGTTGAAATTCTCACAGAAGCAGTGATTGGAACAGATGATTCATTCTGAGAATGCCCAGTGATGCAAAAAACAACATAATGCATTAACCATGTGGATCTACTGTAGAACCCAGATTGGAGTTAGAAAAGACAGGAGCATCATACACCTGGAAAGCCTCTATCCCCAAACAAGGCAGGTGTGATGGCAAGGAGGCAAGAGTACAGTACAAACCCATTAGAAAGCTCATAAAAGTGTGATAGCAGTTTGGAGGGGTGAAAAGGCAGGATTTAGGATTGTACCGTATATAAAGTGACATATCCTTTTTTTCAGCACAACCTAGGCAATACGGTATGATTAGCTGAATTTTAGTTCATTTTAACCAAATATTCAAACATGACTGATCACTCACCTACACATTCATTTCTTTTATACCACTTTATACTGTATTGAGGGTCACTGGTGTCCTGAAGCCTATCCCAGGAAACTTAGGGCACGAGAAGGGGTACACCCAGGACAGGGTGCCAATCTATCACAGGGCACACATACATACACTCACTTAAACACTCATATACACACTATAGACAATTTAAGACTCCAATTAGCCTAATCTGCTAATAAAAAGTACGGGGAGAACATGCAATCTCCATGCACACAGAAAAGGGAATCGAGCCTGGCTGGGAATTGAACCCAGACCATGTAGGCACATGTGCTAACCACTACACCACCGTTCCACCTATGACGGAACAAAAGAATAAAAAACATTGGTGACATAGTCAAAGAAACAGTACAGATACACGTTCATGTGTTTTTATTGTTGTTTTGATTGTTTCTATGACAACCAAAATAAATAAATAAATAAATAATAATAATATGCTAATTTTGAGAGTTCTACATTTTTTGATGTCATTCCCATATTCCAGTAGTGGTCAAATTTACACCTTATAAAAGTAATGATAACTTTTGTTCTACCTGACATATCCGAGAACCCAAACACACAGTTTAAATTTATCTATGATTGGAATGTCTTTTATCTTTCACATTAAAACCACATAACATTATTCCATTTATTATCAATTATATACCAGTAAACTGGTCCCCACCAAAGGCCAGACTGTCCAGTTCAATCCCACAGAAAAGCCAATGCAGCACAAATCGCTGAAGAAGGTCAGTGCTGCCCATGTTTAAAAGACACTAGAAAACCCACTTCACTACAGTTCATCATACACAGGGTCCAGAAGGCAAGACGCCCAAGGCACTCTAACCCAGCCTGACAATCCCCAGTTCCCAATCCGATGAACACACATGGGCTGCACCAGCCAAACCACTGAGGCCACTAAGGACAATCCACTGAGGCCTCACTCCACAACCCACAGCACCCAAAGGATCTGCTGCCAATGCCCCAGTGCCAGACAACACATCCCACCCCCAGACATCTTGTAAAATCATGCCCTGATGAGTCATTGCTGTTTTGGTGGCAAAAACAGAACCTACACAGTCATCTAAGGTGTTAATGTTATGGCTGATCAGGGTATTTCACTGGGAAATAAATGGAACCTCAACAGCTGAATCAATCACATAGAGGTTGATGGATTTAATATGGTAAGTGTACTTTTCTCAATCTGACTTCATTCCTTTTTTTATTTGATTTCTGTTTCTAAGCAGACAGAACCAGGTGAGAGGAAAAAAAAAGATATAAAAAAAATGGCAGAGAAATCAGAAAAGTATTTGGCCAGTGAAAAAAGCAGCACTGCACTGGTACAGAGAAAGCTGTAATGTGCGTGTGTGTGTGTGTGCGTGTGTGTGTGTGTGTGTGTGTGTGTGTGTGTTCAAGTCAGCTGCTGAGGGAATGCCACCTAAAAAAACTGACAGATTTTTGATTCAATAACTTGTCCATTTTTCACATTTGTCAAATCAAAGCTGAAATAGTGTGCAGTCTGAGGAAGGGGAATGATCCATTTGCATTTATTTTGTGTTCCATTATAGAAGTCCGTGCTTTGAAACCTGCTCGGCTCATCACAGAGCAGCAGTGCTAGTCCAGGCCTGCCAATTTTTGGTAGATTTGCATGAAACTGCTACCCAAGCATAAATGTCTGGTCCATTACACATAGACACACACACATACATCTCCAGCTCAGCATCATGAGACACTGTCTGTCTCCTTAGTAGGACAAGCAGTGCAGGAAACTCCCATAATGGTCCATTTTTGGCAAGCGCATGCCTAGTGCCATTAGTCTAAATAAACAGTACTCAATAATTAAATGCACCCTGATTAAAAATGAAACAGTTACAGTGCGTTAACTGTATAATCCAATATCAGGGTTTTCGATTGTGATGGCTGGATTATGGCAGCATGGTGGCTTAGTGGTTAGCGCTGTCGCCTTGCACCTCCAGGGGCCAGAATTGATTCCCGCCTCTGGGTCTGTGTGCATGAAGATTGCATGTTCTCCCCGTCCTTGGTGGGTTTCCTCTGGGTACTCCAGTTTTTTCCCACGGTGCAAAGACATGCATATTAGGCTAACTGGCATTTCCAAATTGCCCGTAGTGTGTGAATGTAGACCAGAGGTGCTGTCACGGTTGTAAAAATAGAAATACATACAATAGTCACCATTGGGCTCTAGTGGTCACCATTGGGTTTTACAATTTCTCATTGGTCTACAGAGGTTCCTAGATGGATAGTTGGCTGGATTAAATAGAAAGATTAAATTAGGCAGGCTTTTTTTTCTACGAAAAGATTTATAAGGTGCTAATGTTGGAATTTCAAGGAGGTTCCTTGTTCTTACTACTGTAAAAGAGGTCAGTAAGATCAGAGGTCAGGGCTCTGTGCAGATCACTAGAGTTGTTTCACTCCAAATGTAATCCACAGTGTCTTTCTTCTTTTCATTTACTTCCTATTATTCTTATAATCATTGTTATTATTATGGTGTTGAAGAAGTCCTGGGGAAATAATATATTAACAGTGTATTGCATGTGTCAGAATGTGAAGGTGGAAGTGAAGGGGTGAAAGAAAATGTCATCAGTGCATATGCCCTGCAAATGGTGTGCGAGATAGATGAGGAAAAAAGATTTCTGGAGTGGGATGTATGAATTAAAGGTGATTGTATCCAAGGAAGAAAGATTAGTAATTCTGGTTATGAGGAGGTGGCATAGGTGGTGAAGGAATAGTTTAAAAAGACAGAGGAGCACCTGGTGATGGTACACTATGTCCTATTCTGGAGATGAATTCTGAAATGAACTGTAAAGTGGTAGTAGGGGACGATGTCTGAGCAAGTCTTTCCGACAGGTGAAAAGGTTGAGTTGTGGTACTGTATGGTATAAGGAAGTCAGAAATGCCAGAGAAGTGTGTGAGGGTGATGCAGGATTTGTATGAGGACAATGTGACAGCAGTGAGGTGTGATGTAGGAATGACAGACTGGTGGGACTGCATTAATGATCGTCTCTTAGCCCTCTCTTGTTTGCCATGGTTGATAGACATGTTGATGGATGATGTGATCTGTAGTGAGAGTACGGAGCAGGTTGAGACGAGCCTGGAGAATCGAAGGTGCACACTGGAGAGATGGGTAAATAAAAGTTAGTAGGAGCAAGATGGAGTATGTGAATGAGAGGGAGCGTGGTGGAATAGGGGGGTGTAAATGAAAATCTAAGAGAGAAAGTGCAGGTTTGGGCATTTAGAAGGGAGATACAGTACATGAGAAGAGGAATGCAGAGGATGGAGCTTGAAGGTAGGAGAAGGACGAGGATGACGTTTATGGATACCGGAAATGCAGTTGGTTGGTTGGTTGGACAGAGGAAGATGCAGAGGACAGAATAAGGGTCATCTGTGATTCTTTTGGTTTCAATGAAACTTCATAGTGAGCAGAAAACACCTCATAATGAAACTTGTACTTTGATTTAGCAGACGGCCACTTCAAGCTTCACTTATGTCAGCAAAGAACAGACATTTGAAGACTAGAGACATGCAGCCTGGTCTGATGAATCTTGGTTTCTGCTAATGCACACGGATTGTAGGACTGTGAAAATATTTATCAGACTTTGGTAAACCAGCAGCATGAAACCCTGCACCCAACCTTCCCTGTGTGAACAGTACAGGCTGGTGGAGGTGATGTTGGTTTTAATTGCTTCTTCCAGGATGAGAATGCACCATGACACAAAGCAGAACTGTCTTAAAGTGGTTTCTTAAGATCTTCATTGATGTTCTTTAAAGGCCTTTTCTTAAGGAAACACGGATTCTTATTCCTTTAGGGGCATTTTCACTTCAGGCACGATTGCTTTGTAGCGTGCCCAGGAATTATTGCTCCCCTCCCACAGGAATGCTTGCGATATCCTCTTGGATACAGCAGGTGGCAGGATGAAGCTACTTGCTTTGTGAGCCATTATTTAAAATAAAAGAAGAAGAGAACAAGGCCGTTTGAATTCATGCTACGAGTAATATAAAACAAAAATATGATGATGTTGCGTCTAAACAGCGACCTACTTCCATACCGATTGGCTTCCATATCTAACTTGATCCATGCCTGAGACTTGGGCATGGATCCCGAGCACAGAACTATTGTACTCTCACTAATCGACATGAATGGATGTGGTATAACTGGAAAATCACGCCTTGTCAGTGCACCTGAAAGATCTAGATCTAGTATTAATATTAGTTTACCTAATAAAGCTCTCCATGAATTTAAACTGAATCCTTTTTTTTTTTTTGGCTCTGAGAAGTAGGGCACGATGGCATGTGGAGGTATTACGGAACCTGAAAGTGTCCCAAATAGCTTCTTCTCAAACACACTGAGGGAATGAGGTTAAACTCCTTTATGCTATGGAGAGAATAGGCAGGAATTATCTCTCAAAAATTGTTATCTACCTTTTCTCTGTCCATCCTTCCAGTTAATTCAATCTGGCAATTCTGCATTTATACCCATGCCATAAAGAGGTTTAACTTGCATTTTAACAGTATGGAAGATAATGGAATTGCTTTTGACTGGTTAAGTATTGAAGCTTGTGAGAGAACATGGTGCATTTTGATAAGCACATTCGTTATGTAAGAGTTCTGGCTTGGGTTAATGCAGTCTGCTGTCCCTGGTAGTGGGTTGGAAGTGGGTGCCGGTAATTTTCTCAGTCCTAAACACACACACACGAACACACATCACACTATCACGTTCACTCACAGAAACTGCTTCTCACTGATAAATGCCTTGCTAATCAAACTGCCTCGAGCATTTTCTCGCAACTTCCTCTCCTTTTTGCTCCCCGTTGATGATATATATCAACTTTCATCTACAGCTACATATCAGAGGCTGCAGTGTCAATACGACATTATAATAGTAAGAAAAGTATATCTAGAACAAGAAAGCATCATACAATCCCTTACAAGCTGGTTCATGCCTCTCCATATAAAGGTTAGCTTTTGCGTCATTTGGCAAACCATTTATCCAAGAGACACATGTAAGGAATATCAGTGTCTGCCAGAAAGGTGGGTTTCGATCTGCTGTGGACTGAATCTGAACACTCTGAGGTCCTCTCTCCCACATGGAGCACCTGATAAATCATTACAGCAAATGTCCCAAATCGTATCAGTCACACAGGAAAGTCAGCACATTCCAGGCTTACACCGACCAGCCATAAGGTTATCGTTGCCAAGAATTGCAAAAAAAAAAAAAAAGTGAGAATAAAATATATATTCAAAAACTGAATAAATAAAGAAATTAAATAACAAATTTAAAAACAAAATAACAACACCGAAAACAAAATAAAAGAAAAAGAAATTACAAATTCATAAACAAAATACCAAATCAGAAAACAGGACAATTCAGACAAACAGGAAAAGATAGCTACAGTTTTCAAATTAAATTCTAACATTAATTGGACATGTTTTTCGATTTGTTATTTTGTTTTCAAATTACTCAAATTAATAAAAAAAAAAGAAATGCTAGCACAGATAGAAAGGTTTTAGAACTTCAGTGTCAGTGTTAAACATTACTGTTTTGGAGGCAATAGGGGGACCCAGTTATTATTATACAGATGGTCATAATGTTATGGCTGATCTGGGTATATTCACAGCAAGAAGGTTTGAAAATCACAAAAATGTTTTTATTTGTAATTTTCTTCAACAGTAAGCATCATCCTCGTTTGTATCACTGCTACAGTATGTGGTTTCCTTTATGTATACACCTTTTATCAAATTTAAATTCAAATTTTATTTGTCACATACACAGTCATACACAGTACGATATGCAGTGAAATGCTTAGATATGTTCATATTTAAAAGGGTCTTGCCTATGATTTCTACTTTTAACCTGTACGTCATGGTTTTCACCCTTCATGTTGAATCCGGCATGCTGCAGATGTGAGGCCACATGTATTTGTTTTTTGTCTTTTGCAAAGATTGTTGTTTTGGATTTGTTTGCTCAGCTTCTCCTAATAAAACCATGAAACCAGTGCATGCACCCATCTCCATTCATAAAACCTAAAACTGTGTGCCCGCTCAGGAGGGACAAACTCAGCTCTTGGATAGGCACATTTAAACAGAGACTCATTTTTATTTTATAACAAACTAACAAATAATTTAAATCAACAACAACAACAATGATAATAATAATAATAATAATAATAATAATAATAATACCAACCTAAATCATGTTGAAAAATGTGTTATTGTCTGATGCAACCAATGTAGAACTTTTTGGGCATCATTTAAAAAGGATATTACTGTGTGCAAAGGTTTAGGCCCACGCAAGTACACAAGTGGACAAAATTGTTGGTACCCTTCGGTCAATTAAGGATAAACTCACAATAGTCACAGAAATAACTAATAATAATAATAATTAAAATTATAATATTTATTTATAAAAATAAATAAAAATTCTATAAATGTTAACCTATGAAAGTCAGACATTGCTTTTCAACCATGCTTTAACGGAATTAATTAAAAAAAATTAACTCATGGAACAGGCTTAGACAAAAATGATAGTACCCCTAACTTAATAGTTTGTTGCAAAACCTTTGAGGCAATCACTGCAATGAAACAAATCCTGTAACTGTCAATGAGACTTCGGCACCTCTCAGCAGGTATTTTGGCTAACTCCTCATGAGCAAACTGCTCCTGTTGTTTCCGGGCGCCTTTTTCCAGACGGCATGTTTCAGCTCTTTCCAAAGATGCTCAATAAGATTGAGGTCAGGGCTCAGAAGGCCACTTTAGAATAGTCCAATGTTTTCCTCTTAGCCATTCTTGGGTGTTTTTATCTGTGTGTTTTGGGTCATTGTCCTGTTGCAAGACCCATCACCTGCTACTGAGACCAAGCTTTCTGACACTGGCCAGCACATTTCTCTCTAGAGTCCCTTGATAGTCTCGAGATTTCATTGTACCCTGTACAGATTGAAGACACCCTGTGCCAGATGCAACAAAGCAGCCCCAGAACATAACAGAGTTTCCTCCATATTTGACAGTAGGAACAGTGTTATTTTCTTGATATGCTTCATTTTTCCATCTGTGAACATAGAGCTGATGTGCCTTGGCAAAAAGTTGCATTTTTGTCTCATCTGTCCATAGGACATTCTCCCAGAAGCTCTGTGGCTTGTCAACATGTGGTTTGGCATATTTCAGTCTTATTTGTTTTCAACAATGGTCGTCTTTCATGTAGTCCACTTTGGCTCAAACAACGACAGATGGTAATACGGAAGATGTTCCTTGAGCATGAAGTTCAACTTGGATCTCTTTAGAAGTCTTTCTGGGCTTTTGTTACCATTCGGATTTTCTGTCTTTTTGATTCATCAATTTACCTCCTGCAGGCCCAGGCCTCCAGGAAGGTTGGCTACAGTCCCATGGATCTTAAATTTCTGAATAATATATGCAACACTAGTCACAGGAACATCTAGCTGCTTGGAGATGGTTTTATAACTTTTACCGTTAACATGCTTATCTATAATTTTCTTTCAAATCTCCTGAGACAACTCTTTCCTTCACTTCCCCTGGTCCATGTTGAGTGTGGTACACACCATGTCACCAACCAACACAGTGACTACCTGGAGCCCTATAGGCTCACTGACTGATCACAAGATTGTAGACACCTGTGATGCTAATTAGAGGACAC
Source organism: Clarias gariepinus (assembly GCF_024256425.1). NCBI lineage: Eukaryota > Metazoa > Chordata > Actinopteri > Siluriformes > Clariidae > Clarias > Clarias gariepinus. The sequence goes on from NC_071111.1 coordinate 21,229,066, forward strand.
ACCTTGAATTACAGTAATAGGTCACATTATTTTCTAGAGGTACCATCATTTTTGTCATGTTCCATGAGTTTATTTTTTAAAACAATTCCATTAAGGCATGTTTAAAATTCAATGTCTGACTTTAATTGGTTAACATTCATAGAACTTTACTTTATTATTACTTTTGTCAGATTTAAGTTATTTCTGTGACCATTGTAAGATTTTCTTTCATTGACCGAAGGGTACCAACAATTTTGTCCAAATGTGTAAATGCTATGGGGCCTTTAAAAACAATAAACAAACAAAAAAAAAACCTATAAAGCAAAAAGAAAAAAAGGCAATTAATAAAAGAAAGTCAAGTTGTAAGGCCCTTTAGTCCAAGGTATACTTTGTGCAGTTTTATAAAGAAATTAGCTACAAAGTTATACTGAGCATCCTGCAGAACCACCCGCAGTTCTTCTGAGGACTTTGACTGTTGCACCTGCATCCTTTTTGCACGCGAATGCAAAAGAAAAGGTGGTCTCTTATACAAGACACTGTTTTTATTTCTGGTATACAAGTATTTTTCTGAAACATTACATTTTATGCTGCAATAGTAATGTTTGGAAATCCATTTTTTTTATACTACAGTATTATAAAGTCAAGGATTAATATAATAATTAAAAATAAAAAATCAATAAGAAAGTTTGGCACAAAACTAGATATCTCATTTAAATTACAACGGAATTACAGGATACATACCCATGAAGCATGGTGACGGAAGCTCTAAGGCTGCCTTGTCAAAAAAGAGGGCATCACAGATAGGTCTTAAGACATATTAACTGTATTTTCGCACAAAATCTAAAAGCCTCTGTTGGACAAAGATGAAAAAAAAAAAATCCACGTTCTTTGGCTACATTACAACGCTTTCATTTCTTTCACAAACCCAGTTTTTTGTTCTTGTTCCAATTTCTAATGCTTTGTTTTTAGCCTGAGGTGACATTTAGTAACACAGATTTATAAACACATTGAAAAACAGGTATACGGCTTGCTCCTGAGACCGTGTTACTGCCTGTGTGGAGTCTTGCAGTTCCAGTTTGTTTAGTTTTTATTCCACTACCCAAAAACATGGTAAAGTACTTGCTAAGATGGATAAATAAATAGTATGATTTTTAAAAATTATTCATCCAGATGTCTGTAGGAATGTCAGACCCACAATTGTAAGTAGTAAAGCTCAATAAATAATATTTTCTTTTTAGCCATCATGTGTATAATGATATAATGTCTCTTCAAAGAGTACCATATTTATGTTATTATTCATTACTTTAAACCCTGTTTAATATTTTGTATTCTGTTAAACATTAATAGGTTTATAACAATAAGTATGTTGTTTTAAAATCTTCCTTATATATCAGTGTTTGTACGAGGAGTGTTCAATTAAAAATGGGACTTGTGATGACATTAAAAACGATTGATGTTTACAGAAGAGACTTCAAGCACTGTATGTCCATGGATGATGATCCCGGCTGACATGGCTCAGAGACCAGTGCAGTTGTTTCCATAACCATTCAGAGAGTCGAACGCCTGACCCTTGAAAAATTGACAGATCACTTGTTGCAACCTTACAGAACAAACGCACCTGTCTGTGAGAAGTGTCATTCACAAACACCACTTGCACATTATGGGAACTCGGCTGGGAGTTGTCACATCCCCTGTACAGTCTTGACCTCGCTCGAAGCCATTTCCACATATTGTTTTCTATTAAAGGAGTTCCTGGGAAGCCGATCATGGCTTCAGAGAACTGAGAAAATTGTATACCTTGATGACCTACCTGGGATTGTTAAATTTTGACTAGAAACATACAGTATTTGCATTTAACAATAATTACATCCAAACAAGAAAGCATTAATTGATTTTCATAAATACTGTAATTCAAATGAATGGTTGTCAAGACACATAATTAAACAAGCTTCTATGTAAAGTGGTTCCAAGCTAAGACCGTTTAAAAGTAGATTAATTTCCAATAGCTAAGGGCATTACAAACGCATGCACAAAGCTCTGGGTAAATATATCCACAAATCTACATACATTGCACAATGTATATGCAACTTTGCGTATTCCCACAATTCCCTTGGCCTTGATCTGTACAGATCAAGTAAACAAGTTTTAAATCAGATTCATATCTGATGCATTGTCATACAACCTGTTGTCATAATTTGGTATTATCAACCTCAGGACTGTCATCAATACATGCACACACCATGCACTCGGACTACAAAATAATCTCAATGTGAGCTCAATTACATTTAAATACATTGTGCAAATAAAACCAGTTTCTTCTAGACTAACATTTTAATTAAGAGACTCAGACTCACCTTTTATTACTCCTGTTTAACTAATTACAATCCTTATCAGTGTGGATCTTCTGTCTTATTTCCTTCAGATTAAAAAGACAAAGCTAGGTTACTTACCAGCATTAAAAACACTCAACACATTACTTACAGTATGTTATTGTTTCTCACTTTAAACTCTTTAGATGTAATTAGATTTTGTAATATCTGTTTTAAAAAATCCATTAGTTCCAATTAGGGCTCTACTGGTTACAAGGTGAAGATTAGTTTATTCCCTGATCCCAGCTGCATCCTTGATCATGTATACAAATTCTGGACATCTCTTTAAAATGACTGTAACAAAAGGACAAGAAAAAACCTCGGTGGGGAAACCTTACAAAAGACCTATAGGAATGTGAAAGGGGATGTAAGAATATTTAGCAAGTACTGGTCCTTTCCTGGATGCCACAGCATTCTGTAATATTCTTCACATCAGGGTTATAGAGTAGGGTGGCTAGACATTAGTCATTTCTCACTAATAATAATAATAAGAAGAAGAAGAGGAAGACAATGGAACCAGGGCATTTCCATTCGATATTACCCTTAAGAACAGAGATTTCAGGTAAGTTGTGTATACAGTACTGTATATCCACATTCAAAAATTGTTTTATCAGTGGAAAGCCAAGCCGAGCAAGTTTACATATTTTTTTTTCAGTCAGAAAGATCCAACCCACAATGTCTTTGCCTTTGGCGTGCATTTAAAAAGCTATGTGATGTTCCGTGCATTCTTTTGTAATATTTATAATAATGTTAATATTTCTGGGCGGCTTAAACGGTAATCTTTGCACTTACATTATTTTTATGGGAAAATTTGTATCGCAATACAAATTTTCGCCTCAAGAACTTACCTCCAGAACGAATAAAATTTGTATGCTTAGGTTCTACTATAATAATAATAATAATAATAATAATAATAATAATTTAAGCCTGGCAAAATGTGTTGTGGTCTGATGAGATAACGGTAGGTTTCTGGGCGTGAGGACCTATGAGATATCAACCCAGCTAATTAAAGGCAGTGGTGGCACAACATTAAAGTTCTAATTTACTGATTAGAAGGTCAGTGTTTTGAGCCCCAGCTCTGCCAAGCTCTTGCTGTTGGGCCCTTGCGCAAGGCCCTTAACCCTGTAAATATAATGGCTGACTCTGTGCACTGATCCCTGACTACTAAGAAAATTATTTTTATTTTACACAGAATATTATTTATCTTTTTGCATGGTCTCACCCCCTTCTGGATGGCAAAATAGACCTTACTTCCTGGATGCCAATGCCAAAATCCATATTCCAAACCATTCACAAATGAATTATGAGCAAGAAATCACCCCGGACAAGGTTACTGTTAAAGTTACTCTGTCTAAGAGTAATTGCTTCTAATTTGTTTCTCAAAAGTGTCCATGTTGTGCTTGTTAAATTCTAAATCCAAATCTCTCTCCGTTAAACAAAACTTGTCTATATTAGTTAACACAACCTGCACATTATTTTATGTAGTGTAAAGCACAGTATATTCCATAGCATCGTCTCATTTGCAACAGTAGCACAGTAAGAGCTAATGCTAATATCAGCAAATGCCACCAAAACCAGGAAGTACACTGTCTGAGGTAATCATGTTATAATAACAAATCAAACTTCTGCAAATTAATATCCTTCTTCATCCATTTATCACGTCTGTTTCTTTTTTCAGTGAAGTCCACCCCATCATACTCCATGTGAAAATAATCAGCAGAACAGAAGCTGACAGTTGCTAGATTACTCTTTTATCTGTGTGACAAAGCATTGGGTAATCGCGTACTGTAGGTGAGCTGGTAATCATCAGGTAATCTTTTTGGCTGTAAATCTAATTATCGATAAAAATATATCGATGTATATAGCCCCATGTCAGTTAACAGTACTTGTGACAGATTTTATGATAGTCATGTGACTGCAAAAGATCAATACCCATAGTGAAGCACTGTGGTGGCAGCATCATGCTACAGTATGAGGCTGCTTCTCTTCAGCAAGATAAAAAGAATAAATACCAGTATATTTTGGCACAATATCTGCAGGCCTATGTTAGACTGCTGATGATGGGATCATTTTCAGCATTAATGATCAAAAGCTTAAATCCAACTCAACTAAGGAATGGCTTCAGGAAAAAAAAATATCATTGTTTAGGGATGGTTCAGAGAGAGAGAGAGAGTGTGTGTCAGAGAGGGAGAAACATCTAAATATTACTGAAAACATACAGTATGAAATGACTAGAAGAAGGCTGGGCAGAGGACGGCCAGTTCCGATCTAATAGATGTGTTAGTTAAGCCTTTACATTTTACATACAGTACACATTACAGCCCAGAGAAATTCCTTTTTCGCAAATTCCCAGCATAACTGGGGTCAGAGTGCAGGGTCAGCCATGATACAGAACCCCAGGAGCAGATAGGGTTAAGGTCCTTGGTCAAGGGCTTAACAGTGGCAACCTGATGGAGCTGGGGATCGAACTGCAGATCTTCTGATCAGTAACTCAGTGACCTCTGATCCATCACAGTGTGCATGTTCTCCCTGTGCTTGGTGGGTTCCCTCCAGATACTCTAGTTACTTCTCACAGTCTAAAGACATGCAGATTTGACTAACTGGTGCTTCTAAATCCCCCGTAGTCTGTGTGTGAGTGAATGTGTGAGGGTCTGTGTGTGCCCTGTGATGAACTGGCACACTGTCCTGGGCAGCGTTGGGGGACATTACTTTTTAAAGTAGCTAATTACATTACAAAACTACTGTCATTAAAAAGTACTAACAGTACTACTAACTACTGTACTAACAGCAGGAATAACAGAGAGAGGTGGGTTATCGGGGGCGGGGCTTGTAGGACAAATTTCACACACACACACTAACGGAATCACTGCTATCTGGCTCACAGATTACATAAATTGTCTGAATAACGGATTACATTTTAAATAATATAACAATAGCTGAGTACTAAAATACTTACATACTTAAATACTTACCTTACATCAAAAAAGTACTTTGTAACGCATTACACCCAACACTGATCTTGGGTGTACTCTGCTTTGTGCCTCGAGTACTCAGCCATGTTTGCATTTAAAGCAAACATGCAACGGCTGGCCGGTAGATTATTTAAGCCCATAGAAATCGGTGCACCATGTGCGAATATTTTAGAAAGCACCAGGTTTAGGAACATTGCTACGGTATAGGAGAGAAGATAAAAATTAAGAGAAAACTATGGGAAAAAAACTAAAATAAACTAAAACTAAAAAGATAAAAAGAAAAGAGAAGACTAAAAAGTGAAAAGATTAAGAAAAGAGAAAATTAAAAACAGACATAAAAGATGGAAAATGTATAGCTGTATAAAACAAAAAGTAAAAAAAAAAACATTTTCATTTCATAAGAAAAAGAGGGGAAGATTCCTATATATGTGTGTGTGTGTGTGTGTATGTTAGGAAGCACAATTTGGAGAGTTCCTTACAGTAGTTAGGTAAGAGAATAATAAAGTGCACCTCCACGCTGTAGTAAAAGTCATTCCTCCTTCGTGAGCTGGAAGAGTTACCAAGCGTCGTAGAATTGCCATCACCTTAGTGCTGCGAAGGAATCCCCGCCAAAGTACACACAATCAATGTCCCAGCCTCCCCCTCTAACTCCTGCATTGGGGCTCCCACACTTAACAACATATTCCGTGGTGCCCTATTGGAGCTCCCCCTCGTAACACTTTAATTTTTACCGTGAAAAAAACAAACACTTTCCATAATTAAAAAAAGAAAGTGCAAAAAACACACACACTGTACTCCTTTAGTTTGCTTGCTTGCTTGTCATTTTTTCCCTTCTTTACTTTATGAGCTTCTTGAATACGTTCGGGTGGCCTGAAGAACCTGTGACAGCTGTTTCTGAAGTTTCTGCAGATGTATACAGATGCATCCTCTCCGAGTTAAACTGCCTAGCAACACACATTATTTCCAGACACACACACATGCTAGCCCACTAATATAAAACTACACCCCCTCCCGCAGTCGCCCATCCGTAGGCTGATTACACTCCATCCTCCTTACTTTTATAGCTTAGCTGTTGACAGATCACCGTGTGGTGTACAGATACCTGCTTTCCCCCACCTCCCCTTCAGCACCTTTCTAACTCTTATAATACAAAGACACAATGGCATCAAGACTTTCCCTCTCAAGAGCTGCTTTAGCACTCAGACACTGATGAGACTAGAAGTAAATAGCCAATTACTGTTTCTGTGATTTTATTCAAGGCTGAGATACCCACTCAGATGGCTACAGAATACAAATTTACTGCTGTTTCTACCTCTGGTAATATATACGAGTCCTCCACCTGAATTCAAGCATATAATTGAATTAATCTAGAAATCGTTTCTAATCTTCAGCATTAGCTATTATATTATACACATTATTGTATATTATTACACTGCAGCATCTGAAACATAAAATTACTTCTAAGTACCCATTTTGACCCTTTGACCTCAGAGACTCTTCTTGATTTGCTTCAGGGAATTTCCAATTATGTGTGAATGTACAGTGTGTGTCGGTCTAGGTGTGGCCTCTTTCCCTTTAATGTTACCATTTCAGCTGATGGATAGGCTGTCTTGCGTGCTTGCAAATTGTACTACTCTTAGTGTTATTGACTGCATGGTGATTCGTTCTTTGGCTCACCTGAGTACGAGCATAATGCTTTGCTCTTTATACAAGTTCGTACATACAGAACATTCTGTATAGTCATCTATACCATATGTCCTGTATCCCAGGAGCCTATCCCATGAGTCTTAACGTTGTTTTATGTAACAATCTCAGCAGCAACCTCATTTCCCTTCTCGTCTGTTTTAACCACTCAGCCTTCACCAGCTTGATCATCCGTCATAATCTGCACCTGTTTCCCAATTCTCTATGCCTTGTTAGAAAAAAAAAGGTCACTGTGTTGCTTAACCTACAAAAACATTTCTCTGAAACTGCTGAGGTACTGGACTGAAAATGAGAGCCAAAAAAGTCCTCCAGGAAGCCTGGAGAACTATTCCTCTACAAGAAAGTCTGGCTTTTTGGAAGCAAAATATAAAGAAATATGGGGTGGCTCAAGACTTTTGCACAGCACCGTACCTTAACGCCTTTCAACTAAATAAAAAATTCCACTGTTCGGCATCATCGTTCTCCACGGATATAACGCAAGGCAGAGAGGCCATGCTGTAAATAAAGCACGATCTCTGATCCCACAGCGACGCTTTTCAGCACTATAGTGCACCTCAACGATGAGAGGTCTTTAGGGTCATAGAGAAGATAGGAAAAGGAGAAAAAAAATGCAGATAAAGAAATGGAAAGTGAGGCTGGTTGCAGATAGAGCAGGGTTAGAGATAATGATGGGCTCGGGTTCTGCGAGACCTGAAAGCACTCTGACAGTTTTAAAGTTCCATTTAAAAGCGCCCTTGCCTCATACAGTGGCAGAGAGTGGAGCCATCTGTCAATACGCCTTCCGCTGCAATCTTCCAGCAGAAAGAAAGGTCTGACAGCTCAGTGTTAAAGCTGCATTAGCATTCAGTGTGCGCAGAGAGGGAGAGAAGTGTGCACTTTGTATGTTGGGGCAAGGCATGGCATTGGAACCTGCTGACAAGACATGGTGATATTTTTTCTTTTGCACGTTAGACAAGCGTGTGATGTGTCGCAACTGCAAGACAGAATTAATTGGCTTATGAGTGATTTAAAAAAAAAAAAAAGAATAACAGCTTAATTATTTCAGTAATATAACACCAGTTTGTGATGCAATATAAAAACAATTAGTTTTTCTTGACATGAAAACCTTAATTAGCAAATTGTATTGCATCACATCACATCTCCAGTCGCCTTGTCAGTGATTCCTGCCTTCATGGCTAATTTGTGTCAAGATGCATCGATCGGTACCCTTAAGCCATTTTCACACACGCACGCGTTTCTAGAAAATTTACTGAAATTTAAGGTGTCAGCTTCACTTCTGAATGTGCTCAACCAAGGAAAATCGATGTAGAAATCGTACTAGGTCGACCCTGGAAACTTTTACAGACCACTTTCAATGCAGAATTATTCTAAACTGCATGGAACAATAGGCACTCACACAATTACGGTGTGTATATATATATATATAGTAGTAGGCCAAAATATGGAGACTGACACAGTAAAGCCTCGAGTCTGATGCCAGATTGGGTGAATTTACCTGTTTTTTTTTTTATCATCTGGTGATGGAAAATGTGCCTGGTGTAGGTAATAAAAAAAATGGGCTGTTTTAAGCTCAATAATGTTAAAATTAAAGCTCTTCTTTATGGTCATTAAGAGCATTCCTTGACAATAAAGAACAACGCTTGCTGTGTACACAGTGTTAAAGACTTTGCCAAAGATATCTCAAGCAAACCTGAAAAATATTATACATCCATCGGGTGCTGAGAGAGGAAATTTGTGACAAAATGATTATATTATGTATCAAACAAAATATACATAATATCTACACGGCAGGTTTACGGTTATGTCTGTACTCTTACCCATTATCATATTTATTTTTGCTCTAACTTATTTTGAAGACTAACCGCATCATGACAAACTTTTATTTTATGATCAAATATCAGTTAGCTATACGCAACTTTTAAAAAAAAATTATTATCAGTAAAGTTAAATCAGTCTAATACGCTTTTACTCCCAACAGTGTTATTTCCTTTTTAGACTAACCATCTAAGATTATGACAGTTGCATGATCAAACTACTGTACATAGTATCTAGATTATTAGCAGGTTTTTTTCAGAACATTTTAGTTAAGATTTCACCTTAAAAATTCTCTGAGCCGTGAATGCATTAGACTTTCTCAGCATTTCATGAATGCGTTAGGCTGTTAGAGAACCAACACTTGATTCTAACACTATTAACTACATTAAGCTTCATAAGACATTTTTTTTTTCCAGGCGTGTTTATATACAGACATATCCCTGGCAAATTCTGACTTACAGTAGAGTGACTTTTATTTAACTTTTATGCACATTTTTTCTCAATTAGAAATGACACAGGCATCTCCTAGAAGATAATAAGACAATGTACAAGAGGCATCTTTTATTTACATTTGAACAAAAATTAGCATGTCCAAAGTTATTTATACCCTTCTCAATAATCAATATAAAAGCCTTTATTGGCTATTACAGCAATCACACGTTTTCTATAATTGCTGAACAGCTTTTTGCATCTCTCCACTGGTATATTTGCCCATTTATCTTTGGGGATGAGCTCCAACTCTTTCAGGTTGGAGGGTCTCCTTGCCATCACCCTGATCTTTAGCTCCCTCCACAAATTCTCAGTTGGATTTAAGTCAGGACTGGGTCACAGTGGCTGGGTCACTGCAAAACGTTAATGTTTTTGTCTGCTAACCATTTCTTTACCACTTTTGCTGTGTGTTTTGGGTTGTTGTCATGCTGAAATGTCCACTGGTGCCCAAAGCCAAGTTTCTCTGCAGACAGCATGATATTGCTGTTGAGAATGTTGATGTATTGCACTTTTTTCATGTTGTTTACTGTGATTAGGTTCCCTAGGTCACCGGCTGAAAAAACACCCCCAAAACATACATAAGGTTCCCACCATCATGTTTGACAGTGGTATGAATAATTTTGGACATGCCACTTATCGTTCAAATGTAAATAAAAGATAAGTAACAATTTCATCCACAATGATACCTATTGTACATCATTTTATTTTCTTCTGGGAGATGCCTGTGCCATTTCTGATCAAGAAAAAACTTGCTGGTTGAATAAAAGTAACTCTAATTGACTCCACAAGATCTTTGAAAGTGTGCTGTGGTATCTGGCACCAAGATGATAGCATAGGATCGTTTAAGTGCTTTAAGTTGCAAGGTTATGCCTCGATAGATCAGACAGGTTTGTCCGGCTGAGATCTGGGGGAAGCCAAATTAACTTGAACTCTTTGCCTGCTAAGCCCCATACACAGCAATCTGTGATGTGTGTACTGATACCATTCTATTAACTTTTTTCAGCATGCTTGTGCTGCTTTGGGATCAGTCACACATTTGCATCCTATAGGCACAAATGAGCCTTGGGTGCACACGATCCTGTCACCACCTTACAGGTATATAACTCATAATCAGTGGTAATGTGGTGGCTGATTGATGTATATTTTGCCAAGCACTATACCCAATCAAACATATTATATTGAATGTCTCTTGTCTGACTAAAATAGGACCCTATCTAATAAACAACTAATATACTCCTAACAAAAAGGGTGGTGTTTGATCCTTGACTGTATTGGATGCATCTCTAGGAGGTACTCTTAAGCATCCATGTAAAGCTTTATGTAATACTCTGGAAGAAACTGAGGTATGCGTCAATAGTTTATGAATTAAAAAAATGTATTCCACAAACATGCCATCTATGATAGGAAGCCATTGATTAAATGCCAGATTGAAGATTAAAAAATTAAGAACATTACATTATGCAAATTGCATTATGCTAATCAGTGGCTAGTACATTCCTTGATGCTGTCAGACTCAATTATCACGCTTGGTGAGATTCTCAGTGACTTTCCTTAACCGTTCACGTCCCATGAATACAGCCTTTCAAAAAAAATGACGTTCTAATTTGAACCAAAGAATCTATGCATAATGGGTGTCTCTGAAAACTAAATCACACTTCTTCTAAAAATCCTGCAATTCACATTGTGGTGACGGGATACAAAGAGATAAGGTTAAATACTTTTTTTTTTCCCTTTTTCATTGGCAGAGAAAGGTTTAGGAATAGAGATGATTGCGGTCCATGTCTTTGTGTAACTGCTCTTCCTGATGCTTTTTGATCGTCCTGCATGACTGTTTTAATATTAATCCTGCATGAAACTCCTGTCCACAGATAATTTAATATTGTTTCCATCTGCAAATTACTGAATCAATTGTTGTATCAGGGATGTGATATCTAATAAGCATGGAAGGTTATTTAGCATTTACTGTAATAAATACATTAAGATATACAGCGATGTGCAAAAATCTTGAGCCACCCATCATCTCTTCATATTAAATTTATTTGAATGATGAAGATTACCTTAATTAAGAAACAGGAAGAAATGTTTTTACTGCAACAGGTTGTAAAGTGCATAAAGATATAAATTAAAAACTGGATGTTTATATAACGAACTCAGCAGGAACTTCATTTCCCCTCTCGTCTGTTCCAAACACTCAGCATTCAACATCACCAGTATACTAATCACCGACCAGCCTAATCATCTGTCACCTGGACTGAAAATAAGAGCCAAAAAAGTCAGTTACAAAGTCTGAACAACTATTCCTTAAGAGAACATTAAAATTACAAGAAAGTCGGGCTCTTTGGCAGCAAACGAGAAATTAAAAACCAAGGGGTGGCTTAAAATCTTTTCATATATATATAAATTTCATCTAAAAAATATTGACATTTTCAAACCACTCTTTACCTTTAACCTACCAGCATTTGAAATAATGTTTTGAGCTGATCAATCAGTAATTATTATTATAATATGATTTTTTTTTATTGTCAATCTATAAACATCATGTTCACTGTTTCATATTCACTTGTAATGTGCCTGTCATAAGTGCAGGCTAGAAGATCCTTTTTTCAGACCACTGTATAAAATAATTTATGTTGTGTGTGTAAAATAGCCTTAATTATAAGGTTGGGTCTGGGCGAGTGTGAAACTGTAAATTGGCAGCAGCAAACTGAACATGTTAAACGGTCTTTACATGATGAGGAAATGCATTGAAACTTAAATCCAACTTAAAACTTGAAAAAATTAAACTTAAATCCATACATTATCCATGTGCCCATAGTTTTCTACCATATCTCAACTATATTAATGTAAAGGAGTATTTTCACTAAGGTGGTGTAGTGGTAAGCACTGTCGCCTTGCACCTCCAGGGTCTGGGTTTGATTCCTGCCTTGGGTCTGTGCGCGTGAAGTTTGCATGCTCTTCCAGTGCTTGGGGAGTTTTCTCCCAGTCCAAAGACATGCAGGTCAGTCTAACTGCTGTTTCCAAATTGCCTGTAGTGTGTGAATGGGTGTGTGAGAGTGTGTACCCCACCTTGTGCCCCAAGTCTTATGGGATAAGCTCCAGGCCACCCGCCACTCTGTAGGCAGGATAAAGCCGTGATGAGTAAAAGAAGAGATTATTATTATTCATGTCTCTGTCCATACCAGCCATTGATGAAACCCAACCTCAATTCCCATAATGCCCTGCATATCAACAATTCAGTTCCTTAATTCTGACCCCACTTATATTTAAGTAACGTTTTTTCAATGTTCTCTGTCTATGCCTAAGTTTTTCCCATTTGCTTTCTGTCTAAATCTCATTTCTGATTACATACACCCTGGTTTCATCATGAGCACTGATCTGTGTCTGCACCCGCAGCAGTGTTTTAACAGGGATACCTTCATCCCTTTGACATTTCCTACAACCTCTTTCATCTCTTCTCTTCCTCCTGAATTCTCCACTCCATCTTCCTCCTTTCTTTCTGACTTTCTCCCATGGATCTTTTTATATTGTGCCAAGAACCTCTGGTGTCACTAAAGGATGGCATAAGTGACGTGTTTTTGGCAGGAACCCGACTCACTACTTTAGCAGGACCCCATACTGCGCTGAAAATGTCAAAATGATTAAAGGGTGTTTACTTAGTCAGGAAAAGAAAATAAAGAAGGAATTATAAGCAGACAGCTACAGCGAACATTAAAACCCAGTCACATCAGATAAGTTCCAAATAAAAACTGCTTAGATTTCTGTTCACTATGGTTCACTATAACCTGATTAAAATTTCCATGCAACTAAATTGACTGGCCATAAACCTGTTCAGGATCATAATAGTTTTAACTGATGTGTAGCTGCAATTCTCAAGTGATAACCACTACTTTGTAAAACGCACGAGAAACTGATAAACATAAGGCTAGACAGATAGATTTAAGTTTGCTTTTATCCAAATGGGGAATTTGGGGAAATATACAGTATTGCGAAAAAGTCTGAATCCACCCCTCATTTCCTCATACTAAATTAAATGATGTAGATTCAATTAAAGAAATGTGAACAAATGTTTTATGGTGGCAAAATGCAAAGTGCCTAAAGATACACGTTTAAATAAAATTGGCTGTTCATGTAACAAGCTCAGCAGCGACCTCATTTCCCCTCTTGTCTATGCCGACCACTCAGCATTCAGCATCATCAGTGTACTAATCACCGGCCTGATCATCTGTCATCATCTGCACTGGTTTATCACTGGTTCATGCCTTAAGTTAGATACTTTTATGCTTGAATGATTCAAAGGCCACAGAGTGGCTTACCAAACAAAACTTCCTCTGAAGTTGCCTAGGTACAGGGACTGGGCTGAAAATAAGAGTCAAAAATGTTTTTCAGGAAGCCTAGAGAACTGTTTTTTAAGACCCCATTAAGAAATATACTTAATACAAAGTCTGGTTCTTTTGAAAGCGAAAACTGAAGATATCAGAGATGGCTCATGACTTTTTGCACAGTATTATAAATTTGAGCACTGAACAGTCACCAGAGTTCAGGATCCAACACACAACCTTAAACTAGACTGAAACTCTATCACTGTGTCAGCTAATGGAGCTAATGCATGGTCTGACTTAATTTTTTTTTTATTATTCATTGCCTATACCGCTTTATCCTGTAGGCCTGGAGCCTATCCCAGGAGACTTAAGGCATGAGGTGGGGTACACCCTGGACAGGGTTCTAATCCATCGCATGGCACACACAGACACACACACTCACTATGGGCAATTTAGGAACACCAGTTAGGCTAATCTCCAGGTCTTTGGAAGGAAACTCCACAGGAAACCCACAAAGAACAGGGAGAACAAACTCCATACACACAGATGGGAATCAAACCTGGCCAGGGATTGAATCCAGACCCTGGAGGTGTAAGGCACCAGTGCTAACCACTACAGTACACCACCGTGCTGCCGGCCTGATTTATTTGCCAGTCACCCTTAATCAGAGCAACTTACATTTATGTCCTTATACATCTGAACAGCTGAGGGTTAAGAGCCATGCTAAATAGCCCAAAACTGATACCCTGGTGGTGCTTAAGTTTAACTTAACCACTGAGTTACCTTTTACAGAATTTCTATGTATGCCCAATAATGCATTTTACCACATTAGAAAAGTTCTTATTCTTCGAAAGAAATGTTTCTTATCTTGAAATCACAAAAAAAAAAAACTTAGGTTGTCTCTGAGACAGTAATTGGAGGAACCTTTCCACAATGCCACGGCCATTTTTCAATTTCTAGGAGCAGTATCTGGACCTGTCATACAATCTGAAAGACATTTCGCCTTTCTGAATTGAAAGTGATGAAACCACTCAGAGTGAAGAAATATCAACAAATCCACTCGACTTAAATTCCTACCACGAGATATCAATCCACAGGAGTGCAAACAACCCTAGCCACTTTGGGAAGGAAAGATGGATCAGATCATTCTGCCATTTATGTGTACAGCGCATACGATTTACACCATGATGCAAGCAATCCTGAGCTGAATAAAACTGTGCCACATCAACAGTGATATCTTAACAGCATGCAGTATTTTCCTTTGCGTCATTGAAGAAGAACTCTGATATAATCATTCTAATAAATATGAGGCTGTTGTGGAGGACTGCGTAAAGATGGTTAGTTTTTGTGTGCCGGTGGATAAGAAATGAAAGGGGGTTAACATTTATTATGTTTACGTAGGATGTTAGAAATCTTAAAAAGCTGATCTCAAATAAAGAGATATGAAAGAGACAAAATAAATAAAAAAATAAAGAGATAATTTCAATTATCTGAGTGTTGCAGAGGTTTTTTGAAAGAATATTTGTGGATGATGTGACGTTCCAGGCCAGCAGATGAGACAGTGTTTAAATGGGGTTTTTGCATTACTGATTGTTGTTATGCATGTCAACTTTAAATCTCAAAGAGAATCCTGTAAGGCCAAAAAGGACCTTGTCATCATTTTGTCGTAACTTTCTGATTACAAGAAGTTTTTTTAAATTATTATTATTATTATTATTATTATTATTATTATCATCATTTTAGCACTTAAGAGTAGAAGAGGTGACTGTTGTGGAGCAGGATGTAGCAAATATTAGTAAAAGTGAGGTGAGAAGGGTGTTGAAGAGGATGAAGAGTGGAAAGGCTGTTGGTCCTGATGACATACCTGTGGAGGTATGGAAATGCTTAGGAAAGGTGGCAGTAAAGTTTCTGACTAGTTTGTTTAACAAGATCTTAGAGAGTGAGAGGATTCCAGAGGAATAAAGGAGAAGTGTGTTGGTGCCGATTTTTAAGAACAAGGGAGATGTGCAGAGCTGTGGCAATTACAAAGGCATAAAGCTAATGAGCCATACAATGAAGCTGTGGGAAAGAGTAGTGGAAGCTAGGTTAAGCACAGAGGTGAGCATTTGTGAGCAGCAATATGGTTTTATTCCTAGAAAAAGTACAGTACATAAGATGCAGTATTTGCTTTGAGGATGCTGGTGGAGGAGTACAGAGAAGGTAATAAAGAGTTGCATTGTGTCTTTGTAGATTTAGAGAAGGCGTACGACAGGGTGCCGAGAGAGGAGCTGTGGTATTGGATGAGGAAGTCTGGAGTTGCAGAGAAGTATGTTAGAGTGGTGCAGGACATGTATGAAAGCGCTAAGACAGTGGTGAGATGTGCTGTAGGTGTGACAGAAGAGTTCAAGGTGGAGGTGGCTCTGCATCAAGGATCGGCTCTAAGCCCCTTTTTGTTTGCTCTGGTGATGGACAGGATCGCAGATGAGGTTAGACAGGAGTCTTCATGGACTATGATGTTTCCAGATGACATTGTGCTTTGTAGCGAGAGCAATGAACAGGTGGAAGAAAATTTGGAAAGATGGAGGTACTGTATGCTCTGGAAAGCAGAGGAATGGAGGTTAGCCCCAGTAAGATGTGTGTGAATGAGAGAAACTCAAGAGGAACGGTGAGGATACAGGGAGCAGAGGTAAAGAAGGTGCAGGAGTTTAAGTACTTAGGGTTAATGGTCCAAAACAACTGAGAGTGTTCAAAGGAGGTGAAGAGGTGGGTACAGGCAGGTTGCAATGGGTGGAGAAAAGTTTTAGGTGTGTTATGCGATAAAAGAGTATCAGCGAGAATGAAAGGAAAGGTGTACAGGACAGTGGTGAGCACAGCAATGCTCTACGGCTTAGAGGCAGAGTTGGAGGTAGCAGAGCTGAAGATGTTGAGGTTCTCCTTGGGAGTGACAAGGATGTATAGGAACAAGAATGAGTTCATTAGAGGGACAACCCATGTTAGATGTTTTGGAGATAAAGTCAGAGAGGCCAGATTGAGGTGGTTTGGACATGTTCAGAGGAGGGATATATAGTTAATATATCGGTAGAAGGATGCTGAGGTTTGAACTGCCAGGCAGGAGGTCTAGAGGAAGACCAAAGAGGAGATTTATGGATGCAGTGAGAGAGGACATGAAGTTAGTTGGTGTGAGAGAAGAGGATGCAGAGGATAGGTTTAGATGAAGGCAGATGATTCGCTGTGGCGACCCCTGAAAGGGAACAGCCGAAAGACAAAGAAGAAGAAAAAGTCACTCAATCACTTATTTATTCTCTATCCCGCATCTTCTGTACAACATTTTAAAAGGCCTGGAATCTATTTTAGGGGCCTCGGGGCAAAAGGTTAGGTACACCATGGATGAGGTGGCCAATCTGTCTTCTTTCTTTTGCATTACTATGTTTATAGTGGGCAGGTTTTGAGCAATACAGAGTATAATATTTTTTTCAGCACAACCTAGGCAATATTTTGAAATCAATTATATTTCATTTTAACCACATAAACATGACTGAAGGGAAAAAAAAGACACACAGGCAAAAAAATACCACAGACACATATGATCACATGTTTTATGTTATGTTTCTGATTGTTTTTATCTGATAATAATAATAATAATAATAATAATAATAATAATAATAATAATATGAGCATTAACATGACATTTTTGCGATGTCATTCCCATAATCCGGTATCGGTGAAATTCACACATTTTAAAAGCAACAATAACTTTGGTACTACATGACATACCCAAACACCCAAACACCCAGTTTGACAGCTGAAGACTCCCTCGTCGACACACACTGGCAGACTTCCGCATAATAAGTGCGCATACTGTATATATTTTTTTCCAACCCATCGCTGACCAACGTTCTGTTTTCAGCACAGATCCTCGAGTGCTGCTTGAGATTTAAGGGTTAACATCTGAGGCTTAAAAAACGTTCCTTCCTTGAGTCAGCTATTAAAGGTGGAACGCGTATTTGTTAGCTCCATAGCATCTCCGCATTCGACAGGAAGTTGAAGATCAAGGGAAGACAAGTTTGTTTTTGTGTAGTTGATGCCTCTGAGGTTGTCAGATTCTTTTCTTTAGAAGAAGCAGCCAAGATGGATTTCATGGCGTCTACAGTAGACCTTCAAGGACTTGACTCATAGTCCCCAGCAAATAAATAAATGAATAAATAAACAAAAACATACAGTATACTGTATCATGTAGTCTATATTTACATGTCAGGTCCAGATAAGGATGTGCGCAATTCCAGTATTAAATCCCCCTAATTTATAATTAAATCATCCATTTTTATACACTTGTGTTCACTTGTTTATCAGATAACTCACCATTTTCTAATGAGTTTTGAGAGATTAAAATGCACTGTTCTTCGTTACTAGACTTTAAGTCTATAATAAGGAAGCCAACATCTCACCTGGAGTTAATGATGAACTAAATGCCAAAAAAATTAAAATCAACCTTTTTTTTAAATGGAAATCTTTATTTCACTATTACACAATAGCAAGCCATTGAATAATTTAAACCTCAGTAAACCTTTAACAAAAATACAACGTTTAACATAAAAATGTAGGTGTTAAGTTTAAGAAAAAGCCAAAAATCAAGCAAGCCTGTAATTTTTTTGTCTTCTTAGAAATGGAAATTAGCAATACTGCATTGGCAGAGAATGGCTAATGGATTGAGTCATGCCCATGGATTGATGAACGTGGCTATTTTACAATGGAATGCATGGACGTCTGGATTTTGATCGTTACAATTAAAGCCTTTCCCTTCATGCATCAGGAATCTCTGTGTAGTGTCTTGTAGTCGAAGTGAATAAATCTGAGTATCAAAAGCACAAGCTGTTCACACTGCAGGTTGATTCTGAAACACGTGATTCCAATACTGTGATCGATAGATGAATCTTGCAACTTTATGTCATGTCTGTTTGATGCAGTACACGTGAGACAGTAGGAAGAAAAACCTGAAGGTGTACATACAGGCAGGAGCAGAGTGACCGAAAAAGAGAGATATAGAGGAAGCAAGGATCATTGATAGAGAGAGAGAGAGAGAGAGAGAGGGGAAAAATCAAGGGGATAGAAAACAAGAAAAGGGCAGTGAGATAGACAGTTGCTTTTTGAATGGCACTAGAGGCACAGAGGATCCACAGAGCAACAGACATGCCCGTTCTGTAGAGAGAGAGAGGGAGAGAGAAAGAGCAAAGAAGTCAAACCGAAAATATCAGTATAGAAAACTTGACACTTAAAGCATTATTACGCCCTTTAGAAAAGCTTGGTGTTTCTTTGTCTGTTGTATGAATGTGTGTAGGTGTGTGTAGGACTGTAAGAGCCAAGACAGTCTCAATAAGAAGATCAATTTGCTTTTGACTCTGGAGACCTGAGACCTCCACACCATTTAATATGGTTTCATAACTGTGCCTTTCATAATCTTGAGTCAGTTTGCTGCTTTTTTAAACATAAGGCTTGGGCCCAAAATAAATACACTGTCCGTTACATGTCTTTTTTTATATATACTGTTCATATATAAATCATCTTTGTGACCATATGTTCCTTTTGCACATTGTGAATTTCTCCATCTCTTGCAATCGTTTGCATTTTTGTCTGATGAACTGTGCCTGGTAATAATGGTAGTATTGCGAGTGATTTTTGGAAGAACAGTGGTGGATGATGTGATGTTTCAAGCCGGCAGAGGAGACAATGTTTTATTAATGAAGGTTTCGCGTTATTGATTGTTCTCATTAGCCATGACAACTTTGGATTTCAAAAGAAATCTCATCAATCTGTCATGGTTTGAAATCATTTTGAAAAACCTTCTGATTACACTGATCAGTCATAACATTACATCTATTAATACTACAACCACCTTCTTTTGACTTCTTTTCCCCATGCATTTCATGAGTGCTCCATCAGATTGAGATCCGGGGTGTATGGAGGTTGGTTCAGCAGTCTTGGGCTCTTTCCCTGTTGTGGTGTTCCTGAGTGTTCTAGTCGCTGTCTATCGTGGCCAGCATTGATTATTTTAATAAAAATTTGTGCTGCCTTGGGTTTGAGTTGGGTTTCTGTTGGATCTCAGGAGACGGAGTGGCCTTTGGTCCTTGGGTGCCTATAATCCTGTCACCAGATTGCTGGGGTATAGTTATGATTAATGGTGTTCAGTTCACCTGGTGGTAGTGCTGATGTTATGGCTGATCAGTATATGAAAGTGTGAAAAACTGATATATTTGTATAGACCTCAGTGTGGATAGAGAGCAATGCCTTAAACTGTGGGTCTATTTATTAGAGTAAATGTGCAAAACAGAAAAAGCAGCTATTTATTTATTCAATGAATGAATGAATGAATGAATGAATTATGTGATCCTCCAAGGTTTTTAATTAACGAATGAGTTTAAATGTACCTACATGTTACTGATTTTTCTTGCATGGACGTTTAGACAATCATAGCCAGAATCTAATCTTTTTATGAATTAATTACAATTAAATTGTAAAGTAAATTTAATTAGAGATAAATGTATCAATCATTATTTTTGACTGAAATAAGTAAAAAAAAAAACCTTGGCTGTTATATAAAAGAAAAGATTTGATTATGCTCAATGTGCAGCACAATGTAGAGTATATAAAAATAACAATAATAATATAGTATTTGTCACATGTACCATACATATAATTTTTTTTTGTTGTTTTTTTGCATATCCCAGTTACGAATGGGGTCAGCCAGGTTATAGCGCTCCTGGAGCAGATAGGGTTAAGGGCATTACTCAAGGACCTAAGAGTGGCAGCCGTCACCGTTTGAGCCACCACTGCCCAAAATGTTTTATTTGTTCCAGTTTGAGACTTTATGTCCCATTAAAAGACATAAATAGTCAATGCTAGGTGTTAGTAGTATATGTCTTGCCACTAGGATTGACTACATATATGTACATTATTACATATATATAATAATGACTGATAATTTAAATCTACACTGGATGAATGGTATAGAAACTATATTGTAAGTTATCCCATTTTTAAAGGAGACCTTCTATGCAAAATTAACATTTTACACATTTTTACTGATTCAAATGAAAAAGACATAAATAGATGCAGTAGTGAATAACTGTATTGTGTGTAATTCTGTGCGTCTTACCTTGCACTGGCAGATAGAGCACTCAGTGCCATGTTTATTCCAGGTAGAGCCGCCTAAGCGTGTTGCACCGTATTCATCCACGCATGTTTTAGTGATGTCATTGTACAACGTGTCTGCCTGGCATGGGTCCGATATGCAACGAGGGCAGCATTCTCCCTCTGGCACCGCTACAAATTCACAGTCAGTCAGCGGAGTACAGGGCATCGGCCAGCAGTCCACCTCGCCATGCTGCAACAGAAAGATACAGTATGTACCCACACGGTGCAGGATGTTCACACCACACACTCACACACACACACGTGCATCAGAATCAGAAATCACATACAATAAATAAAGCATCGATCGTCGTCCTTTTCCAAAAGCAGCTTCTTAGGAGTTTTGGATTTCTGTTACAGATTCCTAATGTGAATGTCTAGGGCTCAAAGGTACTAAACAGCACCACACACACAATAGGATGCCTATCCTCGGCAGCACAATTCTTTTAGAACGCTTTGTCAGAGTGCTTTTCGGACACACTCCTCATTCAAATATCATTACAGGTTCGCAAGGGAAAAAAGCTCATTATATTAGGTCCCTGAAGGCAATAGGATTCTCAAAGGCGAAGGCATACACTGTTTTATCCTGTTACTACAGGGTGTCCCACTAGGCTGAATACAAAGAGGATATATATATATATATATATATATATATATATATAATGTTCGTAAGTTATTTATGGAAATACGAAATAATTTTGTACATAATTATGCATACATGATAAACATATATAACAACATTGGTACAGCATATAATATGATGCCTAAGACTTTTGCACAGTATTTTTTTCTTTCCTTCTTTTCTCTTCTTGTTTTTAATAGGCTTTGTGACTGCCTTTGACTGAAAAAGATGAAAAAGAAGTGGTCATGGTGGACCAGGAAGAGGTGCAGCTTAAAAGCGATTTGAAGTTACGCATTAGAAGTATAGTATAGTTCATGCATAACACCAGATGAGCCTCATGAGCAGGAGAGACTTCATACTGTACATGTTCCAAAGAAAATGCAATCATTCATCATCTTGTATTTTTTAATCATATTTGAATCTCCTTTGAATTTCCTAGTTATCGCTTCCCTATCAAACAGCACACTGTTTCAAGTTATAATGTATATGATGTAATAGTTTTTCTCTGTCTTTCTCTTTTATCTGGCATCTTCTGCGTCTTTATTCTTCTATTCCGCGCACACACACAAACCCAGACTTTCTTTTGACACTTTTTTTCATCGTTCACTTCACTTTGTCTCTCACCAACGGCGTTCTTTCAAGTTCTTCATTTCGTGTTTATTCTACCTCGGAGGGAACGGAATTAAAAATTGTAATATAACCAATGCCGCTAAGCGATACTTTTCAAATCACATCTCTCTGCGACTACAAAAGCACGGAGTGACATGCTCACGATCAGTAGTATTTCTCGACTAATTAGATTTTGTCTTTCTCTTTACTGTACCACATAAAATTTTAACAAACAGGACAAAAAGCAATGCATGACAAAGACTATAATTGGGGGAAAACAGAAAGGTTAAAAAAAAATGCATGATTCAAATATTTATGATTAAATGATAAGTGATTTTTCACATAAAAACAAATAAACAAATCATTACCAGAGTTTGCACAGCTCAAATAAACGGCATAGATGATACGTGAGGTTAAAATACAGCGAGCTGACAGAGCAAAGGGTGAGCCGTAAAGAAAGATGGTGCTGTAATGCCTTGGCAACCTCGAAACCATTAAGTACGTCAGGATATAAGAAACCTAAAGCGAGAAAAGCAACGAGAGCAAGAGAGGAACCTGTATCTGTGCCCAGATCGATATAACTCTAGAGATTTACTGTCTATGTGCGAGCCGAACTTTATGATTCGATTTCGGCAGAGGGTTTTGTGAATAACGAGAAAAAGACAAATCCCCAGAGGAGGCTGAAGCCAAGCCAGAGCGGTGATGGTATCTGGAAGATCTGAAGCTGTGATTTTATGCACAAACTCCCTACACCTATTTATTTCTGCCAGATAGCCCCTCATTTTAAAAAGCTTGTTCTGTTATTGCTTCATCCTCACTTTCTCCTCCATGTTCTGTCGCTTAGTGATTCTTAATTAAAGAACTGCACATCAAATGACAACGCATGGCTGGGATATAATGTAAAGGCTGGCAGGAAAGCTTTGTCATGTAAAAACAAATAAAGTGTAGATTTTTATAGTATATTCCAGTTAAAAAGATTTTTATTTATCAATCCCATTCCAAGAATTACCCCTTGTTTCTAACTTGTAGGTGAATGTACGGAGAAATGAGAGAAAAAGAGAATGCAGGAAACAACATAAGCTGATGAAAGAAGAAACAGATGGTGCTGGTAAGAATTCTTCTTTCCTATTTTAATATTTTAAACATTGATTACTCCAGAACGTTCATTACTATAGTCATTAATTCACTCACCAGACACTTCATTACTGGAGGTAGACCTTGCTAGTACTGGGTTGAACCCATTTTAACCTTCAGATCTGCTTAGATCTTTGTGGTATAGATTCAACAAAGTGCTGGAAACATTTCTTAAAGTTATCATGCAGTTGCTGCACATCCTTAACGCAAATCCCCTTTTCCACCACTTCAAGAAGGTTGACTGTAAAGACTGTTTAGGTACACTGAACTTATCGTTATGTGCAAGGAACCAGATTGAAATGACTTTAGCTTTGTGACATGGTGCATTATCCTGTGCTCATAAACAGGGGTGGGTAGTAACGAGTTTACATTTACACTGTTACATTTATGAAGAAGAAACATTCGGCTACACTCGACTCGTTACTTATCTAACCATTTATTCTACACGTTGGATATTCTTTGTTTTTGCTAGAGAAATTCAGCTACTGTACTGTACCACATGACTGTGTTCCACCAATCGGATGTGACGACAATAATCATGATTGTTTGACCAATCAGCCGCAATAATAATAACCACATGTAGACCACACACACATGACGTGGTAGACAGCGAAAGAAAACATGCCGCGGTTATTTTAGCTGTTTTATTTAATGTTGCAGTGTTAACATACTTTATATAATTAGCAAATAAACTAGAGGCTAAAATATAAGTTTCTTACATCTGTTCTTCTAGACACAGTTTATAGTAACGTGAGACCTCTTGTTCATGTTCTAATGCTATTTTCTTCCTTAATTTGCTATTTTGTGAAGATATTTAGTTTTACTAATTTATTTTATTTGATTGTTTGGAAATATAATATATAATCTGTAAACAAATAAATGAATCAGACATTATGATGAAACAATTACTTAGTACTTGAGTATCTTTTTACCAAATACATTTTAACTCTTACTTGAGTAATATTTTGGATGACTACTTTTAATTCTACTTTAGTAATTTTATTTTAATGTAACGGATACTCTTACTTGAGTAAAATTTTTGGCTACTCTACCCACCTCTGCTCATAAAGGGATGGCCATGATCAAGAACAATACTGCGGCATTTAAACCATGCACAAGGACCAAGAAAATATCGGCCACACCATTACATCACCACCATAAACCCGAACCATTTACATAAAGCAAGACAGATCCATGATTTCATGTAGTTCCAAATAGTGCCAAATTCTGACCCTTACCCCCGAAAATCGCACTAGAAATCGATACTCATCAGTCCAGGCAAGATTTTTCCAATCTTCTATTGTCTAATTTTGCTGAGCCCATTTTAATCATAGCCTAAGTTTCCTGTTTCTGTTCTCAGCTGACAGGAGCGGGACCCCATGTGGTCTTCTGCTGCTGTAGCCCGTCTGCTTCAAAGTTTGATGCATTGTGTGTTCATGATGAGATGCTGTTCGGTATACATCAGTTGTAACTAAAGGTTATTTGAGTTACTGTTGCCTTTCTATCAGCTTGAACAGTCTGGCCATGCTCCTCTGACCTCTGGCATCAATCAGGCTTTTTCACCCAGAGGACAGACGCTCACTGGATATTTTCTCTTTTTTAGACCGTTCTCTGTAAACCCTAGAGAAAAATCAAGTAGCAGTTTCGGAAATACTTGTACCAGCCGATCTGGCACCAACAAGCATGCCACATCCAAAGTCACTTAAATTACCTTTCTTCTCCATTCTTTTGCCCATTTTTAAAATTCAGCAGATCATCTTGACCATGCCTACATGGCCAAATGCATTAAGCTGCTGCCATGTGATTGGCAAATTTACAGTAGATATTTGGATTAACGAGCAGTTAGGAACTGACGTGCCTAATGATGTGTCTGGTGAGGGTATAATCTAGCAAACTGACATATAAAACATGTCCCCCACCCCTTACCAAAACCCTGAACCTTGCCCTTCCAATAATGATAAATTAATGTGCTGCAGTGATATTTTAACGCATCCAGTCACTATAAGGTTGGTAATAATTTGCAATACAAAACAGCAAATCTCCAAGGGAATATGTCAAATGTCAACCATGTTTTTCTCATTTTCAATGGCTTAATTTATCTATTTCTTTCTAATATATTCATTTATATATGGAACACTAATATTGTGCAAATATTACACTATATCTTTGTATTTGCTGTTTAATACACCTAAGCAGTTTCAGCATATTTTTAATATCATAACTGCAAATCAGAGGTAGCCTGCAGGCAGAAATATCCGGACCTGATACTTTTCAAACAAGCTACAATTGGATTTAAGCACTTCATAAATAATGGAACTTTCTAATCTGATTTTGGTAGAAATTCTCAAAACAAAACTTCCTGATGTAATTTTATAGATAAAGGAAATAATAATGAAGGGTTGGTACTCTAATCTCTATTCACGATCTAGCACAATATTACCTTGCTGTACAGTAGATATGCACCCTTTATTTCACCTACTGTATATTCAACATATATTATTATATATTAGCATGGTGCAATAAGACATTAATAATTTAAGGAATTTTATACCTTAAATTCAGGTATAAAATATAAACCTTGGATTTTTGTTTCCAGAATTTTGCACACAATTGCTATTTTCTTATTATATTGTACTAACATGGTGGCTTAGTGGTTAGCATCGTCGCCTTACACGTCCGGGTTCGATTCCCGCATCGGGGTCTGTGTCATGAAGTTTGCATGTCCTCCTAATGCTTGGTGGGTTACCCTGGGTACTCTGGTTTCCTCCACAGGTCAAAGACATCCTTAAAATAATTGGTATTCCCAAATTGCCCCGTGTGTGTAGAGAGTGTGGGTATGTGTGCGATGGTTCAGCACCCCATTCAGAAAGTGCCCTAGGTCTCCAGGAATAGGCTCCAGGCACCCAATGACCCTGTCACCCCTAACGGTGCGTGAGCAAGCAGTTCGAAAAGATGCGGTCGGCTGACGTCACGTGGTTGGGAGGAAACACGTGATAGTCTTCGGCCCTCCCGGCTGAGTGGTAGTAGTAGCCTTAATGTGGGAGCTCCCTAGTGACGGGGAGGAATTGGCTATGACTAAATTAGGGTTAAAAAAAAGATATGTTGAACGTTATACTGTTGTCCGGTCTACTTCTAATCCCGGTTTCATCCATATCTATCTATCTATTTATCATACATTGCATGGTTAACACAATATACACTGCTTTGGACACATGTCAAAGTATGCAAAATTTTAATCGTCTGTTTTCTCTGTGATGCATCTGCATTTCAAGCATGAATGGATGGATGGATGAATGAATGGATGGATGGATGGATGGATGGATGGATACTTCATTGTTCCTAAAGGACATTCCAGACATCCAGTAGCAATGATGAAAGTGCTGCAAAGAAAGTTTTGTAGATGTGATTGCACACTGTATATCTTGCAAATAGTCACTAAACACAGATAAAAAGTGAAAGTTGAAACTACAAGAATATATTTATAGTTCTTGGACTTGTCCTGGATACCAGCATACAGTAAGTAACCTACTTACAGTAGTATTTATCAATGTGCAGTTACTATTCTTACTCTCATTCATTCACTCATTCTCTATACACTCACTATATACTGTCCATACTCTATATTCTATGATTATCCTGTACAGGGTGCCTGTTTGTACTGTTTGAGGAAACCAGAGTGCCCAGAGGAAACTCACCAACGGGTCCTTCAACGCTGGAGGCGTGAGGCCTTAGTGCTAACTATCACGCCACTGTGCCACCAATACCAGTTTTTAGTTTACAATTGCTTCATCGTTGAACCCCAACTCTTGAAAGCTAATTTGTCACAGTTGATGGTCTCCCACTGCGTGTCTTGTCATCAATGCTTGTTTTCCATTCTTTATCCATCTGTACACACTGCCGGTGTCATCTCTGTAAATATTCTCTGGGAAAACCTCAGCAGAATTTTCAGAGGATTCAAGTGAATGGGTTTTCTGACAGTGCAAAAGCGTCGTCTGTAATGCGACTAGGGGTCAGGGGTACCTCAGTGGTTAAGGCATTGGACTACAGTTTGGAAGATCCCAGGTCCAAACCCCACAACCACCAAGTTGCCACTGTTAAAAAGTTATTAGTTAAAGATTGCATTACTTACTTTTCTCATCAAAGCACAGTACAACACTTTTTGGTACCTCGTGTCATCTGGTATGTGTTGTAAGTATATAAGCATTTTTCAAACAAATGAATAAATGAGCTCTGTCCCTGTCTGACATCTTGCTCCAGTGTTCTCATCGTGGCATTATTGATTTTAACCGAATCTATTACTGGAGTACCTAAACATTTAACTTTAAATGGTTTGTTTTTGTTTCATTTCTTTTTCATCAAGCATCCTTTTCATGGAACAAAAACATCCTTTCTGTAAGTAGATTCCAGGAGCTGTCTCCCACTTTGCATAAAACCAATCAACAATTTTTCACTTTGATTTATACAAAGGCAGTGAGATGTGTCTATTCCGCCTATTTAGAACTACAACGGCAGCAAATATTTATCCTTGTGTATAATTTGCATGTTTATGTATGGTAATTTACATGCAGTAAAAAAAAAACCATACATGCAATGATGTTCATGCATTTTAATGCTTTAATTAGTGCGTGAAATGAGCAGGAGTAGGAAGGCTGTGCTGTTAGTGTATGTACTCTGACAGATGGAGACTAATGGAGACATATTAGAGGCACACTGTCCTTTGAGAATGTATAAGATGGGAATCATTAAAGTGGTAGCCTTATACTGGAAAAAGAAATGCATGTTAACCAGTATTATACAGTGGGTATAGAAAAGACCATTCATACCATTGATTTTAGGCTGCAAAAGAACCAAAATTGTAAAAGGGGTGATTCTTTTCAATACCCACCGTACAGTAGATCCTACCTTGTATATAGCATGATGTTGCTTTGGTATGGTATCTAAATTATGAATAATACTAATTCTGCACAGCAACTAAAGGTCGCATTCTATCCATAAACCTCTGTAGTCCAACAAGAGACCATGTAGGCCAGTGGTGAGCATTGTATTTATTCCCATTTGTTCAACCATGGTAGGACCACTAGTCAACATTTACAAACAATCTGCATATGTTTGGACGAAGAAGTAAACCCGGAGGAAATCCACCAACCACAGGGAGAACATGCAAACTTCATGCACACAGACCCAACATGGGAATCGAACCCAGGACCTGGAGTTGCAAGGCGACAGTGTTAACTACTAAGCCACATAATAAAAGTTTAACACATCTAAAATCACTCAAATGTGTCTTTGATGTGGCAAATAAAAAAAAAAATGATAAAAGAATGGGTTATAGGATTAGCATTTTGTGGCTTTCACGAAAGGTAGTGTTAGCATGCTAATTAGCTCACTATGCACTGGCACTGCTGGCACTTCTCCACCCAAGTGTCACCGCTGTTGTAAGTCAGGAGGCCATTGTAGAGCACGCACTGCGAGCTGAGACGAGGGTCGCACTCTGGACAGCAGGAGATGTCCACTGTCGGGTTCCCGCAGTCACACACCATCCTCCTACACATCACCAAGCCAGACTATGGAGAGAAAAGAAACAAACATGGTTGTTATATAAATCCTACAAATGAAACACTGATTATTGTTCTAAATCACTATGATAGATTTTAATTTTTATGTTTTTCACTTAAAAAGTGACTTAACACAGCATTAAATGAGACAAATTGGCGAGTAAAAATACGACAAATGGCGAGTAATCGTACGTTATTACAAACTGGAAAGATAGAGCTGAACCATACACTTTGCAGTTGTATCATAAAGAAAGGTCTTCATGAGAAGAAGTTTCATCACGGAGCTTGATGGGTTTTGCAAATGCACTTGACACAATACTGCCCTTGCAAGAACTGTTCCACAACAGCTGACCTTTAAAAAAGGGTTTTATTGTTGTTATCACTTAAATTTTCTAACGCCATATGTGTTATTTTATAGTTTTGAAATTTCCAGTATTGTTCCAAAGTGTAGAAAAATAAGTTCAAACTTGTGTCCAAATTTTGACCGGTGCCGCAGATCTTAAACAGACAAGCAGACTAGAGAAACACAAAGGTACACTGTGTACACTTCCTGTTAGATGTACTCACCTGACAGGAGCAGACGGCACACCTGTCCTCATCCAGCACCCAAATCTGCCTATTGTGTTTCACCTTCCCATCATGAAAACAGTCGCCTGTGCAGTTCTTCCCATGAGGACACCTGCAGTCATAACCTCCGTCCATGTTAAAGCACACTGTGTCGTTAGGACAGCTGTGCCTCCCTGTCTCACATTCATCAATGTCTGCAAAATATTACATAATATTACATTATGTCTTACCTATAAAGGTACAAAATGTTTTTACTTTAACAAGTTTAACTACATTAAAAAAGCATACATTTGCATAATTATTCACCCCCTCCTGCTTTCCCCCAAGCCATCACTTTGTAAAATCACCTACTGCTTTAATTAGAGCTGAAAGTCTTCTGAGATACGGGTTTATTAGCTTCAAGCTGTCAGATTGTACTGAGACATCTGTCAAACAGAAATTTTCAAATCTTGCCACCAGTTATCAATCAGATTGATTTAGGGTCACGGTTTTAAACCCTTACAGTCCAGCCCCAGTAGAGTTAAGGTCCTAATGGAATTGCCCTGTATTTGGCTTCAATTACCGTCCACCCTGACCAGCTTTTCAGTCCATGATAAAAAAAAAAAAAAAACATTATGTTCCCACCACTATGCTCATTGTTCTCAGTGATGAGCAGCATTGTGTTTCTGCCAACCATAGCAGTTTGTGCCAAAGCCAAAATGTTCAATCTTTTCAGAGCAGAGAGTCCACATTTTGTTCATATTTACACTCATTGGAATTTCAGATGACTTGTGTGTCCAGGGTATGGTTGTCCTTGAGCTCTGGAGCTCTCCAGGTACCAAATCAAATGTAATATTTCACTAGTACAATCTTCTTTTTCTTTCAGTTCCTCCTATTAGGTCTCGCAACAGCAGACCATTTGTCTCTATCTGATTTTATCTACCACATCTTCTTTTGTCACATCCTTATACATCCTCTTGGGCCTTCCTCTTTTCCTCCTGCCTGCCATGTCCATCTTTGACCCCTTGGGACATCACTCTACAATGTGTGCTGTGGAATCTAGCACCAGGATGTTAGCAGCAGATCCTTTGTGTAAGATGCAAAGTGGATCAGACTTGTTTGTCCAGTCCATCTCATGAATAATCAATCACATTGAGATCTGGGGATTTTTGAGGCCAAGTCAAACCCCTTGGACTCTGCAGACTCTACGTCAGGCTGTGATACACTGTGTGTTCTCATACCATTCTCTCAAAGCCAGGCTTATCTACATTGGCTTCTCTGTCTGATCTGACCAGAAGGGGTGGCCTTTTCTCCTCGCAGACATAAGCAAGTCTCGGGGTGCCCATGATCCTGCCACCTGTTTACCGATATATAACAATGCTATTCAATTCACGTGGCTGTAGAACAAAGAAAATCGTTCCTACCTTCACAAGACTCCCCGTTTGATAGAAACATTCCGTTATCATGGTAACCATCGCGGCATTCGCAGTGATACCAGCCTGGAAGGTTCACACACGTGGCTCGACTGTCACACTCCACGAAGCCGTTCAAACACTCGTCAATGTCTGTCACAAGGTCAAAGAATAAACATATAGAGAAAAAAGTAACACAATGTTTTTATTAACATCATTTCTGTCTATAGATTAAAATACATTCAGTGCATTACCATATATTTCTATGCCTAAAATATGAAAGATCGTTTTGCTCAGATGAAATTAGCTGGTGAATGTCTATTTTCTACAAAACGGCAGTGCACCACACTCGCCATCGAGTGTGTCAAATCCAGAGTTGGAACCTGGCATTGAAAATAGAAGCTCGCATGAACGGTCCCTGCAGTAAAATAGAAGCTTTTGTCACTTGGCTGAGACTAAAGTTACTATATCCACCTTGTGCTATCTGAAAAACCTGACTCACTGCCATACAAAAGGGAAAGTGAAAAAAAAAAAAAGTAAGGCCATCCTTCCCGTCTACTCCACTGCACTCAGTGCGGTTTGCTATTAAACACGTATTCAGCTAGTTTTTTTCTTTTCTCCCTCTATGTCCTTGATACATGCAATCATAAAAGACCCTCATTAATGGCCTTGATGGAATGTATCAATGCAGCGGCTATGCTATTCACTCTTTAAACGGAACAGAGCGCTTACAGGACAGACCTGGAGTTTACCACAACATTGGGCATTATGCTGCTTTTGAATTTGTCTTGGTTATCTCAGACTCTATGCTGTTCAGTAGAGTCTCTCTGTGGCTTAAGGTGTAATGTTTGTGTGTGTGTGTGTATTTCTTTTTATATTGAAAAATTAGAGTTCAGTCTGCATTCATGCATTTTGAATAGCACCTTGAAAAGAAATAGCAAACAGAAAAGTTGCACTTAGAGCTAGCTCTTCAATTAATTTAATTTTTTCTATGTTAAAGCAAATATACTAAGAAACCATTGTTTCAAGTTACTGTATAGGACAAAATGGTACTACTGTAGTCCCTTTCACGAAGGAACCTTAAAGGGACTAGTACCATCTTGTCGTATAACTTGAAACAATTTGCTTTAAATTTCTCCAAAGTAATTTTAAAAAAAGACTGGAAAGAAATCAGCGCCAGCGTCCTGTTTCCATAAAAATTAAAAAATGTTTTAC
This sequence comes from Clarias gariepinus, assembly GCF_024256425.1. Taxonomy (NCBI): domain Eukaryota; kingdom Metazoa; phylum Chordata; class Actinopteri; order Siluriformes; family Clariidae; genus Clarias; species Clarias gariepinus. The sequence continues at coordinate 21,260,970 of NC_071111.1, forward strand.
TAATATGCATTATTGAAATTACTGTTAGCATTGGTATTACTTTAATACAAAAAAGGAACAAACAAGGACATTTCCAAAAGCTCCTGCTGAATAACTCTTATACTTTAATATAGGGGCGTTCAGGTCAAACCAGGAATTCTGATTGTATATAATACTGTAGCGGAACATTGTTATGAGAGTAAAATCTCCCTTTATTTCTCTATATAATCACCAGCTACACTAATGAACTTATCCCAGCATTTTACTAGTGCTTGTATACCATCAATGTAGAACGTTTTCTCAGGACACTTGAGTCATGATCGGACTCCCTGCTTCATGTGTGAAACCCTGGCCTCCGAGGAACTCCTTTAATGGCCCAAACATATGGAAATGGCTTGGAGTGAGAACAGGACTGCACAGGGATGTGGAAATGACTTTCCACCAAATGTGGTTATCTGTCGATTTTTAAGCATCAGGTGTTCCACTTGCTAAATGTTTTTAAAGGAACGACTGCGGTGGGCTTTTACAGCCTTCTTTAAAACATTTGCGCCATTCAAATGCTCTACTCCGGCCTCATCACCATACTGTGCTTCAAGTCTTCTGTAAATGTCAATCGGCTTTACGCCGTCATCCATGAGAAACTTCATCGCTTTGACCCGGACGACCCTTATAGAAAATGCTCACCAGTGACAAAATTAAATAACATACTGTAGATGTTGCATCTCTACTTATACATTTTAATATCTACTCAGAGCACCGGGGTCTTCAACCCTAAATTAGCTATGATGCTTGACATGTCACATCATGACCATTATGTGTCTTGGAAAAGACCAGAAGCTATAATACATGAAGCTATTAAGCCTGTTCTCATTATGTTCTAATTTAAGTCAGCCCCAAAACTCAGCATCACCCGAGACAGATGTTTGATGTTAACTTGACACAAATATTGATTTATCTTTGGCGTCAGATGTTGCTGTCTTCACATCATTAACTCCATTCATCTGTAAATGCTCTGCACTGATGAATGTACTCATTTGCTTAGGCGCTTTAATCTACAGCGTGTCTCTGTTTATAACACTTCACTTCGTCTGAATCCTGCTTCTGCCATGATTGTTAATTTTTCATTCTCAAGTCTGACAAGTGGTTACACTACACTGAGCTGTATCTGGGTGGAGTTAGGTCTGACTATCCTTAATGTATATACTGGTTGCATTTGAAATTGTAGTTCACCAGCTGATGACATCTGTAAAACCCAGTTTTATTTGGAATCATTATTCCTTTTTTATCATGCATTATGGTATGTGAAATACACGCTTGCTCTTTGTCCAGAATTCCATTATATCTTATTTGGTCATGCACACTTATTATTCTAGGACATGTGCTTTAGACACTACACTCTCCTGAGACCTTGGACGAAAGACAAACATTAAACCAGGAATCTATTGTGTCTATCCACTGTGTACACAATGTTTTTTGAGCTTAGACAAACAGGAACATTGTAGGGTTTATGTGGTCTTTAACTACAAAAAGTATTGGCACCTATAGAATGAATATGTAGTTGTGCTTGCTCAAGTATGAATAACAGCATTCGGCTTTTTTTCTCTAACGTCAAATAAGGTTTGTTTTTGCTCGTATGTGTCTCGAATTTAGGCGGCACAGTGGTGTAGTGTTTAGCACTGTCGCCTTGCACCTACAGGGTCCGGGCTCGATTCCCATCTCTGTGTGCATGGAGTTTGCATGTTCTCCCCGTGCTTGGTGGGTTTCCTCCGGGTACTTCGGTCCCCCCCCCCAGAGTCCAAAGATCTGCAGATTAGGCTAACTGGTTTTCTTAAATTGCCTGTAACGTGAGTGTGTGTACAGTACTGTATGTGTGTGTGCCCTGCAATGGATTGGCACCCTGTCCAGGGTGTACCCCGCCTTGTGCCCTAAGTCTCCTGGGATAGGCTCCAGGCCTCCCGCGACCCTGAATACAGGATAAAGTGGTATAGACGATGAGTGAGTGTTTCGAATCAGATTTTTCATTTCAGTGAGAATAACCCAAACTACATAACACCGGCATTTTGAGCACTGGCTGGGAATCGAACCCGGGTCTTCCGCATGAATCATCATAAAAGCTCATAAAAACAATAAAACAATACTGTTATAGGCTAACATCACACATCTTTGCACACAGCCGGGTGCGTTACAATAATAATAATAATACTAATAATAATACATTCGGAGAACTACTACAACTAATAATAATAATTCTGAATGAAAATGAAGAATAAATACATATCGGTTTGGGGGATCCCTTTTCCGAAAACGTGCGTTTTTAAAGGCCAGATCTGTATAATGTGATCCTTTTTGATTCTGATTTATTCCACTCCACAGATCACACTATACAGATCAGATGTTTTGCAATCTGACCTCAGTTCAAGCAGTTCAATCAGACTTGTACATTAATACGACACGACACTTATTACAATTTTGGATGTTTGATGTCAGTAAAAGAGGATTTAATTATTATTTAAATTTACGTAAGCACCTGAAGATCTAATAATTTAGCCTAGTAAAGCTCATGCCATACAAGTGAACCAATAAAAACAAATAAAATGGTTGCTTAGACTTCAAGCCGCAATGGATTAGCACCCTGTCCAGGGTGTACCCTGCCTTGTGCCCTGAGTTGCCTGGGATAGCCCCCAAGCACCCCCCCCCCCCCCCCCCCCCAGACAAGCGTTATTGACAATGACTGAGTGACTGATTAAACTTTAAGGCGTGTTCATGAATTCCACGTCACGTTCCGCCTTAACAGCTGCTGGTAGGATTTCAGCAGCACCACTGAACATCAACTAACAAGAACGAGCCAGCAAAACATCCTTTAGTTTTATTTGAAATAAATGAAAAAGGTAACAACGGTGAAAAATAATGTAATTGTTATGGGTCTGTGCGCACAAAAAGCTGCGTGCGTTTCAGATTGAGGTCTGGTGCTTAAACGAGCAGGATTATACCTTTTATAAGCATTTGCAGTGATGTTGCGGTAAAACAAAATTAGAAGCAAATGTAGCAAGTACAGCATGTTTGAAAAGATTTGAATGTATCTTTAGGGAATCTTGAATATAGCGGCAAAGGAAAGCTAACTATTTAAAAGCAAAAACACACAAACCAAAGGAGTGGCTGAAGAGCAAGCCAGGCTAACCTTAAACACATGACGTGACACACTGTCCTTGTGCACATGAGGGTCAATCAGAAACTTGATTTACTTGGACTAATAGCAAATACAGGTCACACTGTGCATAAATATGAACAGTCTAATGAAAAAAAATAATAAAAACAGGGCCTCCAAGTGGCGCAGTGGTAAAGCGCTCGCCCTATCATCGAACCCCAGGTGATGCTGTTTTCCTCTCACAGCCGGAGGCACAGAGAGAGCTGATTGGCCGAGCTCTCTCAGGGGGGAGGGATAAGAGGTACTTGTGCTCCCACATTAATTACGGCTCTACAGCCAATCAGGGGCGTCTGTGAGCTCGCGCACGCGGAAGGAGCGGCTAGCGCTTTCCTCTGAGTGTGTTACTCCGCCCCTAATGGTGCGTGAGTGAGCAGTTCGAAAAGATGCAGTCGACTGACGTCACGCGATTCGGAGGAAACACGGGATAGTCTTCGCCCTCCCGACTGAGTGGTTGTAGTAGCTTAATGTGGGAGCCCCCAAGTGACGGGGGGGAATTGGCTACGATTAATATTGGGGAGAAAATTGGAAAAAAAAAAAATATATATATATATTTTTTTTTTTTTCAATATATAATATATATAACAGATTTGGTCAATTAATCAGATATTGGTCCGAACATCACCTTGGAGTCATAGCCTTAGTCATCTTAAGCTTGTCTATATGTTTTGCCTGTGCATATTGACTTCCCTCTTCAATGCAGTGACGTGCGACATAGGGTCATGGCATCATTTTCATTAAATTTGTTTATGACATTGTGCACTGGATACATTTACTGCTACTACATCAGCCACTCTTTTTTTTTTTTTATAAAGTATACACCGTCTGTAGTGGTGGATTAAAAACTGCTATTTTTTTCCTAACTTCAGAATCTATTTTTTCCTTTAAACCTTATAACACTATTTGCTTTTATAAAGTAAACATTATTTCATTTTTCATTTTTCCTTTATTCTTACCAGCGCTTTCGTGACTGGAAAACTCCAAACAAATCAAAGCATTAGTCTGTCCAAACAGGTACATAAAAAAAAACATATTGCCTACATACTGAAAGATATTAAATCATCCAGGAGAACAGCAAACTTTTATCCCCCCAAGATGTGCACAAACCCAAACAGCAAAGCAAAGGTCTGCTGTGAACTCGACTTAATAATATACAGCCCTTTCATTTTTTTAAGCAAAGAAATCACTAGTCCCTCTTATTGTCACAGGTCAGTGTTCACTTAAATAAATCAGTTGGATTACCAGAAGCAAAAGCATGCTTTGTTCATACTGGTACTTCCTACATTATTTTTAACCAGCTTTTTAGCCTTTAATAGTCTTTCAGAGTATGCTTATTATTTTGTCCATTCACCATGGTCATGGTCATGGTCATAAGTGTTCTCCCTAAAGCTCTGATTTAAATAGTGTCACAACACGGTCCTTTTCCACCTTGCAGCCACAAGTTTAAGTGCCGCTGTTACACCTCTCTCCAGCTTTACAACCGTTTATATCTATTCCCAATCAGAAATCCTCTCTCGCTCTGCTTACTTAAATTGTCCTTCTGTCCAGTCAATTAAATTGGTTCCAACACATTTGTTTTCATTGCTATGAAGACAAAATCTAATGTCAGTTCTACCGCAGCCGCCATCAAGATATAAAACTCTTATATATTGATTAAAATTATATTATATAACTTTTTACATTTTCAAAAAAAAAAAAAAAAAAAAAAAGAGGTCATACTTATTTGTATCAGACATCTGGCTTTATAAAGGACACACCTCTAGTCAAGCCATACCATTCCCATTAATCTCATTTTAAAGTTATTTTTGGTCAATATCTATTTATCTTTTTTTTTCACACCCACATTAAAAATCAAAAACATTTCCAAAGGTCTTTCCTAGGCCTTCAAGTGAAACGCCTCATTTACCACACTGAAATGATTGCCAGTCTTCAGCATATTCACAATCCATCTATTAGATTAATATTTCTTATCACAAAGTATGCCGACACATTAGCATGGCCGCCTCGTACCTCCATTCTCCTGCTGTCCAGAGTGCAACCCACATCTCAGCTCGCAGTGCGTGCTGTACAAAAGCCTCCTGACTTACATCAGCGGTGACACTTGGGTGGAGAAGTGCCAGCAGTGCCAGTGCATAGTGAGCTGATTAGCATGCTAACACTACCTTTTGTGAAAGTCACAAAATGCTAATTCTGTAACACATATGGCGGCATGGTGGCTTAGTGATTTTCTTCCAAGCCCCGGGTTTGATTCCCACCTCGGGTCGGTGTGCATGGAGTTCTCTCCGTTCTTGAGGGGTTTTCCCCCGGTACTCTGGTTTCTTCCAACAGTCCAAAGACATGCAGATCGTCTGTAGTGTGTGATGGGAATGTGCTTGTGACCCTAACCCTACCATGGTTGAAAAATGGGAATAAATACTGGGTAGTCGCTATTGGCCTCCGCAATCCTTAGTTGGACTACAGAGGTTCCTTGATACTTGTGGTATGTCTTTAATTGTTATGCCTTCCAAACTTTAGAATTCCCTTTTTGCCTAAAAAACGACAAAATTATCCCTGTTATAAGCATATGTTTACATTATATATATATGGGTTTTCATGTTATGATGGTTCATGTTCATAATTACAAGTGACTTTTATCTGACTCAAATGTGGATGTGTTTGTCCTCTGAAACAGCACGTGTGTGCAAATTTGATACGTCTTTGCTCATTCATTTCAAACAGTGCGATTTCAACAAAAACATGCTTTTGATTTTGCTCTGGAGGATGGCGAGCAGTTAGTCGCTGTAGTTGCTGTTTTTGAAGTCCAGAAGAAAGGAAAAAAGCCAGGAGCCTTGCTTTATCTGTTTTAGCAGCTATTGCTAGCACTGCTGTGAAATCTGCATTGCTGCCGGTTCTGACTGATAAGCGTCCTACACTTGCGCAGAGGCAAACAGTCGCATGAATTCCGTTCTGACCGTTTATATTCAAGTCCCATCACCGTGAACCACGTACAAAAGTGACTTAGATATGGTCTGAAAAACATTTATGTGGTCAGACACCCCGAAAAAAAAATCTGATGTGAGTCACTTCAGGCTGGTAATGATAATGTTGCCCTGGTGATGCCTGGGTTCTCATGGTTGTCTGCTGTGTGCTTTTTTTAGCTTCATGTACCTTGGTGTCTCTTCCTGATGCATAATGGACCTGGGTTTCAGAAATGGATTCCTGTCTCTACTCTGAGACACAGAAACCGACACACATACACACACACTCTATTAAAGTTACAGTAAACCCACTTTCTGTGAACGACAGGCTGGCATTTGGGCTGTTTACGAATCGACTGAGGAGGGATTTTCCCAAGCAGAGTTCCTGGAGTGAGACATGCTGGATGCAATTAGTCAGGGAATGTCACGGTTAGATGGCACTATGCATAATTACTGTCTTGTTTCCCCACACAAAAAAGGCTTAATGACTTATTGTGAACAAATAAGTGGACATAAATAGTAGATAAATATGTAAACGCTATATACAGTAGTGATAACCATGCATACCAATAGTAAGATTTAGAATATATGCTCTTCACAATAAAGTGGATACTGTTAATGAAGTAAAAAGGATGTAATTTTCAGATGGACGACCAGTATTGTGTAGATTTCCTTTTCTTTCCTTTCTCCACAACACCTTGGGGCTTTGCTGTGGTGTCTGACAGCGGGACGTTGGCAGCGTTGGGTGCCGTGGGTTGAAGAGTGGGGCCTGGACTGGTATGGATTGAACTGGTTTGTCCGGGGAGTTTGGAGACCTTGAACTCTTTGCCTGCTGGATCTTGTGTGTGTGCTGCATTGGCTTTTCTGTGGGATCAGACCGGATGGGCTGGACTTTGGTTCCCATGGATGGGCATGGACGAGCCTTGGGTGCTCACGATCCTGTGGTTAAAACATTGGACTATGGTTCGGAAGGTGCCAGGTTCAAACCCCACAACCACCAGTTACTGCTGTTGGGCCCTTAACCCTCAACTTGAACAATCCTTCTCACCCGCTACACAGTGTTCTCTCCGACCAGAGGAGCAATTTCAGCCAGATTATGAACAGGTGTTTTACAGAGCGCCACAGGAGATCTTTTCTCCCAATGGCCATTAAATTATATAACTCATCTCTGTAACACTTTCACTAAGGGATAGGGACTGTCAGTAAATGTTCAATAATACTTTCAGACACTACTGTTCCCACAACTCAAGATAAGTTTCAAGTGCAATATCTGATTATCAGTACATTTGTGCAACATTCTTTTCTATTCACTTATACTACATTTCAAGTGCAATATCAGTATACAAATTATTTTTTAGTGCAATATGTAACTGTGTGCTATATTTAATTCTATTTTTGCTTCTATTTATTGTTTTTTTGAATTTATTTATTTTCCTTGTCTCTGTTTTTTTTTTTTTTTTTTAATCAATTCAACTGTATGCCCAAGACAAAGCAATTACCCTCTGGGATTAATAAAGTTCTTTGAATCTTAAACCTCGAATTGCTCAGATGCATAATGAAATAAAAAAGTCGCTCTAAATAAGGGCGTCTGCCAAATGCCTAAATGTATGCATATAATTGATAATCACTGTTAATATTATGGTTGATCAGTGTACAAAGTATGCAGTGGCAAGCTTAATGTACATATTCAGATTCAAATTGCATAACTGTAATCACATGCACTAATTACAAAACCGTATCTGAATGAAGAAGATGCACAGCCTGAGGATCATGCCATTCTCATCAGTCAGTGCTCTTAATAAACACCAAGCCTCCTTATTCTACTCTCACCCTCATCTCCATCATCTTTGCTCTGCAGCTTTTGATCTTATCTCCTTGTCAGTCTGGCTTCTTACTAATGAGAGGATTTACACACACCCTTACAAGCTGGTGCAGGGGAAGTAGTGTATTTGCTGTGTCACCACCGGGTGTTTGCGCATGTGTGAAAATGTTGAGAACCAGCCGCTTAAAGGCCAAGAGTAACACACAGACACACACAGGCACACAATTCTGCATCAAAGGACGATCTTTTGGAGAAATTTTTCCCCATAGTTTCTGTAATGCTCTACAGGAGCAATCTCTAAATCTCTATAGGCTCCACAAATTAACACAGACTGCGGAAACTTCACACTGGACTTAAAGCATCTTGCAGTGTGCGCCTCTCCATTCTTCCTCCAGACTCTGGGTCATTTGTTCCCAAATGAGATGCAAAAGTTGCTCTCATCAGTAAAGAGGACTTTGGATCACTAAGCAACAGACCAGTTCTTTTTTTCTTCAGCCCAGGTAAGATGCTTCTGACGATGTTTGTTGTTCAGGAGCGGCTTGACAAGAGGAATACGACATTTGAAGCCCATGTCCAGGATCCGTCTGTGTGTGGTGGCTCTTGATGCACTGACTCCAGCCTCAGTTCACTCCTTGTAAAAGTCCCCAACTTTTGAGTTGCCTTTTCCTGACAATCCTCTCCAGGCTGCGGTCATCCCTGCTGCTTGTGCACTTTTTTCTTCCACACTTTTTCCTTCCACATAACTTTCTATTAATGTCTTTTGATACAGCACTTTAGGAACATCCAACTTCTTTTGCAATTACCTTTTGAGTCTTACCCTCCTTATGGAGGATGTCAGTGATGGTTTTCTGCACAACTGTCAGGTCAGCAGTCTTTCCCATGATTGTGCTTCCTACTGAACCAGACTGAGAGACCATTTAAAGACTCAGGAAGACTTTGCAGGTGTTATGGCTTAATTAGCTGATTAAAGTGGGACACTTTAAGCCTAGAATATTGAACCTTTATTCAATATAACAATATTCCAATTTTTTTGGATTATGGATTTGGGGTTTTCATGAGCTGTAAGCCATAATCATCTCAATTATGACAAATCACGGCTTGAACTATCTTGCTTTGCATGTAATGAGTCTATTTCATACAATGTATTACTTTCACCTTTTTAGTTGCATTACTGAAATAAATAAACTTTTGCATGATATTTAAATTTTTCGAGTTTCACCTGTACAAAAAAAATATTTATGTAAAGCCCAGAAAAAAAAGTACAGTATCGTTTCTGTCGGAAATACACCCTGGATCGGAGTCTGTTACAAGGCACTATATGCACACACGCACACACACACACACACACACACACACACATTGATTTATACCTTTAGTAAAAGTAATTTTGCATAGGCTTTAACTTCTGCCTTTTTTTTCTGAAAGGTCAAAAGCCACCAGCGAGCCAAGAGGGAACCCACACACATGCAAAACAATAATCCGAGTTCAGCATAAACCCGGGACCTGGGGCTGTGCAACAGAACTGCATTATATTGACTTCATAGTCAATTTAAACAATGTGATGTAATTGTAACAAATATACAAGCCCTTGACTATGTGAATAATTACCATATACCCTTCTTCAAGGTCCATATTGTTGTTTTCAGTGTTTGAATGAATCGAAAATATTATTTGAAATTACTATGTCGCTCAAATGTACCAAAAACATAGAAAACAAAGGAATCGGTAATGAAAGAAAGCCATTCTGCAATTTTTTTTTCTTCATTTCAATGCCTATTCATACACATAATAACATTCAATCAAGGTTTCTTGTAATATTTTCTTATCGTACATGTTTCCATGACTTTTTCTTTTGAAAAAGCTTTCGCTTTCATTCTTTAGTGCCATAACTGATATCAATGCTTTATGATCCCTGTTGATGACCCCTGCATGTTTTTCTTTGAGTCTCCTTAATGAAATATTCTCCATTGTTCCATGATGCTCCAAAGGTAAGGACCGATCAAAATGCACCACTACATTTTTTCTCGTACAGGATACAGGAGTTTGCTGTAATGGTTTAGCATTTCTAGCTTTAACTGAAGGAATTACATGATTCACTGATGAACCTTGACTTTTTGGTACCTTGAGGTTCCTGTACAGAACACTCACAAAGCAAGCATGTTGAACACATTTTTGTGGGTATATCAGGCAGAATTCATGCTTTCACGTACAATATACTTGCTGTATATGCATCTTGCATCTTGCTAATAAACTTATTAAAATAAAAAGTGGGGCAGTGGATTAGGGGTTGGCCCTCCATGTGCGTGAGGAGGTTGCTTGTTTTTTCCATGCATGAGATCCTTTCAACAATCCAAAGACTTCAAGCTGATTGCTGTTTCCAAATTGCCCATAGTGTGCACTGTGATGGGTTGGCACCCTATCCAGGGTGTACCCTGCCTCGTGCCCCAAGTTCCCTGATATAGGCTGCAGGTCTCTTGTAACCCAACATAGAATAAGCAGTATAGTCAATAGATGGATGGATGGATGGATGGATGGATGGATGGATGGATGGTTGGACGGACGGATGGACGAATGGATGGATGGACTAATTTAACCACGTCAAATTTCAGTTTTGTTGAAAGATTTAAAAGTGAAATTTACTAGACAAAACATCAAACCCAAAACATCACTATATTTCAGTTTAATAGCATTTTAGCATCTGTATGTACAGTACAGTAAAGTTGAGCACACTGATAAACATCTCTCTTTAAACTTCCTGTGTCTTAAATAAAAAATAATTAAAAATTGACCGTGCATTTAAAATTTCATAAATCCAGAAAGCTTGCAGGCAAAACTGACCTTTTACTCGGCTCGAGGGCAACATGATAAAGGAAATGATAGAAAATGCAACTAAAAACCCAATTACAGTACTTAGTTTTTAATAACAATAATAATCCGGAATAGTACCATATCAAGCTTGCCATTAGAGCCACACTGCTAATTTTCTTAGTGATTGTAAATCTAAGAAATGTTTTTTTTCTTCTTCTATTTCATTTTTATTACTGAACTATAAGGTGCATTCAAGTCAAACCGAGATTTTAATTGTGTGGAATAACAGAACAGGTGAGTTATTAGAGTAAAACTTCCTTTATTTCTCTATATAATCCCCTGCTACACTAATGTTTTCATCCCAGTGTTTCACTAGTGCTTGGATACCATCAAGGTAGAAAGTTTACTCCGAGCCATGATCAAACTGTCTGCTTCACGTCTGTAACACTGGTCTCCCAGGAACCTCGGGGAACACTTAGTACATAAAATCTTTTTTATATTAGTTTGTAAAATAAATAAGGAAAACAGCTAAAAAGATTCTGAGTTCCTCTTGCAAACCTATTTGTAAGTTAAATGATCAACAACATGGTCCCCAGTTTAGAAACAATGGTCTAATGCTCTTCATGATTAAGTCTTATGTCCTTTAGCACTTTTGGATCAAGCGTGTGTAAAGTTGACGATTATTTTAAAACTTTATTTCCCTCTTTTCTCTGTTGCAGAAGGACCCCATTTCTATAAACAGCAGTTTGCAGGGTGCTTCGCTATTTTTGCCTCGTGCATAATCAGTATAACAATTACAGCAGCAACAACAGTACTACCTACACAAGTGCACTAGTAGGAAATTTATTATAAATGCTGACTTCGACATATAAGGTATTACAGAAAAAGATTTGGGATTCGACCTTTCTTCAGGTTCAGATTTGAATTTAGATACAGAGCTATTTAAACAGCCACTCTTGTATTAAGGCTGACATATTTTAACCTATTTTTTATATAATCACCACATGACCCACCACAAAGTCACATAGTGGGAGATTTGATATAAAAAAAAAAAAAAGAAATTGAAAGAAATATTCTATTTTGATTAAACTATGGTAACTATGGTGTTCCCTTTCAAAGGCTACACTCGATGCTGCGTGAAAACGCTATGGGAACATCTTGTCATGTTGCCGGTTGTGAAGCATGTGTGTATCAAACACGCCAAATTTTGGCTTATATAACCTCGGTCGGGTGACGTCATCTGATGAGACGCACCTGCAGGTTATAAATAGGAGTGAACCGGAAACATTCCTCAGATCTTTTGTCTTCACTGACCTTGTTGTGTTTGCGTGTGTGTTTAAACCAGCAAAATAAGAAAGTGTTTAACTCACCGATATGGTAGAGTTTTAAACGAGATGTCCCTCCGTGTGTATAATCCATATCGGAGGGCGATCTCTACTGCTTCGATTAAGTGCTACGCGCGCGCCTCGCATTCCGAGACGCCGCGCATTTCTGGGGCTTAAACACGTGCATCCGGCAGAGCAGTGAGAGACGGGTTTTAAAACTCCTTTCTTTCGCGTTCTCATCGGATCGGGAAATCCCTCTGTCCGCTCGCAAACGCGCGCCGCGCTTCTTGTGAATGGGCAAGGATAAACATCCTCTCTTGCTTTCGCGGAGATGATAATAGCTCTAAGCACTTAAAAATAATATTAAAAAAAAAAAAAAAAAAAACAGACGGCAGGTTCTGTCGGGTGGCCGGGGGCGGAGCCTCAACGACGCTCTCTCCCCTTTTCTTAGCAATCTCCATATAAGTTAACCCTTTCATGGAGTAAGCTGTATTCATCCCGTGTTTTCCTGCCATCAACTTATTTATTTATTTAAATATAATTGAGGTAGGAACGCGGAGTTATAGGATGACACCCAGATAGAAGAGACGCTTCCAGGCTATCTCTCTTCTGGGACATCATCCTTCCTGAAAAGCTATTACTTCCTTTCAAGCTGTGTAGACTTTTTATCTTCCCTGGAGGAAAAAGCTTTTCGGGCAGCAGGTCAGGTTGGTGCTCCATTGCACACCGTGGCGGTTTTGCACGCCTACCAGGCTGACCTGCTGAGAGACTTGAGTACTGGCGGGGCTCTGCAAGGTAAGGCGTATTGGATTTACGCCGGGCCACAGACTTGTCTCTTCGTGCAACAAAGCAGACGGCTCGTGCTATCGGCCGTTTTATGGCTGCTATGGTCTCCGCGGAGAGGCACTTGTGGTTGAATCTCAGGGGCATTAAGGAAAAGGATCGTGTATTCCTCCTCGATGCCCCATCTCGCCTCCCGGCCTGCTTGGCGATGTCGTTAACTCGGTCGCCACTAGGTTCATGAGGCGGAGTTATATAACAAGCCTTCGGGAAATTCCTTCCCCGCCTTGCTCAAGAGTCGGGACTGTCGGCCACCCAGTCTCGACCGGGTCTGACTGTTGCGAGGCATGAAACACAAGAGATCCGCCTCAAAAGAGGTCAGACTGGAATATTGTCTTCACAAAGAAGCCCTGAGGTTCAACAGGATCGTGGGGGGTGGCCCCCCAATGGGGAGAGGCACGCAGAATTCCTTTTAAAGAATGAAGTGTTCTCCCTGGCACCCCCAGGAGGTTGGTGTTCTTGCTCCGCCACCACTGGTGTTTCGGGCAACTCCAGTCTCCAATAAAATTGTTAGTTCTTCGGGTTTTTCCTGCCGTGTTTCAGGATGCCGAACATCTAACATCCCCCCCGTTTAACCAAGCCACTGAGCTTTGCCCCTTTCTGAGAAACTGGCAGCGTGGAAGCTACTGCCAAGTATATCTCCTTGGGCACTAAGCACTGTACAGAGAAACTACAGGATTCAGTTCTCACATCACCCTCCGCGTTTCAATGGCATGGTCTCCACCTCCACGAAACCGGAAAGTGCAAGAGGAACGGGGGGCTGAGTCCAATTTTTTAGATTTTGCGGGCCTTACCGCTATCTAAAAATAAATCAATGGAAATATTGCCACAACACAGGAGGTTCCTGAGGTTCGCTTTCGGGGGCGAAGCTTACCAGTATCGGGTCCTTCCATTTGGTCTAGCTTTTTCACCCGCACATACACAAAATACATGGATGTATTTTTAGCTCTTACGACTCCAGAGCATCCGTATTGAATTACATGACTGGCCGGCCCAGTCTCAGTAGCTAGCGCTTCGACATCAGCATGTCGTTCTAGCTAATCTTTGTTTCCTAGGATTGAGATCCAATGCCATGAAAGCATGCTCTTTCCTGTTTAGAGGACAACATTTTTGGGTGTCACATGGAATTTGAGCGTAAGCGGGCACAGCTGTCTCCCGCTCGTGTCGAATCCATTCTCAACACCATCAAGGAAATCAAGCTAGACCAGAAAGTGACCATCACTTTCAGAGATCTTAGCTCTCATGGCAGCTGTATCCACGGTGACACCTTGGACCTTCTGCACATGAGAGCATTTCAGTTGTGGCTAGGAACCAGGGGATTTTACTCTAGGGCCAATCCCCAATAAGGGCTACGCGCCAGGTGCTTCGTACCCTTCCTATGTGGTTCAGACCCCGGTTTCTGACTCTGGGTCCCACTCTAAGTTCGTCTTGTCGTCGCAGATGCTAACGACAGACGCTTCCCTCATGGGCTGGGGTGCGGTCTTAAATGACCGTCCAGCCCAAGGGAGCTGGAGAGGCCATCTTTTTGCGCGGCACTCAATTGCCTCAAAATCATGGCTCTATTTCAGGCCCTAAAGCACTTCCTCCAGCAGTTGAAACTACCATGTCCTAGTGCGGGTGGACAACACTATGGCAGTCTCGTATATTAATCGCCAGGGCGGACTGTGCTCGCGCCGCTAAATAGCTAGCGCACCAGATTCCTGTCCCTCAGGGCGATCTACACTCTTGGAAAATTTCATGTAGCGTAGGTGGACCTCTTTGCCTCGCAAGATCAGCAAATGTCCCCTTTACTACTCTCTACTCTAAGTCAAGCTGGTCTTCCAGCCAGCGTAATTAAGACTATTCTAAGTACTAGGACTGCCTCCCCTCAAATAGAATGTATTTGAAAAGTTGGTGCATGACGAAGCAGGTAGACCCAGTCCACTGCCGAATTGTTTCAGTGCTGGAGTTTCTGCAGAAAAAAAAAAAAAAAAAAAAAAAAAATTTGTCCTCTGGCTTGTGCCCCTTTGAACCACTAGAGTCAGCGCCTCAGGTTTCTGACCCTTAAGATGGTTTTTCTAAATGGGGTTACCTCTCTAAGAGGAGCGGACAGCTATTGCCCTCTCCTATGAGGCGCGTGGGCTCACTTCGCCTCTAGGAATCAGGGCTCATTCAACCAGGGGAATCGCCTCATCAATTGCATTAGCAAGAGGTATTCCCTTGCAGCAAGTATGTGACACGGAGGGTTGGTCCTCTCCGCACACATTTGCCAACATGCATCCTATTGTTTTGAAGCCTTCTGTCCTCCGCCTTTACAGTTTCGGAGCAGGAGAGACATCACTTACTGTGTCCAGTATGTGCTCTTCAGATTTACATCCACCGCATTAGCCAGTGGCGTAAGTCAGAGCAGCTTTTACATGTTTTGAAGCCGCGTTTTGAAGCCGCAAGCTCCGTGAGAGATGCTATTGCCCTCTCCTATAAGGCGCGTGGGTTCAATTCGCCTCTAGGAATCAGGGTTCATTCAACCAGGGGAATCGCCTCATCAATTGCACTAGCAAGAGGTATTCCTTTGCAGCAAGTCTGTGATGCGGAGAGTTGGTCCTCTCCGCACACATTTGCCAATATGCATCCTATTGTTTTGAAGCCTTCTGTCCTCCGCCTTTACAGCTTCGGAGCAGGAGAGACTTCACTTACTGTGTCCAGTACGTGCTCTTCAGATTTACGTCCACCGCATTAGCCAGTGGCGTAAGTCAGGGCAGTTTTTACATGTTTTGAAGCCGCAAGCTACGTGAGAGATGCTATTGCCCTCTCCTATGAGGCGCGTGGGTTCACTTCGCCTCTAGGAATCAGGGTTCATTCAACCAGGGGAATCGCCTCATTAATTGCACTAGCAAGAGGTATTCCTTTGCAGCAAGTCTGTAACGCGGAGGGTTGGTCCTCTCTGCACACATTTGCCAATATGCATCCTATTGTTTTGAAGTCTTCTGTCCTCCGCCTTTACAGCTTCGGAGCAGGAGAGACTTCACTTACTGTGTCCAGTATGTGCTCTTCAGATTTATGTCCACCGCATTAGCCAGTGGCGTAAGTCAGAGCAGCTTTTACATGTTTTGAAGCCGCAAGCGGCGTGAGAGATGCTATTGCCCTCTCCTATGAGGCGCGTGGGCTCACTTCGCCTCTAGGAATTGGGGTTCATTCAACCAGGGGAATCGCCTCATCAATTGCACTAGCAAGAGGTATTCCCTTGCAGCAAGTCTGGTACGCGGAGGGTTGGTCCTCTCCGCACACATTTGCCAATATGCATCCTATTGTTTATGAAGCCTTCTGTCCTCCGCCTTTACAGCTTCGGAGCAGGAAAGACTTCACCTACTTTGTCCAGTACGTGCTCTTTAGATTTACGTCCACCGCATCAGCTAGTGGCGTAAGTCAAAGCAGCTTTTACATGGTCTGGGGCCGCAACGGGGGGTGGCCCCCACTACACTGGGCTATTGCCCTCTCCTATGAGGCACGTGGGCTCACTTCGCCTCTAGGAATCAGGGCTCATTCAACCAGGGGGATCGCCTCATCTATTGCAAGAGCTGGCAAGAAGTATTCCCCTGCAGCAAGTGTGTGACATGGAGGGTTGTCCTTTCCGCACACATTTGTTAGATTTTATAATCTGGATGATCATGGCACTCCGGGCTCACAGGCCCTCGAGTCAGCTTCCCAGATATAGTTCTGAGACCTTTTTGGCCTTGTGCGCACACGCTACACAACCTTGGGGTCCAGACACTTGCAGTGCGGCGGCGTTGGTATTCTCGTTCCCATAGCGTTTTCACGCAGCATCGAGTGTAGCCTTTGAAAGGGAACGTCTCGGGTTACTTTGCTGTAACCCTGTTCCCTGAAAAGGCGGGAACGAGATGCTGCGTCCCAATGCCGCACTGCCTACGTGACCGGACGTCCGTTCAGACAAATCAATCTGAGGAATGTTTCCGGTTCACTCCTATTTATAACCTGCAGGTGCGTCTCATCAGATGACGTCACCCGACCGAGGTTATATAAGCCAAAATTTGGCGTGTTTGATACACACATGCTTCACAACCGGCAACATGACAAGATGTTCCCATAGCGTTTTCACGCAGCATCTCGTTCCCGCCTTTTCAGGGAACAGGGTTACAGCAAAGTAACCCGAGACGATCCTGTCTCCATGCACACACACACACACACACACAAACACATGCACTCTAACACTGCACAGCCTTCTTTTTCAATCTGAAAAGGCATGCAGCGCCTCGCAAAAGTCAAGGCTGGACATATTCTTTAACTCAAACTGTGGAATCCACATGAATGCAGGAAGAACACAGACAGAGAAACATTTCTCAGGATCAAAGCAAAAACCTTGGAGATCTTAAAGACGAAAAGATGAAAACGTTTAGCTTGTATTAAAATCACAAAGACATTACCATCCTGCTGACTTTTACTGACATCACTAGTAACCTGCTAATCAATTCTAACTACAAATGCTCTCTAGCAATATTACCTAAACATAAAGTGTGTCCAGTAACTAGATCTCATCCAAACATCACTTAGTCTCGTAATGTCCTGCTTTAATGGCATCAAAAACAAGAGAAACTCAGCCACATAAAAAAAACGGTGCAAAGGTTTTAAAGAAGGCCATAAAATCCATGTATGACGATCCTGGATGAGGTCGGTTTGAGCTCACTGTAGTCATTTTCGTGAACGCTCAGAAAGCAAGATCCCTAGCCACATCCCCTGTATAGTCCTTACCTCTGTCCAAGCCATTCCCAAATGTTTGGGCTATTAAAGGATCATATATAAAAGGCATTAGTCTCCAGTACTGAGATAACGGTCTATAAAATCACTAGTAAAAGCTGGGATAAGTGCAGGAGTGTAGCAGGGGATTATATAGAAAAATAAAGAAGGTTTTTACTTTTTGGACAATCAAAAATCCTGGTTTGAATTGAACCTCATTTTTAAGCCACCAACAGACTCCATATACTTGATTATAATGCATTAATGAATGCAACAACAGCTACTACAGTATATCAACATTTGGTCCACTATTTATTTAAAAATGGCTCTAATACTGTACATAGGGTTCTCTGAGTATATTCAGTTTAATCTCAAAGTCATAACTTTTTTTCATTAAAAAAAATCTAACATGTATTAAAAATAATTGTTATAATAAGAATAAAACTGTCTAATATCTGTACGAAATTTTATTCTCATTGTTAACATTAAATCAGCCTTTTCTTTAATGGTACATAAGGGATTCCTACAAGGGACATACATTCTCCCAAGGGGCCTCTTAAAGGACCGTCTCAATTAAACAGAGAGCTCTTGCTTCCAAATAAACGCTGAGATTAGATACTGCTAGCTTTATGGCACTGCATCATGAACAAACGCCCCTCAAACGCTGCATCGTTAAAAGAAATGACCATTGGCCTCCAGAGTACATCTTGAGTGCGACGATTAAAACACAATAGCCATGTTGAGTCAGTGATCCAAGTTTTTTTTTTTTATTATTACTATACATGAGTGGTGACAAGGAGCTATATCTAATTTAGAGTGAATGCAGTATTATTACTGCACTTCTCCAATCCTATCCACATCAATGGGAAAAAACATTTATTGTGTAAGGGTACATCATATAATCAGCATGTTTTTAAGACAATGCTACAAAATAGTAATTTTACATTCACCCTCATCACTGTGCTGTATATTAAGTCTTCTGTAAATGTCAATGGGTTTTACAGTCTCAGGGGAAATTTCATCCCCAATTTTAAGTCCCGGTTTGACTTGAACGCTCATGCAAAAGTGTATGATTGTTCTTATTGCAGAACATCAGTTTTTGTTTTCACATGCATCAGATAGATAGATAGATAGATAGATAGATAGATAGATAGATAGATAGATAGATAGATAGATAGATTCCTTTAAAAATTCACTTCTGAGTCAAAAACGAAAAGAAAAAAAGCTAAACTCGCTTCCTTAACACTTGGGATTTTCATTATTTTCACTATTTTTAAAAATTATTTCATAAATAATGATTTCTGAAAATCATTATTTTTTATTTTTTAAATGTTAAGTTATTCACGAGTCCAGTCAGGCATCCATCGTGTATTGTTTTAGAGCTGCATGCAGTGGCTGAGCAATATGGGGTGTGGCAACCCACTGATGGCAGGGCTCGAACCCGCATCCTCAGATCCCCAAACCAACAACCTAGAGCCCTGACCACCTGAGGCACCACTTCCCTATGAAAAAAAATTGCCCTTTTATAAGTTGATAAACTTAATTATTCTTTAAAAATGTAAAAAATCAAATAGAGCAGAACTAAGGTTTAGCCAGGCAGGAAATCTGGTCATGTGACACACCTGCCAGTCTTTAATAGTTAAAACGGCAATTTCCACTTGCTTGCTCTTATTTCCTACAGCATCGTAATAAAAGAGAGAAAAAAAAGAGAGAGAGAAAGAGAGAGAGAGCGAGAGAATGCTTACCGCATGTGAAGGAAACATTTAATTCAGTTTCTCTGCTTTTATGACGCAGCTAGAATGTAGAACATCATGTAGCTTTTTCATTATGGACACATAGGATCACTGTAATATTATTGTGAAAACTGAAACATATCGTTTCTTCCTCTAATCTGAGAACGCACAGATCAGGAGTAAACACAAACCCTGCTACAAATACCAAACAAGGTTTAGTACCAAGCATGGGTGGAAGTAGGCCAGTACAATGCTGTACTGTGTATCACTGAAAGTTTCAATATTGGCCAGCAGTACTGGAAAAAGGAGAGGTGTTTTCCACCCTACATAGTGCACTAGCTTTCCAATTACACTATTTGGAATTCGACCCCAGAAGAGTTAGTTAGTTGAGGCTATTCCAAAGTGAAGTAAATGGAAACATACAGAGAATCTTATAACATCCCCTCCATGTTTTATTCTCCTCACATTTTGGCTACATACATACACATGTGGACAAAATTGTTGGTACCCTTCGGTCAATGAAAGAAAAACTCGGTTACAGAAATAACTTGAATCTGACAAAAGTAATAATAAATAAATATTCTATGAATGTTAACCAATGAAAGTCAGACATTGCTTTTCAACCATGCTTCAATGGAATTATTTAAAAAATAATAAACTCATGAAACAGGCCTTATGGAATTTCAAACCACTTGGAAACAAGAAAAAAACTTCCGAATGTTGAACTAACAATTTACTGTCACATGTAACAAATTAACATGTTTATCACTGATTATCGCTACCATCCAGCTGATCGTCTCATCAGTCACTTATAAGTGGTGCTTGGCATCATTTATATCATCTTCTAGGCTTCTTCTTCTTTGTCTTTCGGCTGTTCCCTTTCAGGGGTCGCCACAGCGAATCATCTGCCACCATCTAACACTATCCTCTGCATCCTCTTCTCTCATACCAACTAACTTCATGTCCTCCCTCACTGCATCCATAAATCTCCTCTTTGGTCTTCCTCTAGACCTCCTGCCTGGCAGTTCCAACCTCAACATCCTTCTACCGATATATTCACAATCTCTCCTCTGAACATGTCCAAACCACCTCAATCTGGCCTCTCTGACTTTATCTCCAAAACATCTAACGTGGGTCGTCCCTCTGATAAACTCATTCTTAATCCTATCCATCCTTGTCACTCCCAAGGTAACCTCAACATCTTCAGCTCTGCTACCTCCAACTCTGCCTCCTGTCTTTTCTTCAGCGCCACTGTCTCTAAGCCATAGAGCATTGCTGGTCTCACCACTGTCCTGTACACCTTTCCTTTCATTCTCGCTGATACTCTTTTATCGCACAACACACCGGACACTTTTCTCCACCCATTCCAACCTGTCTGTACCCGCCTCTTCACCTCCTTTGAACACTCTCCGTTGCTTTGGACCGTTGACCCTAAGTACTTAAAATCCTGCACCTTCTTTACCTCTGCTCCCTGTAGGCTCACCGATCCTCCTGGGTCCCTCTCATTTACACACATGTATTCCGTCTTGCTGCGGCTAACCTTCATTCCTCTGCTTTCCAGAGCATACCTCCACCTCTCCAAATTTTCCTCCACCTGTTCCCTGCTCTCGCTACAGAGCACAATGTCATCTGCAAACATCATAGTCCATGGGGACTCCTGTCTTACCTCATCTGTCATCCTGTCCATCACCAGAGCAAACAAAAAGGGGCTTAGAGCCGATCCTTGGCTTATGTTTTTTTTTGTTCTTTTTTTTTTTACCTACTTCCATATAAATTTTAAAGCGTAACCATTTGTCGTAGACCCATAAAAGATGTGTCAAATCATGCGGCTTATTCGGGAATGGGGTGCTATGATCTGTCTAAGAGGTGGGGTAACTTGCCCCCCGCAGTAGGTGAAAGTAGTTTGAAATTGCTCCCGCAGGCAATTTACCACCCAAAAAAATCCCATAGTAATCCCTACAGTAATTATTTTTTTTATGACTTCGTTCTGGCTTTTATCTGTATAGGGTGTTTAGGTGCTTTTCTCTGATTTGAGAATGATGTGACAGCACAGGAACATTCCAGACATTTTGACAGCAAGCATGTACTCCAGGTAAGTTTATAAATAACTGATCGAATCATGCGATCATGAGATTATGAGTCACGAGCCCACTTGGCTGGCAAGTTTTTAGACATCTTTAGGCAGACAATTTAAAGGCATTTATGAAACTGGCTCCTTACGCAACATGATCCTCGCAAGCTACCGTACGTATACAATCACATCCTGTTGAAATAAGTACTGTCCAATAGAAATGGCGCGAAAACGAATGCACTCAGTACATAATTCGTATTATTTCACACGCGCACACACACTACTCTAGAAACTAGAAAAGAGATAACTGCCAATTTATGAGTGTCACTGTCAACACTCTCCAAGAACAGCGGAATTACACAAGCAGACCCAGACAGCAGATTTCACTCACACACTCACATCCTGGCTGCTCTCATACCATTAGCTTTTCAATCTCTCTCTCTCCCCATGTGTCTGTTTTCTCTTCCGTGCTTCTGTCACTCATGCATAAGTGTGTAGGTGTTGTCTTTACGCCGGTGAACACTCCAGCCACATGTCCTGCTCTGACAGGATTATGCAATAAGCAGTGGCAGGGGCTAACCTGCCTCGGCACGGCTGTGGATCCTTTTGAAATCCTATCCACACCCTTATGTAATGAACATTAAAAACTGTAATCAGTTTAGTCATTGTGATTGATTGCAGTGAGTTTGATTGCAAGAGGTATAATTGGTAAATTGCTTGTTGAGTAGCACTGCAAAAGCCTCCTGCTGACTGGCTAATCAATCCTGATGTGAAAGCTCCAGCTGGCCATTTGCTTTCAGTATTACTATAAATATCTGTGGGATTGTGTGGGTATGTGTGTGTGTGTCTGTGTATACAGTACCAGACAACAGTTTGCTCACACCTTCTATATCAATGTTTCTACATCGTAGCACAATACTGGAGATTTGGAGACTAATAGAGAAATAACACATAGGACATTAGGTAATTACAGAACAACGACAGCAACAACAACCGGTTATTATTTTAATAGTAGGCACGGTGATGAAACTGGCTCTCATAAGGACAATGCAAGACCAAAATTTACCTTGGCTGCAGAGGAGAAGTTCATTTAGAGTCCCCAGTCTCAATAATCACAGGGTATCATAGGATAACCAGGAAAACACTGTTTAAAGAAATGTGGTATGCACTACAGTTTATGTAAATAAGTTTTGTTTGTGTTTTTACTGTACTTTGTGTACAGACAGATGCGTCTCTCCCACGAGTTGGTGATTGGTAATTGGTTGATTTTTTAAGGATCAAGCGTTTCACTCGCTAAATGTTCAGGAGAATGACTGCAGTGGGCTTCAATCCACCTCGGCCACAATCATAACTCATAAACATAAAGACTTCGTTAAAACTCCTATGCTTTAAATTTCAGATTTGCCACCGCTGCTGCCAATTCCGGCCTGCTGCCAACACCACCTGACTGCGACAGCCACATCGGCTCCTTGATTTTGCCTCCGGCCTGCTGCTGCTGCTGCCACCGAACTGTGATTACTCCCCGTGACCTTTATTGCGGACTTGTTACCAGCAAACCTGAAATTGCTGCGTCCTTTTCACACCAACATTACTCACCTGCCGCTGCCGTAGCTCACCTGCCTTGTGCCATTTTTTATTCTTTTAAGTCAAGTTCTTACATATGAATAACAACCTACGCGTGGTAGAGAACAGATTGACAAATTTTAGTCCAGCTCTTACATTTCACCATTTTATTATTCATTCACTCATCTTCTATACCACTTATCCTGTACAGGGTCTCAGGGGGCCGGAAGCCTATCGCAGGAGACACTGGGCACAAGCGGGGTACACGCTATACACCATGCAAATCCATTACAGGGTACACACATACATGTTACAAGCAATCGGGAACACCAATTAACCTAATCTGCATATCTTTGTACTGTGGGAGAAAAACGGAGCATGCAGCCCCGCCAAGCATGGAGAGAACATGCCAACTCCATGCACAGGAATTAAACTCCTGACCCTGGAGGTGCAAGGTCACAGTGCTAACCATTATGCCACCGTGCTGCCTCTATCTCACTTATTTTGCACACACAATAATGTTTCTGAAGTGACTTGCACTTTTAAAAAAAATTTTTATTAAATGTTACTAATCATTACAGTCACAATGAGATTGCACTGAACACAATCTTATTTAGTAAATGAGGCTAAGTAGTCTAAGACTGAAGTTTCATAAAAATCAGGCATCTCTCTCATAAGACTAATTTATTTACTCGCTATCACAAACTTGTGGATATTTTTGTTCAGACATTAAATGCCTATATTTCTAAGGTTTCATTTAGACACAGTACACAGCAATAGGGACCTTTGATTCAAAACCCTTATGCATTTTCGCCTTTACTTTATTGCGTTTGTGCAGATAAGCAATCAGACACAGCAATTTGACTCCAGACCAAAACAAGCAGCCTTTACAGAGACCTTCTCCGTGTGGTGACTCAGTACGCTGATCTCCCAGTCAAACTAACAAGTTTATAACATTTTCTGCATCACGTGCACTTGTTATTTCTTTTTTTTTTTGGTACTCGGGCGATTTTTATGATCTGCGTACAATTGACAGAAATCTGTTCACTTTTATCCATTGTTGGTTTGCTGGTCAATGAATTTTAAGCCTTTTGTCCTTTTCTTTTTAGCTACTGTAATTTAATTAGTGCAGTGAGAAAACAATCCAAACTGAACAGCAAATAAATCTATTCTTATTGTAATGTTGGTGTAATGTTTTTAGAATCTCTGCTTCTGTATATTTAAATTCCATCCATCCATCTAGGAACCTCTGTAGTCCATCTAGGGACAGTGGAGGTCAATGGGGGCGTTGTATTTGTCCCAATTTCTACAACCGTGGCAGGACCTCCATTCAAGCTCCATGCACACAGACCCGATTGCGGGATTCGAACCCGGACCCTGGAGGTGTAATGTGACAGTGCTAAGCACTAAACCACCATATTTACTGTAGATTGTTTGAACGTTTTACCTCCACAAGGACTAAATGCTATAATTTTCCCTTAATAAAAACTTCCTACAGGATAACAGAGATCAGTAAGATCAGAATAACAAAATAACAGAACTTCTACAGTACCTCATTCTGCTCCCCCAGAATGCACACTCCATGCATTATGTGTCAAATTCTACCTCTTAACTGTGTCCATTATCATGCAATGCCACCATTTTGTTGCATTCATAATGCTTATTGATGTTCTAATCAGCTTTAGAGTCTCCTGCACATCTCATCACAGCTATGTGACAGGAGTTCAGCCTAGCAGTTGGTCACACACTCGTACCTGTTTCACATTTCTTCCCAGTGAAGCCTTGTTGGCAGACGCATATGTCTGGAGCCACACAGGAGCCTCCGTTATGGCATAATCCATCACACTGTGCTGTAGCAACAAAAAGCAACACACACACACATAATCAGGAACAAACAATTTTATAAAAATAGGTGTTTTTGTTTTAAAAATACTTAAGAATAGTTTTGAGATTTACAACATCACAATGATAACAATTGTTGTGTATTTCCAACATTGATTGATTGATTGATTGATTGATTAATATTGGCATTCTCATCAGACTATTAGGTACTTGTGCACTTTAACCTCAGCCTATTATCAGGATAGAAATTGGAAGAACTCTGATCTGATCTGCACTGACTGTTACCAACAAAGGGAAAATTAAAACCAAAACCAAAACACCAAACTGATCCTAAAGCGGACATCGCGAAATGACGCACAGTCCTGTCCAGACCCTATGCGTCACTCAACAGAGCCAATCAACAGGAGAGTTTACCCTAAGTACTCGGAAGAAAAGTGCGACAGCTTGGCGTACTCCAAAAAAAGGAAAGTACCCTATTAAAACTAAACCTTCAAAGATGAATTAACAAATCAATCTATGTTTTATTAGGCTCAATATATGTTTATTCTTCCTGCGGGAAGTTTATAACCAGTTTGTCTCATATGAAACCATGTCGATAAGAAAAAACGGTAATGTGAATAAGCGCCACTGTGGAACAAAAGACAGGTTGTTTAAGCAAACACTGCAAAACCACAGCAGTCCAAGGTAAGGGCAAGTTAAATACCCCAACTGACTGCACATTATGTTACATTCTTAAATACCTAAACTCAGAGCCCGGTATGACAGAGCAACCAGACTCCTATCACACTCATTTACAGCTGAATGAAGATGCACTAAAGATGGATTAAAGATTGTTGATTAAATTCCATACAAGTACAAGGAAATATATAAGGCTGTCATAGTTTAAACTGCTCACATTTAACGTAGTTACTGAAAATCGAAAATAAATATTATTAGATTTATTTATACTGGACCTTTTACATTTTAATTCAGTACTCCTGCCCTAAAGTATCTGGACCTGGTATAGTTTTCCCCACTTATTTATTGACTCATTCTTTCCTTAAGTTTTCCAAAGCAGGAAATACAGTACCAGTAGACTTTGTGCTTTTTCAGTTTCACAGTAACACAAAAAGCATAATTTTTTCATCTCATTAGCTTCAAGAGAAAGACGGAAAGAAAAAAGCACAAATCCTGAGGGAACGACTGTTTATAGCTGGTCTAATGTAAGTGATGCGAGAAACTGTTTCACAGATGTTCCACAAAGCCCTGGAACATTGTTCAGAAAGCACTTCAGCGTGGCAAGAGTATCAGACCATACGGTATTTGATTATTTCGCTATTAAAAGCACATCACGTCATGGTGCTCACTTGAATGCGCGATCGAGCAGCTAGGAGTTACTGTAAGTAATCAAGAGCTAAAACCTGACTCCCATCAAACCCTGCTCATCCTAAGACTTGAGCTTAGAAATGATTACCACTGACGTAACAGATAAATCTATTAATGGTCTTATTTTAATTTCGTTTTTTACAGATGTCTCAACAGGAAATGTGTGCATTATTCAAACCGTTGCTAGCTCACTCACCTCTACAGACGGTGCCATTACCCAGGTACCCTGGCTTGCAGGTGCAGCTGTGTCCTCCCACTGTATTAAAGCAGAGTGCGTTCTCATCGCAGCTGTGTAGTCCACTTAAACACTCGTTATGCTCTGAAAATAGACACAGACGCCACATAACTTTAAGAAGTACTCTATCTTGCTCACCTATACACGCATCTTTGTCCACTAAATGAAATCTGCATGCAACCTCTTTGCCCACTAAAGAATAAATCATCTGTCTCCTGAGCTCATTATTATTTAGGAAAAAAGAGCCTAGAGGTTGCTCAAGGGTGTAGAGTGCCAAGTTGGAAAGCAAAGTCTTGAGAGAGAGTTTAGAGCAGTCATTTCTCAGGGCTCAGCTACAGGGAAATGATTCTCATTAATATTAATGCATCATGAAATGCACTGAGGTCTATTAACAAGTCAAAAAAGTCACTAAATGTTATAACAAAATGAGTAAAAATGTATATACAGGTTGAAGAGACATAAAGCTATACCTATAAAGCTGCACAGGTGGATGTCCAAGCATGTTACATGGATACACTGATATATGACATATTAGCAAGTAAACATACTGTATATTAAATATAGTCAAATCTATCTAGTATTTTTTATAATAAGATTACAATAAAATATTAATAAACCTATATCTAGATCCTTTTTTTTTGCTTACAAGCTTGATACGGGAATATTTTTGTAGCATGTATTTGAAAAATATTCATAATCATATATCTGCTTAAAGAATAATTTTTGTTATGGTTTAAAATAAGTACAAAAGATTAGACATAGCCTTTACAATCCTATATTTAATTTACCATAATCTTATACAGCAATATGAAACTAGTTCTGTAATCCTAGAATATAATAAATGGCTTGAACTTAAATGAAATCAATTGAAAAAGCAGCTCATAGAATTAGCTAGAAATCAAATGGGAAAAAAAGTCAAAATTCCTTATTTCATCCCCAGTGAAGTGCAATCTGGATGCTTCAGCCCACCAAGACATCTTGGACAATGCTATGCTTAAGGTATGATACATACACACAAATCCTCTCAGTGGAGACGCGATGAAAAAGAAGAATTCAGTTTAACACGGACGTTTTCTAAATGACTGCCAGCTTTAAGGATTATAAAAGACAAAAAAAAAAAAGGATTTGTTTTATCATTACTTTGTGGCTTCACCTACAGGCTTGGGTGCAAAAGGGTCAAAAGTGATTTTTAAATGCCATAATAGTAATTTAATGATGTGTGCACGTGTGTGTGTGTGTGTGTGTGTGTGTGAGAGAGAGAGAAAAAGAGAGAGAAAGAGAGAGAGAGAGAGGGAGGGAGTCTGGTGCATACTGAAGTCATATAAACTACAATACTATTAAATTATTTAGTTACTAATGTTTATGTAGATTTTTATTTTACTTCAATAATTTTCCCCAGATTAAAGCCATGGAAAGGATTATGGAAATTTTGTCTTTGACAATTGCATGTTTAAACTCATGTGTTTTGTTTTTTAATGGTTCCAACTTGATTTAATTAAGCTTATATTTGTTAATAAAACTGTTCATTAAATTTTTACATATTTCACAATCATTTTGTATGGTTAGTTACAGCCCCAAAATACTTGACCACACACCATCCCCTTGAATTTATTTATTTATTTATTTATTTATTTTGACCACTGGCTATGCTTCCAAATTTGTGGCAGTGGTTTGGGGAATGGAGATTGTGAGCCAGACCTTCTCGTCCAACATCAGTGCCTGACCTCATAAATGTTCTACAGAATGAATGGGTATGAATTCCCACAGAAACACTCCGAAATCTTATGGCTATCTGTTATAAAATCTGTTATAGCTGCAAAAGGGGACCAACTCCAAATTGGAGTTTATGTATTTGGATCCAATGTCACTGCAGGTTTGGCAAAATTCTTTTGTCAAGATAGTGGACGTGGGCAGCCTGCCCACTATTCTCTATGTGTGGGAGACACTGCTGAGTTCTTAAATAGGTACAGTATAACTGACTAAAGACCTGCATACTTTCTACGCACTTAAACATTAATAATGCAACATAATATTATAAACACAACACAAACTTATGGTGAGTAATCGTGATGTTTACTTCATGTAATAACATTTTGTATTGAGGGAATTAATTATCGCAAAAAATATAGCACGCATTAAAAAAACCCTATGGATCTTGGCTTCATTGTACCACTGAGCTACAGAGCGTTTCAAACCACAAGCTAAATGGTCCTGATTGACTTTCAGAGCTCCACTTCATTGCACCATGAGTTGTTATTAAAAACATTTGATACTTTCAACTTAAAAAAAAAAAAAAACTAATTATATGATAGCAAAAGTCAAAATGATACCAATGGTCTTCATAAAGTCTTACTTCAAAAATTCACTGATTACAACTTTAAAAAACGCACAAAAGACAGAGTTACATGAAAGCAGTAAACTGGAGCCATCCGCAAGATAGCAATTAAAACAGCAAAGCACTTAATCGACTTGCAAGGAAGGCTGTTATTATCAGTCGCTGTGGTCGTAAATGCCAAACTATCCGCACATCAGTTAAGGACACGTTTGCCCTAATATAGACACTGTGAAGTATAATTATGATTTCACTGTCAATTTCCAATTAGTATTTCCATGTTCTTTTCTCGTTTCAGAAATTATATTGTGGAGGGAGAATTTTATCTTGGTGGTGGTGGTGTGTGTAAGCAGCATGGTGGCCTAGTGTGTTTAACCCTGTCCGATCCTGTGTGGTGTTCTCTGTTCACTTGCTGCTGTTTTCTCTGGGTCTAAAGACATTTGGTGTAGACTGATTGGTGCTTCCAAATTGCCCAGAGTGCATAATGGAGGTGGGGGGGGGGGGGGGGGTATGTGTGCTTGTGTTGTGGCCTGCAATGGGTTGGTTGGCACCCCATCCAGGATGTATCCTGCCTTGTCCCCTAAGTTCTCTACATAGAACCACTTCATAGACAAAAGTATTTGACCAAACCTGCAATGACATTGTATCCAAATACATGTACTTTAATTTGGAGTTAGTCCTCCTTTTGCAGCTATAACAGCTTTCACGCTTCTTGGAAGGCCCTCCACAAGATTTTGGAGTGTTTTTGTGGGAATTCTTACCCAATCATTCTGTCGAACATTTATGAGGTCAGGAACTCAGGGCTCTCTATGCGGGCCAGTCAAGTTCTTCCACACCGAACTCATCAAACCATGACTTTATAGTGCTTGCTTTGTGCACTGGGGCACAGTCATGTTGGAAGAGGACACAAAGTTAAAAGTATACTGTAGCATTGTCCACGGTATGCTGAAGCATCAAGATTCACCTCAGTGGGGTTAAGGGGCCTGATTGAAACACTTACTGTAAATTCAATAATTAACAGATTTGGCCAATTAATTGTGTCCATATATTGTATATTAATAGTTGTATAGGTGAGTGTGTGGGTGTGTGTGGCACAGTGATGGGTACAGTATGTGCCAGAGTGATAATGACTAATGTAGTCCCAAAATGTCTACACATTTTGCAAGCTTTTGTATACAATGTCAGATTTAATTCCAAATCTGCCAATTTAACTTTTTAGGTTCAGTTGAAGAAACATTTTTTTTTTAAAAATGACGTTGTTACATAAATGTTCACTCCCCACACCTACTGTACAGTAATACAGCACTTAAGCGTCTTTTTCTTATAATCCAGCAATAAAGCACAAATGCTTTGTAAGCTCTTTTTTTTTTGTTTTATATTACTGTCTATCCATGTTCCCAAAGATCCATTCCCCCTACTGCTGGCATAATTGCAGATAATACTCCTTTAATCATTAATCCGGTTTTTAACATTGAAAAAAAACTTCTTTCTCCACTGCGGATTATCATAATATCACAGAAGAGTAATGGATACCGTTCTCTCGGGGCACTTGCGCATATAAATAATTGGAAGCGCTAATGATGCACTTCTTTTATGAACAATATAATAAACAATCTTAATGCTAACGCTCGCTGAAATTAGTTACACGCTGCCCTCGTCGGTGCGGCATCAGAAAGGGCACAGAGCAATTTAGCGTTCAGTCTTGTGTTAATAATAGGATTTAATTTCACTGCCTTTTTCATCATTTGATTTATTCAACCGAATCCATTTGGGGCAACGTATATTAAAAACAGAGCGTTGCAATAGCCTCGTATTCACCACAAGGCTGAGATTGTGTGGATGATCAGATTAAAAAAAAAAATTAATCAGTGGAGCTAATGAGATAATACAAAATAAGACTTTATGTCTTGGTGCAGTTAAAGAGCAGCCGTACAGAACGCCATGCTTACTGCGAAAACTTTAAGCACAATGACCCTAGGTTTTCAAGGAGAAGTTTTTGATCCTATGGAGAAAGTGTCCGATAATTGGAAAAACAAACAAACAAACGAGCAAACAAACAATCCAACTGTACATCCATACATTACACACACTCTCATGGAAAAATTATAAAGCAAAATCGGCTTTAACTCACCAGTGCAGGAATAGTCATCTATCCGGATATAGCCGTCGTTACACACACACATGAATGACCCTGGCGTGTTCAAACACACGGTGTTCTCCCTGCAGTAGTGTTTCCCCTCTGCACACTCATCAATATCTGCAACCAGCCGCCACCAAAAAAAGAAAACAGTATGAGCAGAGCATCAACATTCCCACACATAAGATTTAATTAGAGTTATGTTATATTATATTTAAATATATTTTTTCATATTAATTTTCAAGATCTGCTTTTTAATTCATGCTAGAGTACAGTGTGTGTGTATATATATATATATATATATATATATATATACAGTAATACTGTTGGCTTATTAGTGGCTGGCTGTATAAGCAAATGATTACTTTAAATTACCTGGTTAGTGCATAATAATGCCACAGAGCTCCTTAATAATTAAGGACAGTAATAATCTACAGCTCGAAGGCACAGGCTGAAGGAAGCGTTCGTCTCAGATGTAGGTGTGTGTATTCATCCCGATGTCCACGCACACGTTTAATACATAGCTAATTAACTTGCTGCATGCTGGGTTGTGAGTATGAGTGCTCAAAATACATGTACTTAATCTATCATGCACACACACACAATCACACATCTGTATTCAAGCATGTGTTTTTTATTGATGTGATGTTTATTGGGACGGCATGGTGGTGTAGTGGTTAGCACGGTCGCCTTGCACCTCTAGGGTGCGGGTTCGATTCCTGCCTTTGTGTGCACAGAGTTTGCATGTTCTACCTGTGCTTGGTGGTTTCCTCCAAGTACTCTGGTTTCCTCCCACAGTCCAAAGACATGCAATTAGGCTAACTGTCGCTCCCAAATTGCCCGTAGTAAATGTGAGTGTGTGTGTACTGTACTGTATGTGTGTGTTTGTGTTCCCTCCGATGGATTGGCACCCTGTCCAGGATGTACCCCAAGTCTCCTAAGTTAGGCTCCAGGCCCCCCGTGCCCCTGAATACAGGATTAAGTGGTATAGACAAGTGAGTGAGTGATATTTATTGGTCTGTACATACGCCATAACATAAACCCCATTGACAGGTAAAATAACCAACTATACACCAACTGGTGACATGATCATGGGCAACCAGGGCTGTAGAGACCAAAAAATACAGCCTAAAAACAGCCAGGTGCAAACTCAGGCAAACAGCCCAAGGCCAAACTCTTCAGATCCAAATCTGATTATGCACCTACAGTATGGGATGTGCTGGACAAATCCACTAAGGTCCAACCCCACAACCCACAAAGGATGCCCCAGATGTCTTGTAGCATCAGATATCACAAAATAGCACAAGGGGAACCCAAAACCTTGTTGGTTTTAATGTAAATAGTTTAATTGTTATGGCCTTCAGGGTATGTTCTTATAAGACATTTTCAACAGATTTTAATTAAAAAGATATATATTTTTTTAATGTGCTTAGAAAGTGTCTGGTGTTAAGCATCTGCTATGGTAGGTTTGCTCATTTCCTGAGCGAGGCATTAAGTACCTTGGCAGTACGCACTGTCATCCCTCACTGCCCGGTAGCCGTCTTTACAGCTGCAGCAGGCTCCTGCCTCCAGATTCACACACTCCGAGTTCTCCACACAGCTGCTGCTGTAACCATCCGCGCAGAAATCATGTCCTGCCAGAGAAAGAGTAGAAGCACCACTTAAAAGTGTGTGTGTGTGTGTGTGTGTGTGTGTGTGTGTGTGTGTGTGTGTGTGTAGGGGACTGTCTATGTGTTCTAAAAGTAGCTTGGAGGTGTCAAAGATATGAACGTGTAAACACTTACTATGCCTAATGTTTATGTGGATAATGAGCTGAGGTAGCAATCTTAAACAGGAACTAATTTTTAAAAAAAAGTCAGAGAAAGAAAGTGAAAAAGAGGGGGGGGGGGACCATTTCCATGTACTAAACTATATGTACAGTATTTATTTTGGTCAAAAACAAAGTAAGCACAAACAGATATAAGTAAATACAAAAAAGTCAAAAATGATAATATTTTACATATTTTAAATAATAATTTATTAAATGCCATACATTTATTAGTAATTATTAAAATTTTTGTTGTTACATTTTCTTTATTTTAAATGTATTTTTCAGTGAGAACTGTTGTTTGTCATATAGAACTGTATCTCACCCATCATTTCCATTTATTTCACCTCAAAAACTTTTACATAAAATGACTGCATGTCATGTGTGTAATATTCTGTAAAAAAGCCAAGTGAATGGCTGTTTATCTAAGGAATCGTCTTAGAATGTACACACAATCGCAAAACCCCTATTGTGTGTATAAAAAGCTTATTTATAGACATTTTCTATTATATCCAGTTCATAAATTTACCATCTTTACTGAATGGAAATACAGTATGTCCTCTACATACAAAAATTTTTGCGCAAGTTCATGAATCATTCAACCATCAGCACAATTCTAAAAAACACTCTACTGTATTATATTGTGTACAGTATAAGCAATTGTGTTAGCATCCTAATACCTAGACAATGTTTGTTGGACTTACAAACAAACTGGACTTATGAACGAGCTCTTGAATGGAACTTGTTCGTATGTTGGGGACAGTTACAGTTTTTCAAGTGTAACTGTGCATGTATTTGAACCAGAATATGTAAACTGAATTCAAATAGAGATAGATCAAGAGAGAGAGAGAGAGAGAGAGTTTATTGCATTTAAATATTGTGTTAAAGATTTCAATCTAATTGTAAACAAGAATAGTGTAGGAGCATCACAGACATTATGACAAATTTCATTAATCTTATGTCTTGTTCACATCTATTCAGCAACTCAATCCAAGCCTGACACTCACTGTGAGAGGAAATGACACGTAGGTAGCAAGATATTCAACATCTTCAGGCAGGATTTTTTTTTAGGTAACCCAACATGATCTTTGAAGTAATTAGGCTTTAAACTTGTGGGATGTTAGGTTTTTAGTGTGTGTCCACTCTACAAAACCTATTATAGCCTATGGAATAATTTTTGCAGGGATTTCAGGGCCATAAGAATCATAATCTTTTCATAATTTTTTATCATTATCATCATCATTATTTTTACCAAAGTAGTAGAGTTTTTCAAAGCCTTCAACATCCTCATGGGAACAGATCCTCATAACTCGAAAATGGTGTTTATTGTTAATTGGTCTCTTGAGGCCGATACCATTGTTCTCAATAGACCTTGTGGAACCTTTTGATATAGCTTTCGTGGAGGTGCAGGCAATCAAATAGGATAATTTTTTTTTTTTTTTAAATCAGTGGGTCCTTAAGTGTCATAGGAAAGAAAGGATTATGTAGCCCATTTGGTCTATCTGTGCAAACTGATTTTTTTGTGCTTTGAAAAATATAATAATAATAATAATAATAATAATAATAGAGGTGTCCTGAAGGCTAATAGTCACTGGTGACATCCATAACACTGAACATACAGTTCTTTGCTGTGAGTAAGTACTGTACATTAGTAAAGAATGACTTCAAGAAAATGCCAAGTGTGGTTGCTCCACAGCAGCAGAGGGCACTGTATAGATGACAAAGCAAGTAACATCTTAATTCTTAAATGTTTCATAATTTATTTTTAAAAAGAAAAAGAGGATAAGGAACAACAAGTTAACTGTAACCATTTTGAGAATCCCCTGACTCTAACTTGAGAAGCAGGACGGGGCTACATTTTTAGCATGCAGGGCGGGGCTAGACCAAACCCTAAGCCTAACCACAGTTGGGGCGGAGCACTGATTAAAATCTGAACAAACAATCTAGATTTGGAGATGTGCCGATATTTATTCTATTAATGCATTGTGATCTAGTTATATTAAAGATTAATAATTAATCTAGAGTCTGAAAGTCGAAGACCCTAAACAAGCTGCTCCAAATTAAGGGGATACTAATACAGCTGTATGTCTTTTCCTTGTCCAGTAGGTGCCTTGTGTGGTTGTGTGTTTGCCTTACCTTGACACACTTTGCAGCAGCGATCTGTGAGGGTTATTTGCTCTGACTCAGGGCAGTTGAGCTCTGGACAAGCGTTGCTTTCAACTCTTCGCATCTTACGGTCCTGCCCGCCCACACATACACACACGTCCACATACCCACACACACACCCACATACAGAAATAAAATATGAGAAGAATAAACTTCTTACTTGCAAAGAGCCTTAAACTGGTATTAGCTTTCGGTCATGAGATAAATCACACAGAAAATCACTCTTTCAGTAGACTATTCTTAAACATAACGATTAATTACATCTATGAGGGGTGTTCAGAGTAAACAACCCATTTGATTGTGCAGAATAACAGAACACAGTTATGAGAGTAAAAACTCTCTTTATTTCTCTATATAATCCCCTGATACACTAACGCACTTTTCCAAGTGTTTCACTACCTTCAAGGTAGAAGGTTTTTTCAGTACACCGGAGCCATGATAGGACTGCGTGAGTCACGTTGGAAAGCCTGGCCTTTGATACCTTTGTATCAAAGACTAACTGATTTTTATCGTAAGGTTGCTCTGAATCAGGCTAACGGTAATGTCAATATTTTATGTGGCTCCTGCTTACCCTGCACTCATAGAGCAGACAGTTTCCTGCAGAGTCTCGCACGCTCTTCCGTTCCCCTTCCACATACACCCTTCCCCTGAAAACACATACAGCTAGAGACACACACACAACCACAGAGAGACCTGATCAGCATTTTAGATTAAGTAGCAGATTTAGTCGTTAATCAAAGAGTCATTAACTTTGTTTACTGAAACATGTCGCTGCTCAGTTCCACATTGCTGTTGAATGATTGCATGTGCCTTACTGGAGGATGTGGTGCGTTCTCTGTGTGATGGCAGCGAAGCTAACTTGGATGTAAATTTAATGGACTGTGGTTTAGACTGAGTACAGAGAGAGAAAGAGATGAAATAAGACAAGCGAGTGAAGAATGAAGGAAACTGAACTGCATAAAAAAGGGTTGAAGATAGTATCATAATTAATTCATCTTTAATTAATGAATCTTTAAAATGTTGGCATTTCCACTTTTTAACAGCCCAAGACTCAAATCCAATGAATAAAATATTTTCTAACAGCTACTTGCTTAAAACTGCCGAAACAGATACATCTCATTTTGCATTTAAATTGTTCATTCATTTACTATACCGCTTATCCTGTCCAGGCTCGTAGAAAAACTGGAGTCTACCCCAGGGTAATTATGGCTCCTTGGTAACTCCTTGGTTTTCCTGGTTGTGTGCTTTAGGTCATTGTCATGTTGGAAGACCCAGCCACGACCCATCTTTAATGCTCTGACTGAGGGAAGGAGGTTTTTGCCCAATATGTCATAATACATGGCCGCGTTCATCCTCTCCTTAATACAGTGCAGTCGTCCTGTCCCCTGTGCAGAAAAACACCCCCAGAGCATGATGCATCCAGCCCCATGCTTCACTCAAGGTATGGTATTATTGGGATGATACTCATCATTCTTCTTCCTCCAAATACGGCGAATGAAGCTAAGACCAAAATGTTCTGCTTGTCTCTGTGCACTAGAGAGTGCAGGAGTTGAACACACGGACAAGCTCTGTTAGTTTCTCTTTAACAACATCCTCTCAAGTAGAAAATTATGAAAATCAGGACGCACAGACCTCTTTGTAGGTCTGAAGAGAGAGAGGTTTTTAGAATTCATACATTCAAACGTCTTGAACAAGAATATCAGTCAGCATGTCGTAAACAAAAACTCTCTAGAACACTGTATCTGTTCACCAGCAGCTTGTTATGTTGTGCAATACCGCACCCGCTATTCCACTGAGCCGAATTTGCTTCCTAATTTACACAGATGCAATTCGTTACTCATTCACACACAACGACTAATTTGGGAACGCCAATTAGCCTAACCTGCATATCTTCGGACTGTGGGAGAAAACCGGACCACACGGAGGAAACCCACCAAGCACACAGAGTCGGGAATCAAGCCTGACCGGGATATTAAACCCGGACGCTGGAGGTACAAGGGCGCTAATACTGTATTTAGTTATTGCCTTGTGTCAAATTTTACTGTAAAGTCGTTTTATGTTTTTATGAATTAAATTTAAACATTAAGGGCTCAATGTGGGGTCGCTACGCTTGAAAAAATAGAGCAAATTGGTACCGACTGCAATGACTCAATTTTGAATCGGGAGACGTCGGGAGAGCTCGGTAGCAAACTCGGATGAGTGAAATGGTGTATCAAGTTCAATTCATTTTTTGCATACATTGAATAAACACGGGACACACACACCTGCCATTTTGTGTGTGCCTGGTTATGAGAAAGATGCCTAACCTTGGTGGGTGAAAGTGTATATATATTTGAAAAAAAATAGAATTTCTAAATGCAGTACACGTCTCTCCTGAACTGTCTATGCTCTAACACAGGCTCCCAAAAAGTATTTCATCAGCATCTAACAGCTTCCATCCAGTTTTAGCACAGTCACTGTGAGTTACTGTGTGTGCATGTGTGTGTGTGTGTGTGTGTGTGTGTGTGTGTACTCACGCTGACACTCTTTACAGCACGCTCCAGGGATGTAGGCTGGCGCTGTATCCGGAGAACACTGAGGTGCAGGACAGAAGATGCTCTCGCACTCAACGCTGCCGTTCTACAGAGTGCGAAAGGTGAAAACAAAGCCACTTCTGTTAGCATAAACTGTGCTAACCTTCTGCATTGCTTCAGAGGCTAAAATAGCATATGCGTTTTTTATATATATTTTTAGGAACCATAATAATAAGAATAAAAAAAATAAAAAATGAACATACCAAACATGTGCAGTTCTTGCATCCGTCTATCCAGACATCTTCGTCTCTATAGATCTCGCCGTTAAGTGTGCAGGTCCTCTCACAGTAACATCCGTCCAGCGTCTTCATTCTTTCTTCTGCACGGGCGAGCTGCGATCATACACAACAATGTTACATGAGAAGAGCAGAGAAGAGGAGAGTGTCACTGCATCAAATAGCCGCCCACATGTTTGAACCAGGTTTAAAGATTTTAGACTCATGGTGAATTTGTACGGATGAAGGGAACACCACGTGGGGGAAAGGAGCATTCTAAAAAAATAAACATATATGCATGTACGTTATGTATTTCTGAGGAATGCTTTAAGAAATGATTCAGTCTATGTAATTTAATCGAAAATAAGAAAAAGCTTTACGAGGCTTTAAATCTGTAAAGCCGAGTAAGAACCATGGATGAGCAATTAACAATTAATCACACAAGATCCGTTCTCCTGTAGGTTTCTAACAGGGTTTAGAAATCTGATCAGGGATTGGGAACGGATGCAACAGCATCCCACACACGGCGTGTGTATCCAATGTCACGCACCTCTAAGTGTTTTGTTTTCTTCCAGAAATATTTAGGGCGTTTTAGCTCCTAAATTACTCTTCAGTAATACTGTATGGTGTTTGCACAGTATCACATCCGCTTTCACAGAAAAGATCCCAGACACCTTAATCAGAAGCAACCTTTTTGGCTGCTTTCCAATGTAAATTGCTGTTGTCCCGTATGTCTTTATGGTGCTCATTATGTGCACGCATTTACTAGCATCGTCAGCATTTTCTCTAGTGGTCCAGTAGAAAGGACACAGTGCTCTTACTGAGTCCAGCTCAGGCCATCGATTTGGTATAAAGTACATATTGTGTTTGAAACATTGTGTTCATTATCCCATCTCCAAATAGTCCTAGCTGTTCCGTCATCAACCATAAAAGCAATTCTTACTTTAAAGAAACAGCATCCTATAGCTAATATTGTCCCAGCGTCCGTAGTGGTTCGAACCCAGTGGTTAGCACTGTCGCATTGCTCTAGGGGCGAGGGTTCGGAGTTTGCAAAGACATGTAGATTTGATTAATTGGCGTTCCCAAATAGGCCGTAGTGTGTGAATGAGCGTGTGGTCATGTGTCTGTATGTGTGTACTTTAAATTGAATTGGCATCCTATCTCACCCTTGTGCCCCAAGTCTCCTGAGATAGGAGTGGTATTGAAGATGAGTAAATGAGAGATTGATCACACTGCGATTATTTTGACAGACATTGCAATTATGATTTAAACTGCTACGTAAAAAACTACGTGAACATGAAAGCTCCATGCATTTCAGGTTCCAAGCAGGAATTGAACCCAGACCCTGGACATGCAAGGCAACAGTGCTAACCACTAAGTCACCTTGGATACTTAGTCTAGTAAAAAAATTACAGATACCTTTCCAGATGTTTTGGCCAAAATGTCCTGCAGCTCCATGATTTTTTGCACCAGGCCATGGAAATCGTTGCAGGTTGGACAAGCTGAAACATACAGAGTGAAGCTTAAAAATATTTAAAATGAATTACCGTGGAACCTTGGATTACAAGCATGGAAGCGGGCTCGTATTCCAAAACACTCGTAAATGAAAGCAAATATTCCCATAAGAAATAACAGAAATTTTAATTATTTATTCCACAGCTCAAAAACAATTATTCATAAAAATAATTAATACAAAATATAAAGTAAAAATAAAATAAATTAACCTGCACTTTACCTTTAAAAAAAGTAAAAATAAGATAAGTGTTTCCATTCATGCGCGCAGGCGCCGTGTGTGTTTCTGTGAAGTAAGAGGAGGAATCAGCCTCCCCCTTCTCATCTTACACAGTAAACCTTTCTTCTCTCTTATTTGAATTTTACACAAACACAGACACACACACACACACACACACACACACACACATTAACGGAAAGACTTAAACGCATATAACCCACTGCTGTAAAGTAAAATAAACAAACAAATTAACCTGCACTTAGCAGAGAGTGTGTGTGTCTGAACCCGAAAAGGGGTGGGAGGTGTAAAGGCGAGAGTGTTTGTGTGAAGGGGCATGGTGTCAAATTACGATGCACACACAGATAATGACAAAGAGGGAGAAAATAGATCTTTAACCTGTCTAATGAGACTTTCTTTTGCTTTACACGCATGCACAGTACATGCGCGCTGTACACACGCACTTACAAATACAAAATAAAATATGTTTTACACACACACGTGGTCACAGTGTTATAGTAAACAGTACACGTGTGCACAGATGTTGATTATACCAGTAAGAGACGAGCACTAAGACCCAGCAGGGGAGACGATTACTCCCAATTCTGCAGCGCAAGAGAGAAAAAAACCATTGGCTCACTCGGCATCAAAACAAGAAGCGGATGCGTGCTACATGATACTCGGTACTCGTAAACCAAGACTTGTTTGTTTTTTTAAGTCAAAATTATTAAAAAATCTTTGCTCATTTTGCGGAACGCTCGCAAACCGCGTTACTTGCAATCCAAGGTTCCACTGTATTGCTTATTTTAACATGTTTTAGCAGACAGGTTTATATAACCATACAAAGTCATAAGAAATATACAAGAATGCGTCTTTTGCAGTGATGTGCACTCACTGCGGTTGAGATCAGGACACTGTGAGATGTATCCTTGAGGCATGAACACCAACCGAGCCTCCTGCATCACACCCTAGAAAAAGGAATTAGAGGCAGTGAACAACGTAAATATGGATATCCAGAGTGTGACACTAATAACCATTCATCAGGGGTCTAATAGAAGTTTATTAACGTCAACATTTTGACAGATACTGGCTTAATCACAGTCTAAGTAAAATAAATAAATAAAAAAATAAAAAATGCTACAGTAGCCAAATGCTAGCTAGCTTCCTCTAGGAAAACGGGACTAACAATGTCTGAATTTAAATCATACAAAGCTGAAGACAAAGCAATTCGTACCTTAAAGAAGCCATGAACGTTGTTTCTTTGCCCGAGCCACAAGGTCGTGCCTGCGGGAATGTCCATAGATGGTGTTTCGATAATCCTTTCATAAATTCTATAAAGAAAAAAAAAACAGTTGTTAAAAAGTAAACTTCCTAGAGAAATCGATTGAGGCGGTAAAAACACTGTTATCATGTTGCCCACCTGCTGCAGTCTACATAAAGCACCAGCTGAGTAGTGCTGAGTGTCAGGGCCACTCTGTGCCAGCGAGCATCTGCAAGGTTGTAGGGGAAGACCTCTGTGCGGTTCTGCTCTTCTGCCAAACGGTAGTGCAGACGGATTTCACTGTGCTGCCCGTTGCTCTCCAGCTCCAGATACCTGCATGTTCGTTACACATGATACAAAGGAATGCATTTACTCTATTCTATATACTGAAAACTTCTCTATGCGTTTAAACTGACAGAAAGGCTCTGGAAAAGTATCTCAGAATGTACAACACAACAGGCTTTGGGCGAATGGGCCATATCAGCCTCCATGACTGTGACCCAGTTTATAGACTTACCAAAACTAACCAGCTAAAGATTGGAAAAAGGTGTTTTTCACCCGACCATCAGCTTGAAATCTGTGTTACACTGTTAATGGTGGTTGTGTATGGTGCAGGGTATGATTTCACAGCACATACTAGGCACGTTAATAGCAAGAAAGCATCATTTGAATTTCAAGGCCTATCGGAATGTAATTGCTGACCGTGTGAATTTCTTTATTGAGAACCTGTTGCAAAGTCCTTGTCATTGTCAACCAGTCAACTCAGTAATCCATCAAAGCATTTGAAGTCTTGTCAACACAAGAATGCACATTTGTGTGCCATATACAGTACTGTGCAAAAGTCTTAAACCACACCTTTTAATATTAAATAAAATTAGATGATGTAGGTCAAATTTAAGAAATGTGCAACCTGTCACATGTTGAAAACATGTTGCAAACAAATGTTGCACATTTCATCTACATGATCTAATTTTATTTAATATTTTATGATGCATGAAGATACAATTTAAAAAATGGTTGTTTATGTAACAAACTCAGCAGCAACCTCATTTCCCCCCCTTGTCTGTTACAACTACTCAGCATTCAGCATCACCAGTATACTAATCACCGGCCTAATCACCTGTCATCTTCTGTACCTGTTTCTCACTGTTTCATGCCTTAATTTAGATGTTTCTCATGCTAACCCATGTTCATAGATGGACTGAGCAGGTCCTTCAGGAGGCCTGAAAAACTATTTTACAGGACTCAATTAAAATACAAGAAAGACTGGCTATTTAAAAACAAAATATAAAGAAACGAGGAGGGACTTTTGCACATTACGGGACATAACCTCTGACCCTAACCCCACTCAACATCAACGTCAATAGGAGAACCTGCTCGTTTATGCAATTATCGAAGTCAATCATGTGGCAGGAGCACAATGCATGAAATTATGCAGATGCAGGTCAGGAGTTTCAGGTAATTATAACCTCAAAGATCATAATGGGAAAAAAATGTCCTAAGTGGACAGATAAAGACTTGCTGGAAAAAAAACACATCTTCTTTCTTCAACCTCTTTTATTCAGCCACAGAACAGCCATTCGCCCAAGGTTTTTTGTTTTGCACCGCACAAAACATTCAAAGTGGCATTTATGCAATTTTACCAAGGTATCCCTTACTTTAAGGAAGCTTTAGGGAACACTGGGACAAGAAAGAAAGTAGGAAGTAAAAGTAATTAGCTGGCAGTAAATGTGATTAACATTGCTTGAGGTGTTCATACACGGCTCCTTTCAATACACAAACATCAATCAGTGCAGCCACAGGCTTGTGATTGCAGCGCAGAAGTGCAAAAACTGACAGCTAAAGAATTACATCTAGATGTGGCACATAATTAACATGGGCACATTTGGAATCTCCGGCCATCTTTCTAACTGTTAAAACCTCAGTGAGAAACCAATCAATTAGATTAAAGTATGTATAGCCAGGCTATCTGGCTGTGGTGCATATCTGATTATTTAAAAATACATTTTCCTATTGATCTGCCAATCCATCTTAATGACAGCAAGGACCCATGCAATCAGGTATTCAGTCAAAAAATCTGGGGATCTATCAATCAAACTTGACAATCAGTAATACCTGCCTAATCATCGCCTAACCCTCTGACACACGATCACAATTCTGCATTTGGTCAGCATGATTAAGTAATTATTAGTGTCTCTGGTACGGCAAACCATGACGGATTTAGTGGTTTGTGTGTGTGGGGGTGTAAGTGAGGACACACAGATCCTTCAGCCCCTGTGTTATGAACATGTTGACCTTAAATTCGAAGGGTAATCAATACTGTATGTGTAAGAAATGTCACTGGTCACAAATCAATGACATTATACACAGCCATAATCAGAGTGATTTAGGGGCAAGAGCTTAAAGCCCTCAAGCTAAGCTCAAGCGTAAAATGACCCATTTGGAATGAAGGAATTTTAAGTGCAAGCACAACTACTGTTATTTTGTGCCCCACATAATTGAAAATATAAAAAATTAACCCCTAAATGAGTCTGGCTTAAGCTACAAAGTTTTGCTTTTATTAAAAGGTCCCCTGTGTGGCCCAATGGGTAGTGGTTAGCCTCGTCGCCTTGCAACTCCATGGTCCAAGTGTGCTTCCTGCCTTGGGTCTGTGTGCATGTTCTCCCTGTGCTTGGTGGGTTTCCTCAGGGTACTCTGGTTTCCTCCCACAGTCCAAAGACAGATTAGGCTAACTAGTGTTCCCAAATTGCCCCAAGTTTGTAAATGATGTTGTGAGTATATGAATGTTTGTGCCCTGCGACGGATTGGCAACCTGCCTCATGCCCTAAGTCTCCTGAGATACTGTAGACCCCCGCCCTCCTGTATAGACGGAAGTGAATTAACACAGGTCTCAGAGCCCCCATGTCTGTTAACCTCCAGCCAAAATTTCCCTCAAATAAGGTATTTTTCAATCCAATGCAGGTGTGGCTCATTGGTTAAGGTTTTGGACTGATGATCCCTGGTTTAAGCCCTGATGCTGCAGGGCTACCATTGTTGGTCCACTGAGAAAGGTCCTTTACTCCCAAATGTTCAGATGCAATTGTCAGATGTACATGTCCAGGGTGCGGTGCATCTGTGGTCGGACGTGCCGGATGGCATCTAATTGACCAAAAATCAAATTGGTTTGTTTAAGCCCTGACCAAGACAAAAATTTAAAAAAAAAAAAAAAAAAGGAAAAAGAAGGCAGATAATTTTTTTTTTTTTTACATTTTGTGTTTGTACAAACATGCAGTACTAGAAACCCATCTGTATATGTCCACAAATGAATAAAAGTTAATGTTTTTAAGGTCAAGAATTAGAAATGCCACAGTTTCTCAACCGCAGCGAAATCTCTTGAGTTCTAAACTATTGGTCCCAATTTACTTAATCCTGCTTGCACATTTATTATTTTTCTTCATACTTGCCTGTAATATTTTCGAACATATTTCATTAGTTCTATTCCCAACAACATTAACAAACATGCAACCTAATTTAAACCTCTGAGACCCTGACCAGGCAGTTGCTAAGGATACCGCAAATCACACAGAGCCTCAGTTTTATTAGATCTTTATATCTGACTAAAAACATCAGGTATTTAACACCTCCTATTCATATCTGTATTTCTATTTGTTTATTCGGAATAATGTATTCACATTTTGTTCGCTTGATCTTCAGCTTTGGTAATAGTATTGCATGGCTTTCGGCTGACCTCTTTGGTTTGTTTGATTCCTGTTGATACCTAACAGTTTGTTAATTATTTGCTCTGATGTGGCAATGTGGCAATAACTCTGAGACAAGTTCCTGTAATGTGCAAGTGGTGAGGTTGTGAGTGCAGGAGGTCGTGCACTGTCCTACAAAAATAGAATGCCTTTCTTGATCAACCCAGACCATTTTCATCCTGGAAACGACCTTGGTGGGCTGTTTCACCTGGAGTCTCCATCCACCAACATAAAGACTTCTTTAAAATGTTTCCACCATTCAAATGTTTTACTGCAGCTACAGTAAGAATCTCATCAACGTACTGTGCTAGAAGTTTTTCATAAATGTCAATACGTTTTAAGCCTTTATTCATAAGAAATTTTATACGAAGTCCCATTTTGACTTGTATTACTGTGTTGAAATGAAATC
The DNA here is from genome assembly GCF_024256425.1 of Clarias gariepinus. Lineage (NCBI taxonomy): Eukaryota > Metazoa > Chordata > Actinopteri > Siluriformes > Clariidae > Clarias > Clarias gariepinus. Next base: position 21,305,806 of record NC_071111.1, read on the forward strand.
CTTACTAACCTAATGCATGCAATAATGCATTAAAGATTTGTGCGTAGCTTTGTATTCGTATTGCTTAAATCAGGACCAAACTCTGTAGAAACTGGTGAAGGAGGGAAAAAAGCAGTTTGAGAATTGCAGTTTTGTTGGAGCTGTTTCAAAATTAAATATTAGATGCCACCTCCATAACAACAAGCTGGTTGAATAAGTTGCAAATAAGTAGCCCTTCCTGAGAGAGCAAATAAATTCAACCTTTTGAACTTTCATATCTGTGGACCCACAAACGGTATCACGTCGCCTAGTCAGATAAGGTCGTTACCCATTTTTTAACCATGAATTGATTAATACGAAGTAGGATCTGTATCAATGTGTACCAAAATCATATATTTGTATTTGGCTACAGATGCATTTAAAACAAGAGATTATTGCAACAGGGATTGCAGCATGATCCTGAATAACATCACATTAGTGGATGTCTGAGGCTCTGTAGGACTCCGTGCGTTATGTTACAGCTTTCCTTTACTACTGATTTTTGACAGTTTCCCCTTCCACTCATCTCATTTCAGAGCAAAAGTATACCTTTGTTGTCCATGATGGATAGACAGCAAGACACCCGAGTTGAATTTATCTTGTTTGAGTGTCAGCAGTAGGGTGATCTCCAGTCTGCCTCTGAGTTTCTGCAGAATTCTCTCTGCGACCCCCGCTGAGGCGCGCACACTCCTCCTCGTCCCTGTGAAAGAGAGAAAGAAAAAGAGAGAGAGAGGATCAGTACGGATTATAATGCATAACATCTCTTCGTTATGTATTTTTGGTATTATTTTTCTGAGATGTGGTTTAACGTGCTAATAAGCTCGTCTCATGCTTTGTTAAAGGATTGTGGAGAATTGACAATTTCATAATGATATATGATTCAATTTTACAGTAAAAAAAGAAAGAAAATACTGTCTGACAGGGATTATTGGGTAATAAAAGGGTATAAGAGGATAATAAAAAAAAATCCTTTAGTGAATAATGAACCCAATCACACTGAAAATATAACACAAATTATTTAACGGAAATGTATTTAGCTTTAAATCGAACATCTTGAGCTCTGGCACGCTGAATAAAAAGCTAATTAAATTTACTTTATTTAACTGTGTACATTGATTCCACACAATTTGTTTTTTTGTACAGCCAACATGATTTAATCACGTGTTTTTAAAGCCCTGAATCAAATTACTGTAGGTTTTACACTCGTACCCGAACTGAGGTTCAAACGCAGATTGCTTGTGCTCTGCAACAGCCACATTAACTCTGCGTTTAGTTTAACACGTTACTGCAGATATGGCTTATATTAAACTAGTTTGAACTGCAATATGATTTTGCATTCTGAGCTTAACCCTGCCATTCATCAAGCTGATTGTACAGTCAGACGTGAACTGGTACAGTATGGTAATTTAAAATGGCACAATTCTTCATTGTATTTCTTGATATTGACAGCAGAAGCTGTGTAAAGCATTCAAACCTTGAAGACTCATATTTGAAACAAAAATAAAAACACTCTTTGAACTCAACAAAGAGTTTTTTTTAATTCAAATTCCTGGCAATTTGTTCATACTTATATCCAAAAGCTTAATCCTAATACCATAATACCACATTATAGTAGTAAGCATGTCTTTATTAATACCATAACAAATGTAGAAACAGCCGCCAGGTTATCCTTCAAAAACGTTGTATACAGTTTAAAGTTTACTGAGCATTGCCTACTTTGAGCACACAATTAAGATAACATTTAAAAACATATTCTGCTAGATTCTAGGTTGGTTGAAAATTGATCAGACCCTAAATAAAGCATGTTCAAGAACATTACTATGCCAATAGTACATATCGGCCTATATATAATATATATATACTGTATATACATAATTCAAGCTAGTCAGTCAAAACTTGGATTCATTAAGTTTAGTATAGCAATAATGTCACGTTTTGATGTGAAATATATTTTTTTTCATTAAGTTTTCATTTCATTAAGTTAGGTTAAATTTTTTCTTAAATCTGACTGACCACATATGCTGTATATTTTTTTCCACCATACTGTTGAGTTTCTATGCATATTTGCCATGTCTACATGGGTTTACTTCAGGTTACCTGGTTGCTTGCTACAATCACAAAAAAATCAATATGTGAACTGGTTACATTTAATCACACTCAAAGTGGTAATAAGTGTTTCAGAGAATCCTTTTCATCGCACCCATGACCAAAATAAAGTAGTTGCTGAAGTGCTGAAGTGAATGCATACATCCTACAAGGGTGCCAAAAATTATGACTGGAAATCAAATTTTTTCTGTCTTCTCTATCCTTTCTTGCGTCAGTGTTTCAGAGACTGTATTCCAAGCACAGCGATCAAAATCCCCAGCTCTGCGATTCTGATACCAGACTAATACAGAGATCCAAGGGCAGTAAACATGAAAACAGGCAAAAGGTTAGTGATGAATATAAAATAGCATTAGATAACCACTGATTTGCCCTGCATCTACAGATCATAGACAGGTTATGATTTTAAATATGGTTTACAAAGCTGAAACATTTGATTTCACTGAACAAAAAAAACAATCTTTGCAAGTAAAATGACAGTGAAATACAGCCAAATGTAACTAATATTTTTCTATTGATTATATAGTTTTAACAGATTTCTAGATTTTTGGATCAGATTTGCAATGCAATAGAAACATGTGCCCAGAAACAGGCTTAATGTGGTACAGTATAATATAATTGTCATGCAGTAACCATCTCTTAATGTTAAATATTAGATTGCCATTCCTTTATTCGTTGCTTGCTGAGATATCATTTTTTTTGCAATGTTGGTTAGATTTCAGTGGATTTTGCTGCAGAACAAAATGATGGTGCTTTCACGCATTTTAATGAGTTGAATTTAAATCCTGGTTGGAAAAAAAGAGAATCTCTTTTGTAAGATGCATGAATAACACGATCTCAGAAACGGTTTCAGTGTGACCTTGGTGCACTCTACGACAACAGCAATTACACCATGGGAAGCAAATTATAAATTAAACCAATGATGACATTCTGATTATACAGTAGCTGATAATATCATCCCTGTACAACAGTAAAGATTTTGGTAAGCCTAGTAAGTTTTGTTAGTCATTTTTTATTACTAACTAATAACACTGTAGACAGCAAGTGCATAATGATGTCTGATTCATGTATAGTCACTACTGCTGGGTTCCTTCATTTATTCATCTTGCTGTGGACGATTTCACATGATTTCACTTGCTGAAAACTGTTTACACTCAAATCTCATTCATTATTCAGTCGATCGCATCACTTGAATACTATTGATTTGATGCTAAAAAACTCTCATGAAATCAAAAATGACTGATGCTCACGCTGAACATCGTTTCAATGCCCTTTTCACTGCTTAAACGTACAGCATAAATGTGTGAATGAGCCACGGTTTGCACCATCCTGTGTCGATCGGAAAAGGATGAGTTTTCTTTTGAGGATAGTTGTGTTAAGATTTCTTTTTTTTTATTTTTTTATTGAACCGGGTTGAATTAAATATTTTTAGCAATAAAAAAAACAGCTTGTATTACACAAGGAACCTTTAATTTAGAAGACTGACAGCTTGGAAGCCAGTACTGATGGGTGAAGCTTGAACAGTGAAGGGCTCAGATGAAGGAAGTACAGCAGATGGACAGCTATCCATAGCAACTTTCAGCTCAAGGGAGCTTTGATGAGTACAATGGAGAAAATCCGAATGCATGACTCACTGTCCAAATAGTACTACTCTAAATAATCAGCACCAAACTGGACGAAAAATAATTTTAATATCCATACAAACCTTTTTGTTTGTATTCGTTAAACAAAACAAACTCAATGCAACAAAATGTCTTTTGGCACCAGTGTTGCAGCAAAGCAAACCCATCCATTGGGATTATGAACCTAGTTAAAAATAGATAGCAGCAATAACATTAAGACTACAGTACACCACGGAACATTAACACGTTAATATTGATTATTAATTATATGGCTGTAGATTAGTGACAGGATCATGGGTGCCAAGGCTCACCCTGACAGAAAAGCCAATGCTTCTGCAAAAGTCAGAACACCCACCGCACCACTGCCTGCTGTGTATGGGGTTTGTCAGAAAAAGCGGTTAAGGTAGTTGATCAAGCACACATACTGTGGCGCTCCACCCAAATATATTTGCCCACCCTTTTTAACAATTTGTCTGGGAGATCGATGCCATCTGCATTCAATTAACTACTGTAGTAGGGGACAGCTCCCTCAGACATTTCTGCTTCTGTACCTGTTTATTCTGCTACCACAAGAGCGGTGTACTAATAGGCAGTAATTGCATCGGATGCCAGTTGTCATAAAAAGACTAGAAAGGGCGTACTGATGGTCGCACATGCTGGGCGGAGAAACACAGGTTTGCACATTGAATGGGCTTTTTTTTTAAAAGCCAAGAAGATTAACCCTTAAAACTCAAGCTGCATGGATCTAGGGTTAGATCCATGTGGCGACACTGCTTCGGCACTCAGTCATGTTTGTATATGTTTGTTGTTGGTTAAAATTACATAAAATTCTGTTCATCATATGGCCTAGGTTTTGCTGAAAAAAGGACACGTCACTCTAAACTTTAAAATGGATAAAGATGCTTTGGGTTATGTGCTCTGACCATCGGTGTTATTTTTGTACCAAAGAGTGTTTAGTTATTTATTTATTTTTTTGCTTCATCTTACTGTTCACTTCACATAGGGTAGATGTGCTGGAAGGTAATGCATGCCCATTCCACTGGATAGTATATTTTACACCTTTGGGAAACACTATTCAGCCTCCAAGATTGTCCATATCTCAGTCCAATCGAGCGTCCATGTTATGCGCTGGACCAAAAAGTCCGATCCATGAAGGCCCCACACCTCAACCCACAGGATCTGCAGCACACACCCATTCCCTGAGAGGACAGAACCACCCCGGTGGCAAAAGAGGAACCTATACAATATTGGGCTTAATGTTCTGTGTTTAAATAGTATGGCGGATCGGTGTACATTTATTATCCATACTTAATCTTATCAGATACTGTATTGTTCATCCAGATCTTAAACACCAATAAAACTTCCAAGGCCTCTCATAAACAGCTGCTGTGAACAGGAAGCATAGTAATTAAGTAACGTGGTTCTCTGTCGAGATCAAATCTGCTTTTTTCACCTACCGCTAGTCGCTGACGTCAACCAACACACATCCATAAATCAGCCACACAGATTATACAGTGATGTGAACAAGACAGTAATAACACACACACACACACACACATGCAGAGTTAGTGAGGTGGTAAGAATGGAGATGAATGAGAGACACAGAGGGAAATCAAGAGAAAGAGAGAGACAGTGTGTGTATGAGAGAGAGAGAGAGAGAGAGCATTATCTGCACATTACTGAGAGAAGTCTCCTTTGTCTCCTTTGGGAGATGTGTTTAAATCAGCTCTGTAAAAACACTGCAGATGTTTGCCTTCTGCCTGTCCACACACACATGTGCGCGCACGTACACACACACACACTCACAGAGAGAGAGAACAGTACATCTCCTCGTTATTTACTCTTCCCTAGTGAGTCTCTAAACTGAACAGACAGATAGACAGTCAGTAAGAAAGACAGACAATCAGACAGAGACAGACAGACAGGTTTTGCTATTTGTCTTCAAGCCAAGGTCATTAGCTAGCAAATCCAATGGAGAATGCTAAGGTGAATTAGCTTTGTTTGCTACTGTAAACATGCTAACTTTTTGTTTTGTAACAGCCACCATCAACATTCAATTGAATTAAAATCCATGTCTGAATTGTTTAAATGTTAATCTTCTTTTTGTTACTTAATTTTACTTTAGTACAGTTTCTATGCACTTTCTTTTCAGTTTCATTAGTGTTTTGTGGTTTTGTACTTTTACCTGCTAGCATGAGTCAGGCTTTAATTCTGAAGTATTACAGAGCTACCAATAATAACCTGCTGTTAAATACCTCCCCCATGTGTGAGCTTAATATATCCATATGGTCATAGCTTCATCTGCTAGCATCACAGTTTGCTAGCTGGCATCATGTATTACGAATAATAAAGCCCTATTCCAACCATGTGAAATCTTTGGCCCAATTCAAACCCAGTATCAACCAAATCAAAATACGTACTCAAACATGGAAGTGTTCAGATGCATGTGACCAATTTCAATTTGTAGAATTGTCCCAAACAACAACAGGTCGAACCAACTTTGCAAGGTTTCTAGGTTTCTTATACAAATATTCTACTTCTGAAATACTCAGAAACCCTAAGTTGACCTTTTATTCTGTAGAATAGTCAGTTTCTTATGGCCACACAGCTGTTTAGTTTCAATCTTGTTCTCATCACATTTGTTCCAGTTCTCATCAAATTGTGTGTGTGTGTGTGTGTGTGTGTGTGTGTGTGAAAATGCTTTTACTTTCACTATTAAACAGAATTGTGATTTCTACTGTCCATTTTTTTTTCAGTGCAACTTTACCAAGCATTTAAATGATCTCCATTCATGTGTTTTTCCTGCCACATTTCTTTTGTGACTTTTTCAGGGTATATAATACATCGAACAGTTTTTACCCATACTTCTGTATTTTTATGCTTTCTTTGCTTGATGCATGCCAATAAATTGACCCTTCTGAAACTGTGACTTTTTTTTTGGCCCAGGCAGAATATTTTTTTTATATAAATAAACCAGTTTTTTAGGGAGACTATTCAGAAAAAAGGCTTCAGTTTCCTAGGGAGGATAAAGATTGGTCTTTGGAGGTACAGTATGGAAAAAAAAGATCATGTCATCTGATGAGTTTAGATTGACCCTATAACCTGAGTGATGGGAGCGTCAAGTTAAGAAGAAAAACACATGAAGCGATGCACATACCATGCATACCACTGTACAAGCCTTTGGAGGCAGCATTATGACCTGGGGTTGTTGATCTGTTGATATGTTACAGTATGTGGCAAAAAAATGAAGAAGTTGACGACCTGAAGAAAATATGAATGTAAGACTTTTTTTTGACCGGACAGTGTAGATTGGTAGTGCATATATACTGTAGGTATTAGAAATAGATATATTTGTGTGAAAACACATTTTCATAACAAAATTGCCACAATACTATCATATGTGAATTCACTTATCACATATTTACATGTTTTGCAAAGAATGCCCAGTACCCCCACTGACAGTTACAATAGCATTCTGTGTTAGACACAAGGTGAGATATTCTGCTTATGAGATATACGTGCAAGGCTTACAAGTCAGCCTACGTAACACCTAAATATGCAATTTGGCACGATTATGCCCTGGCCAGGGCATTCGCCAACACACATATGCAGGTTTGAGCACATTTAAGCCTCAGATTCTGAGATTCACAAACTTATGACAGCAATACCTTAACTAATATACATATACATTCTATATAACAGGCATTAAAATCATACCTGCCAACAGACCAACAGATGGGGAAAAACATGTATTTACTGTAGCATTAGATCTCTAATACAAAACATTGCATGTACAGTATGAAAACTCAACATAAATCTCTATAGAACATGCATGAAAGGATGCACAATGCATTTTATTGGTTTTGCTGGAAACTCGTATTCACGCAATTTACGCAAATTGGAGGGGTGGAATGGTGTCACAGGAACATGTTGGAGGTTTGATAAGGATGTTCAAAGTCTTTGGTTTTGATTGTGATTTGCACTTGCAAATGGATCACTGGCATTCCAGTTGGTTTTAAAGGGTTAAGCATACAGTATTATTTATTTGTAAAATTGTAGTATTTATAAATTTCTTAGGGGTATTTGGGGCTGCTTTGGCACTCCAAGGGTTAGCTGTAGCACCATCCCCAACCCCTCCAAACCCCTCCCTGGCGCGTCTATGCCTGTAATTACTGTAATGTACCAGATTTAGGTCTGAATTAAAATTATTAGAGCAAAAGACATGTGACTTGTGTTATCTTGTGTTAAGGTTATGTCATATTTCAATTAAAGGAAAGGGACATGCCTTGCCATCTCGGGTATAGCTCTGGGGGATCAATGATCCAATACAGTAATCACAGGTAATGTCTCTGACGGTCATTTCATACCTATTAGGCTGACTAAAATCAAAATAATACCTTCAGTTTGGTTTTACAATGCACAAAAGAAAAATATTTAAAAATTAACTGTTGGCTGAGGTATGTGATCTTGTGTATCATATCCAGCTTTTTGCCCTTTTTTTTCTCCCTAATTTTGTTTTTCTATGGTAATCCAAATAACCCGAACACATGGCACTTGGTACATACACTTTATCAGTGTTGTTTGGCTTAGTTCATCACAGCTCAGTTTGGCAGCTCACAAAAGTGTGTGAGATTATTTTAGTCCAAACCAAGTGTTCTTACCTGTCTAATTAATCTAAACCACGTGCAGTGATTCGATTCAAACGGACTAAACGCTGCAGATGTGAAAGCATCACTAGTGCTGGCCTGCTGCAGCATCTGTGCGTGTGTGTGTGCGTGTGCTTTTTACGTGTTCCTAACTGCCAGTCTCACTCTTAATGTTGTCCAAAAAATCAAAAAGCTTAAAAATCTGCATTTAATCCTCTTAGACAAGACTGAAAGGGTTTCAAGTGATGCTGAAACCCGTAACGAAACAGGAAACAAAGCAGACTATCACCATTCAGTAATGACATGCATAGTTCACTACCTACAACAATGGACCCATCCACTGCTCTTCTCTCAGGCTATTATCTCGATTTCCATCTCCGGCTTGTTTTTAGTCTATCCACTGTCTGCATTACTTCCCTGCTTTTTGTTGGCTGCGTTTATAATCAATGTCACCCTCTACAATAACTCATTCAAGTGTACAGGCACCAGATTAAAGGCATCTAGTGACTAGGAATGAGCTGAGAACAGAATGATGCTAATGACTAAATGGAAGTGTGTCCTCAAAGAACAGTGTGTCTGTGTAATGGCCGATAATTCTATATTTTTTGGATTATCTTTTACAGCCTCTTTGAGCGGTATTTTAAGAAATAATTAATTTAAATAAGAATAACTTGTGTGCCAGTAAAGGCAACATCCACATGAATGGCAGAACCAAAGGGTTTCCAGAAGAACTTTGCTCAGACCATTACACTGCCTTGTCTTCTTCTCATCATGAATCCTGGTGCCATTTCTTTCTCAGCTAAGACAAGCGCAAACACCTCACCATACTGTATACAGTACATAATGTAAAGAAAAATATGAATCATCAGGCCAGGCCTTCTTCCATTGCTCTATGGTCCAGCACTGCCACTCACATGTCCATCATGGGTGATTTTATCAATGGGCACAGGCCAGCATGGCCACTCTGGGTAATCTCCATTTCTATGCGTCCTGGTAGATGTTTATCAGAGGAGTGTGGTAGGGCTAGTCCTGGCTCACCATATGATTCGGGTAGCCTTGGGCTCCCTTGACCCTTTTACCATTTCACTAGTTGTCCTTCCTTGGACCGCTTTTGATTATGTACTAACCACTGCATACCAAGAATACTCAGAGCCGGACAGTTCTCATGTCTACTATGCAAGTATCGAAATAAATCTGGGAGTTTTTAATGTTCCTGATGCAGCTGATACTGCATAACGAATATTATGGTTACCTACAATTTATAGTGAACTCTACATTTACAGTGGTAGCTAGGTTGGCTTCTTTGCAAAATTTGGGGGGTCAGGATTGACTCTGAAAATGCCTACCAATTCCTGCTGTTTGGGAGATGGTCCAACCCAGTTGCCTAGCCATCACTATTCAACTTTGCCACCTGAGTCACATATTTAACTAGTTAGAGTATTAAATTTGCCCATTTTACTTGCCTCAAACACAACAACACCAAGAATCACCTGTTCACTTGCTGTCTAATACAGTTTAATTTCCCCATCATAGGTGCCACTGTAACAAGATAATCAATGTTACTCACTTCACCTGTCAGTGGTTTAGTTATTATGGCTGATCGGTGTACAGAGACATTATATACAATGGTGAGCTGAAAAAGATCTTCACTTTGGCTGACCTTAATAAACTCCTTTTTTGCAAATCATACGTGTAACCCTCATGTAACACATTTACACCTGCACAGCAGTGACTGGGGAGACAGTAGCCTTGAAAAAAAAAAAAAAGCGCTAATAAGTTGATAAATGCTGATAATTTTTGACTCCGATTTCACCCACACTTATTTCCTGTTACACCTAATTAATACCAGTATGTAATTTCTTTCTTATTATCTAGGTTTTGTTGTTTGTATTCGCACAGTATATCACTTAGCCCACGCTGTGTTGCCATGCGTATTTAGCTCATGCTTGATTTGTTTCCTGTTTCTAGTCTGGGTTTTAATTGTTTCATTAAAATAACTAGATTACTGCACTTGCATCAGCTTTCAAGTCATGCCAAGTATTTCCTGCAATGTCTAAGAATTTAGAACTAGGTCTTTACATTTCATCGTCTCTACATGATGTTGCACTGCTTTCTGTGTCTATTTACTTAATTATATTACTGCAGTTATATCGTACTGTAATTATTTTTTATCACCAGTCCTGCCAATCTTTTGCATGGGTATTAGGAGTTCTGCAAATCAACATCACTCATTATCACTTAAAAATATGCATTCCTCCATAAAACACTGCATTGGCTCCCTGGGGCAGAGCTTTTTCTTACAAAAGCCCCAAAGTTATGGAATAGTCTTCCAATTAATGTTCGGGACTCAGACACAGTCTCAGTGTTTAAGTCCAGGCTAAAAACCTATTTATTAACCAAGCCTTTTTGTAAATAGATTAGCCTTAGGTAAAGGAGCAGATCTGGGGGACTCATGGATGTACAGTATTATGGTGAACTGGTATGTTTAGATGCTGTCTTTCCTACTCTCATTAATCACTCAGGTTTGTTGACGGTAAAGTAATTGGTCACTTTACATCTCAGGGAGCCCTCATATCTGTGTTTCCTTCTGGCTCTCCCTTTTGGTTTTGCTGTTATAGTTAGTCCTGCCGGAGTCTCTGCTTGCACTCTACACTAAATACCTACCATACCTAACTGCTATCTCTCCTTCTCCTCTTCTCTTTCTTCTCCTCTCTGTTTCCCTCACTCTCTTTCTCTCTACCTGTCTCTCTCAAGCTACTGTATACATGTCACTCATGAGCTGCCAGTGATCCCGACCCCCTCTGCCCCCTGGATCTGTTTGACATGTCCTGGTGTCCCGCTTCAGGTTGGGGATCTCGTCACATGGATACCTCGTGTGGTCTGCCTGAGATGCATGTGGTGACTGGGGACGGTTCTACTCTTCCACACAGACACTTCTGTCCTCGGCTGATGCAGACAGCTGTTTTCTAAGGACTTGTGACTTCAGTCTAAAAGATTCTGTTTTCTGCATTTTTGATAACGAGCGCTCACTATGCGTATTTTTCCTTTTTAATTAGACACAATTACTGTATAGTGGGGCGGCACGGTGGTGTAATGGTTAGCACTGTGTCGCCTTGGGTTCGATTCCCGGCCAGGCTCAATTCCCGACTGTGTGCATGGAGTTTGCATGTTTTCCCCGTGCTTAATTGGTTTCCTCCGGGTACTCCGGTTTTCTCCCACAAGCCAAAAACCTGCTGGTTAGGCTAATTTATGCTCCCAAAGGATAGGCCCCTGCGACCCTGAATACAGGATAAAGCGGTACAGACGATGGGACGGGACGACAATTATATTGGGCATGACCTGGAAGTTTTTACTTATTTAATTTTTTTATGAGCTGTGTTATTTTGTTATATTGTTATTATTACTGTTATTATATTTAATATTATTATTATTTTCTTTTTTTATTGTCATACCATTTAAGGGAGCCAAATGCATAACACTGTGAAAATGCACATAAACCAATAAACTGTAAGCGCTCCCACACAGGACCTTAAGCAGCAGGGCTTTTCAATTATGGAACGGTTACCGAGTCCCATCACTAGCACTACCTTCTCACGACTTTAATTCCAGCCTTCACGTCAAACTCCAGACCCAGCCGTTAATTTCCCAAGCAACTCCTGGATCCACAATCACTGGACTTGCTTGCTCTTAATTTACATAAATGATGTTCATTGCAAAGTCTTAGTCTAAGTCTTTTCCAGCTTGTCGCTGTGTTACTGAGGCTCTGTTTAGTCACATTGATCTCAGGATCTTGCATCATTAAGCTCAATTAGATCCATTTGCCTGTGTGTTTATTTAGTCCTCCAGGCTTGAAAACTTTTTTTGGTACTTTTTCAGTTGTTTGTCAGTTGATACGTGCAACTGTAACCCGACACACTGGCTGTTCAGCAAGCAGTCGATTAATCATTCAATCACAGCACAACAACAAGGAGCAAAGAGCATGTCTAAACAGCAAAGGTGAAAAGGGAGATACAGCAATCAAATATTACACCTGAAAAAGTACCATGAGTGATGTTTTGTTTGTGCTCAAGCTCAGAGTCAGTATTCTTGTTAGGTTGGGATGATGGGGAGGATTGGTGCAACTTTAAATGTTATAGGAATATTTATATGTTTATCTTAGGGAAGCAAACGAGGGTCAGTCAGAAATTGTCCGCACTGGCTCCACTATTTTATCAGCACTTTCCGTTCTAGGCTACTGTCTCCCCAGTCACTGCTGTGCAGAAGTAAACAGGTTACATCAGTTTATTTGTAACTGCAGTGCGAGCAAAAATGAACGCCCCACTTGTGATTTGGAAGAGCATAAACAGAAGCGTTTGGATATCTGTAAGGAAGGTGAAAGAGAATCATTACTGATGACAAGACATGGATTCATCACTACGAGCCGGAGAGTATGGAACGGAAACATCCTCAATCGCCGACCGAGAAAAAGTTAAAATAGTCCATCATCAGCTGGAAAATTGATGTTTACAGTTTTCTGAGATTCTCAAGGGCCAGGATGGGAACATTATCAGGAAAAAGGTTTAATAATCAACAGTGCTCATTACATTGAGTCGCCTATTGAAGAGCTGAAGCCTGAACTTTAGATTAAACGCAGAGGACTGCATGATGATGTATCTCCGCACACTTCTGCCCACACCGTCGACACTCCACAAAAGCCTAATTTTGAAGTGTTTAAGCATCTTCCCTGTAGTCCTGATCTCACCCCATTAGACTTTTACCTGTTTGGTCGCCTGAAAGCAGCCCTACGATGAGGATGAAGATTCACTTCTGATGAAAAAGTGAAGACAGCGGTGCATTCATGGCTCGCAGCTGAGACTAAAACATTTTTAATGATGAAACATAAAAGATTGTTGACAGATGTGCAAATGTATTGAAAAGCAAGGAGATTATGTCGAAAGAATTATGTATTTGTCTTTTTTAAAAGTTGATTAAAATAAATTCTACAGGCAGAATGTGGATCATTTCTGACTCACGCTGGTAGTTTCTGGGTATTAAGGATGGCATTTTTGAATATATTCTTTAAGGTAGTGTAAAGCATTTTACGTTGTGTCATAAGAAATATTATAAGGAACAAAAATGATCTCTTTTAAATTCATGGTAAGATTCAAGATTCAAGATTCAAATAACTTTATTAATCTCAGAGGGAAATTGCTTATGCTCGGTTACAGGTGCTCACAGTTGTTAACTAAGAAAGGTAATAAAGAATAAAGGTAATAAATAATAATAATAATAATCTTAAAAAAATAAATAAAAAAAAGTTTAGTTAAGTACTGAGTAAAAAAAAAGTAAAAGTAAAAAAAAAAAAAAAGTTAAAGTTAAGTACTCATTTATTATTGAATAAAGCTTATTATTACACATTTTGATTAAATAACTGTTTTTATTGTTATTAAGTGGCACAGTGGAGTCCTGTCTCTGTGTGCATAAAGTTTGCATGTTCTCCCCGTGCTTGGTGGGTTTCCTCCGGGTACTCCGGTTTCCTCCCATATTCCAAAGATATGCAGGTTAGGCTAATTGTTTTTCCCAAAATTCCCAAACTGTTGTGTGTGTATGTGTGTATGCCCTGCGATAGATTGGCACCCTGTCCAGGATGTACCCTGCCTTGTGCCCTAAGCCTCCTGCGATAGGCTCCAGGTCCCGCGAATACATCCTGCATACAGGACAAAGTGGTATAGAAGATGAGTGAGTGAGTGTTATTATTATTATTATTATTGTTATTAGTTTTTAATATGTTTTAACAACATGTTGATTAACCAACGTCATTACTAAGCGAAATGTCATGCTTAACACTAGTGATGGTTTCGCGCTTGACTGCTTTGCCTCGTATGCAAAACACCAAAACCCACCCCAACTCATTCACATTCTTCTCGTACAGCTTCACATCTTCACATCTCATGAAAAATTCATGCACAATTACAATGACAAATGTCTAGATTTCAATTAACATGGAATTAACCAGGAGACATCAACCATTTATTCTCCCTCTAACTGGCTACCAAGTAAAGGAAAGTTGACAAGGTAACATTGATTGTGGTTGTGTGTGTGGGTGTGTGTGTCGGAATGTTAGCTGATGTGCAAGTGGGTCACTCTGAGCGAAGAAACCAGTAATGGGTACATCACTGCAGTGAAATAGACAGAAGGTCAGGATGATGTCAGGAAAAGTAGAGATGAGGTGTATCATGTCATGTGGCAGGAGTAACACACACACACACACACACAGAGCTAACATCCTGCCTCAGGCTTCAATCTCAGATAGCCAGTAAATTAGCAGCAACTCGATCCTGCAGCTCAGAAGGACGTCAAGCAGCTGTAGTGTTTTTTCAAGAAGGTGTGAAAAAGACAAAATCGATTAAATCAATTTAATAACTTGAGGTGATTGACAATGGGATTGGAGGTGCCAATGTATTTTATTCACTTAAGGAATGAATACATGTGATGATTTTAAAGCATAGGAACCCTGAACAAATCTATATAAATAAACGAAACATTGGTCAGAACTCTTTCAATGATATCTTTATGTTTCATACATTAGAGGACCAGAAACCAATCTCAGAAGATTTCTCTCTGTATGTCTGTATATCAGCCCAGCATCACACAAAACTGTCTGGACAGAATTTAATCAAACTTTGCCAGTCCTTAGGTATTCACCTGAAATGAAATCTGTGCCATAAATGAAATCATAATGTTGAGTAGAAGGGACGTTATGAGCAGTTTTGTGCCAGATGACATCACACCATTCCGTGCTTTTTTTTTTTTTTTTTGGAACGAATATAGAGCTTTTCCCCTCAGGTGGACGTGGCTAAAACAGATCAATGCAAAAGTTTCATTAATACACATACCATAATGCCCCTGCAAACCTCCCCAATCCTCACGAAACACAAAAGAACATGCATCAGAGCATGGCTTAATTCAAAAAAGGCAAGTAGACTATGAAACCTGAACCTTTAAAGATGAATGGCCAGATCAATGTATGTTTACTCTTCCTGCAGAAAGTTTAAAACCAGTTAGTCTCAGACATAATGTTGCCAAAAGTATTCGCTCGTCCGCCTTCACATGCATATAAACTTGAGTAACATCCGGATCTTAATCCATGTGGACGTGGGCCAAGCTCCCTTTACAGCTATAACAGTTTCAACTCTTCTGAGAAGGCTTTCCACAAGGTTTAAGAGTGTGTATAAGAATTTTTGAACATTCTTCTCGAAGTGCACTGATGTTGGACGAGAAGACCTAGATCGCAGTCTCTGCTTTACCTCATCCCAAAGGTGTTCTATCAGGTTGAGGTGCAGGCCAGTCAAGTTCTTCCACGCCAAACTCGCTCATCCGTGTCTTTATGGACTCATGTTGGAACAGGAAGGGGCCGTCCCCAAACTGTTCCCACAAACTTGGGAGCATAAAATTTTCCAAAATGCCAAGTGTTCTCTTCACTACAAGTAAAGCAGGCCAAAGTAATGGTGTGTAAAATTACTACCCGAACTGAGAGACCAGTGTTATGCGCTAAAATCAAAATGTTGTGTAAAAGCGATGTTGTGAACAGTCATGTGACGGATTTATTAATCCACTCCTAACAGGGAGTGTATTTAGATCCTTATCGCAAACAAGGCGATTATTTAACCGTAGAAAATTCTAATTCTTTGTATTAATAAGTTCGACAGACAGACATGTAAGTGTGTTTTTTTTTTTTTTTTTTTTTTCTCCCCAATATTAGTCGTAGTTAATTCCTCCCCGTCACTAGGGGGCTCCCACATTAAGGCTACTACTACCACTCAGTCGGGAGGGCGAAGACTATCATGTGTTTCCTCCGAACCGCGTGACGTCAGTCGACCGCATCTTTTCAAACTGCTTGCTCACGCACCGTTAGGGGCGGAGTAACACACTCGGAGGAAAGCGCTAGCCGCTCCTTTCGCATGCGCGAGCTCACAGACGCCCCTGATTGGCTGTAGAGCCGTGATTAACGTGGGAGCGCAAGTACCTCTCATCCCTCCCCCCTGAGAGAGCTCGGCCAATCAGCTCTCTCTGTGCCTCCGGCTGTGAAAGGAAAACAGCATCACCCGGGGATCGAACCAGCGATCTCCGGATGATAGGGCGAGCGCTTTACCACTGCACCACTCGGACCAGCTAATTTTTAGCTTCAACCTTTTAACTATTTCTACAAACTCTTAAATCATCAATGACGGTTACTAACACTAGTAGGCATAGAAATATAAATTTGTTCATGTTAGCTAGCTAACAAACTGTATAGCTCACACTTATTTCTACAGACCTATTTGGCACTACTGATCTCACGTTCCTCACTACAAAACTGTGCGTTTTATTCTCCCACGTTTGTTTTTATACTTTCACCCATTTCTGCCCACAGCATTCCACTAAATGTAATAATGGATGGACTTGTGGAGCAGCACAGGTGGCTGTTGGCCTGTTTACCATCCCGCCTGCTGTTCAGCTGCTCTTATGATCCATATTTTATGAGATGAAGATTAAGTGGAGAGCAGATCTGTGCCATTCCCGAAGCAGCTGCACGCTCAGCCTGGCACCGTTTCAGCCAGATGTTTGCCGCGGATTTACTGTTTCAATGTCATTTTAAAATCCATTTAGGAAATGAAACGGTGACCGTGCGTTATATACTGTAAGTACCAGAGGCCTACATCAATTGTGCAAGCAAAGTGCTTCTCAAGGTAACAGAGTGGATGTTTCTCATTAATCGATATTGTTAAAGCAAGATTGGATAATGTCCTTGACTTTCAGAAACACGTTTATTGCACACTTAATGAAAGATGGCTGCATAAAGCATGCTATTTTGTAATTAATTTTATCCTGCATTTCTTTCTTCCAACTTTTCATCATTTATCACCATACTGGGTGTCTCAAAATGTCTATACAAACAACTGGTGTTCAAGTCAAACCCGGGATTTGTGATGAATTTTCCATGAGATTGACATTTACAAAGTACAGTGATGAGACTTAGGAAAACATTTGAACAGTGCAAATGTTGTCATAAAGTCGATCCCAATGAGTTGACGCAACTGGAATTTTCACTCTCATAATTGTGTTCTGTTACTCTGCACAATCAAAAGTCCTGGTTTGATTGGAATACCCAACATAGTGTAAAAGTTCAATGATTGGTCGCCATGACCCCACGGAGATGTTCCCATTGTGCCTGGATCTAAGCCCACTTGATGTTAACTGGGGGTCATGTGAAGGCCATAGTGTACCAGGAGAAGATACAACACAGGGATCATTGAAAGGACTGCATTTAAGGGGTAAATACATGCATAACACTAGGTGTTAACCTTTGTCATCATCAGCAGGGCAAATGCTGTAACGGCAAACTGTAAACCTCATACAAAACATAGTATTGGTGCTGATTAAATTATTTTTTTATGTTATAATACAGGAAAGTGTGCCAAAGAAGCTACTCCTGAAGTTTATGCAACATGGAAGTGACTAATTTTGCTTCACTAAAAGTCCCAAGTGGCTGACTTCAGCCGTTACAGAGAGATGGTTTTATACAGTACTGTATGTGCCCAAAAAATTGTCATTTTTTAGCGTTATTTTGACTCGCTTTAAACAATAATTATTTAAAATTGGTGGTATTTCTTTATGAGCATTGATACTAAAATTGGTTAAAAAAAAAAAAAAAGCCTAAAATTGTTGCGTAAATTTTTTGGTAAAAGCTTAAAAAACAGAAAATCCGTAGTGTCCGTAACCATGTCAAACTCATGTTGCAATATCTTAACAATTTTTCTAAAGAAATCTAAATTGGCCAAGTTTTATCTGAATGACACTTAAGATCACTGAAAGATTTTAATTTTAAAAAAGTTACGGACACTACATAAAAAGTACATGAAATGATATTTAGCAAATGTGTTTCTTTTTATCTAATAAAAATATAAATGTGTATGCATATTTACAGAAAAACGAAGCACGGATCGAGAGATACAGTAAAAAGCATTAAGTATTGTAAAAAAATTGTGTTATGATTCTATCTAAAAAATTCACTTTTTTCACCTATAGTAGGTGAGACATTTTTCAGCACGTATGCATGGTAAAATAACGGCTGACATCTGTGAAGAAGAAACTCACTTTGCATTACATTTCCATTATTCCTGCAGGCAGAAGATGGCCTGAAGTGACCTATGGGTCCAATTTGCTTTTATTTATCAAGAGCCTGACTAAATCAGTTTGAAGGTCATGGGGATAAATGCATTGTTAATACGACTGACTGAACACGTTCTGATGAGCAATGAGGTTAAGACTTGCTTAACCCCTTAAGGCTTAGTTATTCCACTCAACGCATATTCTTCAGGAACCGCTGCTATAAATGATTCAGTAAGAACTATAAATGATTTAGTAATTACAGTGAAAATAAACGGATAAGGCGTGTAATTATAAGCGTGAGAAATGTCTGAACCAGCCGACAAATCCAGGGAGTTTAAGGGTCACGAGTTTGATGTAGAAGGTCAAAGGAAAAGCCTGATTATGCATTCAAGATGAACTGCAGGACAAATCAGACATAATCACTGGTCTGAGTTTAAAATGTTTGGCTGAGAGCGTTTAATTTAATCAGACAGACACCTGTTGGTCTGAATCCGAGGGAAACTGATACGTTTGATTTGTTGGCTGTATAGTTTTAACGCTGACCGTAAGTAAGCCGATAATCATTTGCAGAGGGGGAGGATTGTGGGAAGGGGAAGACGGCAACGGAGAACATGCATGCACGGATACTATGTATATAGAGTAGATAATTAGGCAAATAACAATAGTAAGTGTATTCAGCTTAAATTTTTCAGGAACACTTTTTAAAAAACATTTTGCAGCACTACAGCTCTGACCTTCATATTAGTTTGCCCCTTGTGTGTCAGTTCAACAGCGCATCCTAAGCCAATAAATACGCAGCATGTCTGGTTCACTTCCTCGGCTTGGGGATGAATCAAGGCTTAATCATATTCTGACTGCGATCAAGTTGCAGTACTGTTTGCACAGAAGCAAACCAAGT
This sequence comes from Clarias gariepinus, assembly GCF_024256425.1. NCBI lineage: Eukaryota > Metazoa > Chordata > Actinopteri > Siluriformes > Clariidae > Clarias > Clarias gariepinus. The sequence continues at coordinate 21,325,224 of NC_071111.1, forward strand.
CTACCTTGGGATTAAAACTCTAAAAACTATAAGGGGGCGTTCAACTCAAACCGGGATTTTGGATTGTGCAGGATAACTACCTTTATTTCTCTAATTTATTTCACTAATGCTTGAATACCATCAAGGTACACAGGAGTCATGATCAGAAATGGCTTGGAGTGAGGCGTCGCAATAACTTCCAGCCGAGTTCTTGTCATGTCCAAGTACAGTATGCAGTATGAGGTCATTCACTGTCCTGGGCAGTATGACGTCATGCATTGTCCATTAAAAACAGAACACCTTTACTGACCAAACCAGGCTTTTTTTTTTTTTTTTTTTAGGAGATCCTGGGAGGCTAGGGTTTCAGGCGTGAAGCTGAAGCAGGCAGTATGATCATGGCTCTGGAGTACTGGGAAAATGTTCCACCCTGATGGCATCCAAGCACTAGTGACATGCCGGGATAAGTGCATTAGTGGGACGAATGCAGTCAGACGTGAAGCAGGCAGTCAGAGCAAGGCTACATACTGTAGTACTGAGAAAACTTTCTACCTTAATGGTATCCAAGCACTAGTGACATGCTGGGATAAGGGGATTATATACTGTAAAGAAATAAACGTTTTTATTCTGTCATTCTGCACAAGCAAAAGTCCCGGTTTGACTTGAACCCCCCTTGTATAAATGTGAAACTGTGAATAAACAAATCATTCGAAATTAAATTGAGCCTTAGAAACCATGACATACAGCAGCTTTACAAATCAGCTGACTTTGCAGTTTTTCACTACACCAGTGGTAACAATTTAAAAATCTGCAGCTTCTGTTTTTTTTCTTATTTATAGTCTAGCGTTCAGTCGCCACCACTATGTGACCTTTAAAACTGTGCATTTATAAGGCCAGATTTTTAATGATCTCTCACTAAAATCTGAAGATGAGTTTGTGTCTGCTAGACCAGCACGGTGGCGTGTTGATAGTGTGGGACTGAGTCGGTCCTGCTCTCTGACTGGGCTAATGTCACAATAAATGTGACATTAACTAACATTGCTTTAATTGATTATGTCAGAATAAAGTGATTTGTGAAAAAAAAAAAAAAACATCAGGATCATCTGATCATCATGTCCATATGAGGTTCTTCCCCAACTTGTTGCCACATAAATGTCTTTGTAAACTACGGCACCTTATAGGCTCCAACCTGTTCCTGCATGATGATGCCCATGTACACAAAGCGAGCTCTAAGAAAAAACGAGCTGTGATGAGGTTGGAATGGAAGGACTCGACTGTCCTTCACAGAGCCCTGACCTTAACTTCACTAAAAATCTATTAGAATGAAATGTAGCACCAAGACCTCCTCACCCAAGATCAGTCCCTGACCTCAGTAATGCCCTTGTAGATGAACGAACACAAATTCTCACAGCCACGCTCCAAAATCTAGTGGAAAGCCTTCCCAGAAGGGGGAATAAATCTGAAATTAGATGTTCAATATGAGCAGATATTAATATGACTGGTGATAGGTGACAGATAATTAGACTGCCAGAGAACCACTATTGGACCCTTTATCAAGACCTTAAACTGCTTTTTTTCTGTGTAGGCGCACGCTGGCAAACCAAGAGATCATCTTTATTGGTAGAATGAATAACAGTAACAATAACAGTATTGCATGTAATTTAGTTACGTAAAAAGATAGGTAAGCTTAAAAATTTCTTACTAGTTGATAATGAAGGTCTGACAGCTTTAACCCTGTTATTTCATGGCTCATAGTAGGTAAGCCAACACACTTGGACCATACAGTGCATAGTGTTATTTGATTTGCATAATCCTTTTGTGCATACAGTATTCATGAGCGTAATCCAGATTATTCAGATCTTCTCTTTACAAAAGTATGAATTCATGATACATGAATCTCTCTCTTTTTCTCTTGTTCTCTATACTATACCACTGAATTCTGTACAGAGTCGCACAGGGCCTGAAGTCTATCCAAGGGGACAGAGGTTCGCTAGGCAGGGTACACCTTGGTCAGGGTGCAAATCAATCACAGGGTCCAATCACACACACACTGTCCCACACAGGACTGTGTGGGAAACGGAAGAGCCCGGACGAAACCCACAAAGCACAGGAAGAACAGGCCAACACACACAGACCCAGAGCGGACTCAAACCCCAGAGGTGCAAGGCCCCAGTGTTAACCACCATGCCACAGTGCCACGCTGGCCACAATTGCCTCAGGAAGAAAAGAAGAAACACCAAAAAAGTCTTGGCTGATTGACTAATAAAAAATGTGCAGCATTTCCTGGCACTCAGTGCCAAATTATCATTATGTGCCATGCAAACTCCTTAAACCCTCTTAACCCTAGAGGCTACAAGTGGTAACCACTATGGGACCGTGCTGCCCTGAATTCAATCCAAACATCCATAATGAGTTTTTTTTAAAAAGCTAAATATAACTTAAATACTACTACTACTACTACTACTAATAATAATAATAATACAACAAAATTACAAAATAATGATAATGTGGTAAAAGAATTTATATATTATTTCTGATATTATTTCTTATATATTATTTCTGAACATACAAATTGTATGAAGATGAGAACTGTTGCAAAATGTAAAAAAATAAATAATTAATAATAAAATAAAATAAAAACATGTTCAATAGTGTCTGCAACAAAACCCTTTTCACTTTTAAGCTATTTTATGTGTAAAGTTAACATCAAGTAAACATTAAAAATGTCAAATTTGTGATTTGCATCTAGCATATTCCTAATTCCATCTCTCAATCATCTTCTATCCTTTATACAGGGTCGCCGGGGACCTGGGGCCAATCCATCGCAGAGCATACATACATATTGTATACACACACTCACACGCTCATGCACACACTATGGGCAACTTGGCCCATGCCAATTACCCTAATCTTTGGACTGTGAGAGGAAACCGGAGTACCTGGAGGAAACCCACCAACCATTTGTAGAACATGCAAACTCCATGCACACTGACCCGAGGTGGGAATCGAACCCGGACCCTGGAGGTGCAAGGCAAGACCACTAAGCCAGTACAGTATATATAAATAACAACAAATATAAAAGAATGACAAAGAAGTGATTTACATCTCTTATGAACACTGAAGTGTGGACCCTGTGCATGGAAGATAATAAATATAAGTGCATTTGTTTGTTGGGGAGAGCTGTTAAAACTACTCGTACCTTTAAACAGAAACGCAGTGGTGTTATTGTGAAAGCCCTGCACTGGGGAAACTCCAGTAAATGACTCTCCTACATTCAGCTCCTTCAGGATGTCCACATGCAGAGTAGGATCCAGCTCCACAGCCCACACTGAAGCAAAAACAAACAGTAAATCAGACCAGATGGAATACTAGATAATTGCATAACGCTGACGCCATTGTGGAACACGAGTCAGTCTGAAACCCAGAACAAGCTCACAGCAATTAACTCAGCAGTCTGCATTATTATTATTATTATTATTATTATAAGAACCTGTGCATGATACTATACAACATTATATAACAGGTGCCGTTTAATGCACTCACCTGATAGTGCACAGAGTGCAAAAGAAAACTGAAATAAAGCCATTGTGATGAAACTGATGAAGAAAAGGGAGAAAACACCAGGAAGGAAGAGTAATGAAAGATTAGTCCATCTGCTGGTGCGCGAGCGATAAGGCGCGCCTTCACTGAGCACTCCGGAGCACACGCACGCGCCTGCTGATCATCCCGACACTGCTGAAACTTAGTGCAGGAGGGCGCGAGAGGAAGGGTGTGATTCCACAGGAGGCACCATGTGTGTGTGTGTGTGTGTGTGTGGGTCCGATGTACCAGCAACAATGCGTAAATGTCCGGTTCTCATAGAGGGATGCGCAGGAGAGCGGCAGGTGCTTGGACACTCCTCTCCAGCCCGCGCGTGAGGCGAGAGAGCGCGCTGCCTGCGCGAGCTCTCATCATACGTGATCACTCACGCCCTCTTCCGGTAGACTCTGTTACAGCAAGAAAAACTGCTCAGTAGGACTGAGTGCTGGGAAATGGTGCAGACTTTTTAGTCAATCAGCCAAGACTTCTTTGGTGTGTTTTTTTCCTGAGGTGATTGTGGCTAGGGTGGCACTGTAGCACTGTGGCCTCGCACCGCCAGGGTAGACGGTTCGAGTGCCGCCTTGGGTCTGTGTCATGTGCTCCCTGTGCTTGGTGTGTTTCCCAAGCACACACTCATTCAAACACTATGGGAACTTATGTTCATGTCTTAGGACCGTGGGGGAAACTGGAGTAACCCAGACGAAACCGACTAAGCACAGGGAGAACATGCAGATGCCGCACACACACACACACACACACACACACACACAGATCCGAAGAAGATGCAAACCCCGAGATGCAAGGCACCCAGTGTTAACCACCACGCCACAGTGCCACGCTAATGGAAAATGTGCAGCATTTCCTGGCACTCAAATTTTCATCATGTACCATGCAAACTCCTTAACCCCCTTAACCCTTGAGGTCACAGTGCTAACCACTATGGGACTGTGCTACCCTGAATTCAGTCTAAACATCCATAATAAGTTTAACAAAAAGTTACAATGGAGAATACAGAATACAATGGAGCCTAAAATAATAATAATAATAATAATAATAATAATAATAATAATAATTTGACCAACTTTCAAAATAATCATACTGTGGTAAAAAAAAAAAATATATATAAAAAAAATGTAACTAATTTAACTTATTTTAATAGTTAATAGAAATTTCTAATACTGAGAAAAAATGTAGAAAAATATTATTTCTAAACATAAAAAATGCATGAGGTTTGTGATATTAAACTGCAATCCAAAATGTGTGCATGGAGTTTGCATGTTCTCCCCATGCTTGGAGGGTTTTCTCCAATAGCACCAGTTTCCTCACACAGTTCCAAGACATGCAGATTCATCTAATTGATGTTCCCCTATTCCCCATAGTGTGTGATTTTGTGCTTATGTGCCCATCGACAGACTGGCACTTCCCCTGCCTTGTACCCCGAGTCCTCTGGGATAGGCTCCAGTCTTCTTGTGAATAATAATAAATAAACAAGTTACATAATAAAATAAAAAAGGAGTAATTTTTTTAATGTAATGTAAAGTAGACTTTACATTGTAATACTGAAATTAAAATTGTAATACTGAAAAGAAATTTTAGAAAAATATTATTTCTGAACATGCTAAATGAGTGAAAATTTGAATTGTTGCAAAATGCAATAAATAAATGATAAAATAAAATATATATAAAAAAAAACAGGGTGTTTTAGAGTGAAGTCTGCAACAAAATAATTTCCACATTTTTAAACTATTTTATGTATAAACATAACATCAGGTTACGATTAAAAATTACAAATAATTGATTTATATCTTATATAGTCCTAATAGTCCAGGCTTCCCATGAGCCTGTACAAGATAAGCGCTATAGAGAATTCATTCATTTTCTATACCACTTTTCCTGTATACTAATCCATTGCAGAGCGCACATACAGTACATACACACACTCATTTACACACTATGGAAACACCAATTAGCCTAATCGCATGTTTTTGGACTGTTGGAGGAAACTGGAATACTCAGAGGAAACCCACCAAGCACGTAGAGAACATGCCCACAGACCCCGAGGTGGGACTCTAACCATCAACCTTGGGGGTGCCACGCCACAGTGCAACCACAGAGTATTTGAGTTACAACATGTTCCAATCTATTTTAGCATTAAACCTGTGGTAACTCATAAACACTTTATACGACCATGGTGAGGAGAAAATCTTATAATCTAACATCACACCAGTTTAATGTTGTGTATTCTTTAACTTGAACTGAGAAAAGACACAGATGTTTCCCAAATTAGACTCAATATGCACGTGTCAGAAGGTTAATTTGAGTTATTTAACTGCACCACATGAAAAGCATTAGCAAGATGTTTACTATGGGATGCACAACCGATACTGAACCTGATGTTGCTATGGTATCAGACATCTGCTTTGCACATATGGAAGGGTCAAATGACAAGAGTGAGGTTTGAAAACACTACCACAGTCAGTTTTTGCGCAAATCGTCCTCCTTTATCTGAATTCCTAGTATATTTGTCATGAAAATGCAGTGTTTATAAAGAAATTGTAAAAAAAAAAAAAAAAAAAAAAAATTGGTAAAATAATAATAAAAAATATATATATCTGCCAAGGAGCCTTTAAAAATGAGGCACATGTAAATCGTATTTGGAGCATCAGGGCTTTTCTAGCCGACGCTGCATAAATAAATGAATAAAAAAATAATAAATAAAAAATAAATCAGATTATACTGTAAAATATACACACATTATATATAGCATATGTAGCACAACAGCAGTTCACTGATATTATAATTATGCACCAAAAGTCCTAGCTTTGATGGCTGTGACCTTGCATCAATCTTTTATACCTTAAATGTCTAGCATGAGTCATTAAGAAAATAGGAAAATCATCGGTTCCACACGAACAGCTGGAACAACACACTTTGAAGAGCATTTGGTATGTTGCTCAACTGTTGGCTTCGAGCGGCATCAGAGGGTATTAAGCACACATCTGTTACCTGCTGATGACTTTGCCGAGAAAAAACAAGGCTCATTGGCATTCTGCAACACACACACACACACACACAAACACAGAGAGAGAGAGAGAGAGAGAGAGAGCGAGAGAGAGAGAGAGAGAGAGAATGGGAGGAAGGGAGGGAGGAAGGGAGGTGGGAATGATAGATGACACTGACAGAGTCGTTGCCCCCATTTATTGACCTCTGTAACACTTTAATTATTATATCCACCCCACTGTTGACCTGCACGGAAATCAGAGGAATGAAACAAAAACAAAACGCCAGTGTTAATGAAGAGAACACAGTGCAGAGGTAAAAAAAAAAAAAAAAAAAAGGTCATGAGATTAAAATGTATAATAAATGCAGTATATTCAGTATTTTTTATATAATCTGATGCACATCTTATTTAGTTTTGCTTTCAGTGAAAAAGATGAAGAATTGGAAAGAAGCAGTGCCTTTTAGTAAATAAATTAATTAATCCATGTGTCAGACTTAAGCCAATCAATCTGGATTCAAATATTTAACAAAGGCATCAAACAGTGCATGTCTGAGAAATGTACAGGTACATAGGATATTGTACAATGTTTTATTTTAACACACTTGATTATTTCGCATTAACTTGATATATTTAAAACTAATCATTTATTAATAGTATTTTGCGCATTAGAATAAATACCATTGTTTATAGGAGCATAGAATCCTCTCCTGCTGCATTGGAGACCCAGATTCGGGTTCACAGCCAGTGCACCCTGAATAAGTCAGTGCATCTATAGTGCCGGTCTCAAGCCTGGTTAAAATGGAAGGATTGCATCAGAAAAAAAAAGGTGAACATTATGGAACCTCACCCACTGGAATGATCTACAGCACGTGTCACAGATGCAACGACTTCTGAATCTGGATGAGTTGAGATAGATAGCAGATTGGCAATTATCAAACAAATAAATGAGCTGATGTACCATCTGGCATGAAAGTCATTAATACACACTAATACAGCTTTAAATACACAAATACACTATATCTTTAAAATACTATGTGCGTTTTGTATTTAAAGCCTATGGTAACCCATGAGTCAGGTTCAGTTTTAAAAATATTTCCTAAATTTTTGTACTGTACTTGCATCCAAGATATCCAGAAGGATTTCCAATGACAATGATATTGGCAGTGCACTTTTGGAAAAGTCCATATAGGCACTTTCTTCCCACAAGGGACAAGCAAATATTACATTTCACACATCACATCGAGTCCCGGCGTCAAAAATGCAATTGCACTTTATCAACAGAGATCATTATATATTAAAGCACTGTGGGGACAGAAATGGGAGGTAACACCTCAAATCAAACTGTAGTGTCAGAGAGAGAGAGAGAGAGAGAGAGAGAGAGAAGTGAATGGTTGATCTCTAATCACTGGAGTTATCGGCATGTATCCTCCAGCACCTGCTATTATAGCTCGAGGCATCACAGACAGATGGCGGCATTAAATGCAATCCACATGGGGAGTTGTGTCCCCTATTCCAACTCAGGTTCTTCATAATGGAGCACAGGAGTATAGCGAGAGCTGTCACTGATAGTTTTATCTATCGCATGAGGTCAGATTACTGTGATTTTTTCCATCAAAAGTTATAAGATTTATTAAAGCACTTAGATCTGTGGATCTAAAGCACATATATATATATATGTGCTTTAGATCCACAGTATATGTGGCCTTACACCTCCAGGGTCAGGGGTTCGATTCCTGCCTCAGGTCTGTGTGCATGGCGTTTGCAGGTTCTCCCCGTGCTTGCTGGGTTTTATCTGGGTTCTCTGGTTTTCTCCCACAGTCCAAAAATTGTCCAAATGCTGATTAGGCTAATTGGTGTTCCCAAATTGCCCGTAGTGTGTGTGTGTGTGTGTGTGTGTGTGTGTGTGTAAGTGTGCATCATGCAGTGGAATGGCACCCTGTACAGGATAAGCAACATGGAAGGTGAATAATCCCAAATGACGTTCTTCAGAAGACTGAAGACAGAGAAAACTGGTTGATGCCACTGGTGCCCATGTTGAAATTTAAAGATTTGGTTTTGTTTTCCTATGTAATAAAGTACATGTCCAATTTATTTCAATACATTTCTATTAAAAATATGGTGTGTGTGAATCATATAGCACTTCTAGCACTTCTAGAAATAGTGTTAAGCTTTTTGAGAAGCATGAAGCAGATCGTGACATAATTATAAATGCTTCACAGGTTACAATTAATCTTCATAATGCCATCTCCAGTTCACCACCTGCTGGAAAAGATCACATGTTTCCTTATTTAACAGGCACCCAGCTTTCACAGTTAAACATTACCAGGCAGACTGCATCTCTTATCAGTTACAGTACTTACACAGACATACTGGTGTAATCGAGGTACGAAGGTCAGGTTGGTTTGTCCATTAGAATAAAAGAAGTATACAATGCAATGACCTACTGTATGCACCGTTCTTTTCTTTCTTCATAGCTGTGCCAGCTATTCTGGGTTATACAGTCATTTAATGATATGATATACTCACCAGACATCTCATTAGGAAGGCTTGTACTTTCGCTCAATCATGTAATTATTCCAATTATGTGGTTACAGCACAATGCTTAATATAATGCACATACAGGTCAAGAGCTGCAGTTATTATTCACACCACAGCACAGATCAGAAATGTGATCTTAATGACTTTGGCTGTGGCATGGGTGCTGGTGCCAGACAGGCTGGTTTCAGTATTTTAGAAACTGCTGATCTCTTAGAAACAAAAATAAAAAAAAGACATCCAGTAACCAGAACTTCTGTGGGTGGAAATGGATTTTTGTCCACCTCTGTCTGCACTAGCTGGAGGCTGATTTCACACTAGGCATGATTGTTTTGTGTGATTGCTGCGCCCTCCCTATTCCCCGATGCCCAGCTTTCATATAAGTAATTATGTTCTGTACCTGAGTACACCTGTGTCTTTACACTCCCCAAAGCAGCAGGTGGCAGTAGCAACTAACAGGGTTATGAGCCAACAATAACCACAAAACAGAAGAATAATACAAATCAGTCGACCCTAATAGTATTGACACTTCAGAGAAAATGACCCATTGGAGCTTTCCTACTGGAGAATGGCATTGGCATGCATTGGCATGTGCCGTGCGTAAACAGAGATTTCTGACGAGACAGATGTCGCTGACAACCAAGCATTCTAAACAGTGGTCCACTACCATGTTTGCATATGGTATCCGAGTCAAATCGTGCCCGAATACGCAGTACAGTGCTCGAGGCGATCTTTTTAATTAAACTTGAGCATGGTATGCTGTACAACGTGTTCACGTGATAGAGATTGACTCTGGGGTTAAATGTGCTTGGATCCATGCCTTGATCCATAGTGCGTGAACACTCTGAATCTGGCCTTGTCCACCCTTGTCCTCCTTTGTTTACCCATGTCCACACTTAAAAACCTTTTTCTGACACTTTCTGTCCATTTGCCAACGTTGAACACTATTGTGTGCCTTTTTCTACCTTTTTTCCATTTTTGCCAACAATTGTTTGGTCTTGTACCTTTTTGTCCATGATTGTTCAATTTTAGCTGCATTTTCCCTTGGGAGTTTGTTTTGACATTGACATTTGCTCTTCTTTTTCTCTTTCTTCGTGCCTTTTTTCCTGTCAGCCTTTTGTTCTGTCCTTGATCATATTTATCCACCTTTGTCTGACCTTTTTCTCATGTTCTGTTTTTTTCTTAGTCTACCTTTTTTCACTTCTTTGTCTAGCATTTTAAGCATTTTCCCACCCCTTTCTGCCCCTTTCTGTAGTTTGGATTATAACATAACTGAGTACATTAACGGGAGTTTCTATTAAAGTGGCCAGTGAGTGTACCTTTGCTTTATACAGCTTTAATGCTTATTTTTGGAAGTGCTGTATATCTCATTCTTGACATTTCTATATAGGGTTTTTTTTTTTCCTGTTTTTACACTTTCACCACAAGTTATATGAAACCTAGAGGGACACATAGTTTTATTATCATTTTATAGCAATGGACAGATGATATTAGAAAGCTCTTCTTGTAAAAGTAAGAGTAACTTATGTATGTGAGGCTGAGAAAAACATCTTTATATGATCTAAAATATATAACAGATGTAATTATTTATGTATTTGTCATGTTTAAACTGTATTGTACTGTATACAACAGGGAAATGCACTGCTACCACCATGTGGTGAAGCAGAGCTATTACAGGTAGGTGGGAAAGGCATGGCAAAATCAATACAATGCAATACAATTTTACTCAATTAAAAACTGTGCATGAACATAAGTACTGATGAATGGTAATTGCTAGAAAGAGGCTATTAAAATTAAACATGAATATTAAAATAAATTTTGTTTAATGCAAAAATACACATTTAACACATTTAATTCCCAATTCACATGCCAGATTACAATGGTGGCCAAAATTACTGAGAGAAAAGTAAAATTCAATGTTTTAATGACATTACTTTAAAAAAAAAACATATATATGTAAAATTATTTCTTATTTTGTGCAGTGAAATTGCTACACAACATTCAATTTTTATTATGAAGCCTTTTATTCTCTGAGACCTGCTGGATCCGACTTGGAATAGTTTAAAAAAAAGAAGTCTTTTTTGAGGTGATATTTGCTTAATCCATTCCTGCTTGATTCCTTTCTGAAGATAATGGCCACAGAAGGTCATTCAAGATTCAATTCACTCGAGAATTCTTTAGTTTTACGCATTTTTCTGCAAAGGTGGACAGAGCGGCTTCAGAAAGCAAAAGTCCTGCCACGTATTTGGTCCGTCCATTACCTAAACCAGCTAATTCTAACAATGTTTCAACAAGAAAGAGTTCACCTATTTTTGTCCTAATAGTTTTGGCCACAACTGTATATTTTAAGTTTGTTTTACTCAAGTAATTGTATGACCTGTGCTGCATGTATGACATGCTTTCATAATTTCAGGACATGAGGCAGGGGACACCCTGGAATTGGTGCCAATCCAACAGAGGCTGTATGACTTCAGACTTTGGAAGGAAAGGACGTGAGTACCCTGGAGAACCACATCAAGGATGGAGAGAATATTCAAACTTCATGCACGCAGAGCAGAGGAGCAATTCAAACCTCTAACCCTAGAGGGGGTTTATACATGTAATGCGAACTCAAAATGAAAAGCACTGCATAAAATAAAGCTCATTATTATGGGCCCAAACTAAACCATGGTGGGCAACATAATCCTAGAAAACATTACAATCCAAAAATGTATAACAATACAAGTACTTTATCAGACTAAAAGTCTTGAGCCTCCTCTCATTTTGTTATATTTTGTTTCCAAAAAAGTTACTTGTATTTTTTATGGAGTCCTGAGGAATGATTCCTGAAGGCTTCCCTCTTTTTCAGTCCAGTCTTCGACTTCTTTCGACTGCTCCCGTTAGGGATCGCCACAGCGGACCAATTGTCTCCCTCTAACTCTGTCTACCACGTCTTCCTCTGGCACTACAAACTCCTGCATGTTCTTCTTCACAATATCCTACATAAACCTCCTCTTGGGCCTTCCTCTTCTCTTCCTGCCTGACAGCTCCATCTTTAACATTCTCATCCTGTTATATACCCCTCATCTCTCCTGTACATAGTCTAAACCATATTAATCTGGACTCTCTGACTTCATCCCCAAATAGTCTGAACATTCAAAATTAATACACTATTACATATACATTTGTATGGCCTAAATTGTTGAAAGCCACTGGGAAGAATGAATGTACAAAACCAGTGCCTCTATAATGCTAAAATATTTGGTTATATGGCCCATGATGATGATGTAACATGGAGCTCTGGGGCTTTGATACTGTTACAGAGTTGCAATCAACTTCTAATTAGAACTAAGTAATTAATCAGTGTGTCTTTGATAGGTATTATTTTGGGAAAAATATGAGAGGAAAAAAACATAAAAATTGGCTTTGGATTAAAAAAATAGATGAATTAATATTGTTCATGCTGTTTTATCCTTGTTAAACAGAAGCACCCTGTGACAAAAAAAGGTATACTGCCAATATGAGACGATAAAAATAGGTCAAATTAATTAATTAATTAGTGTCTTTCAAACAGCCTTTTGAAATCAGACACGTGAATCTTTGCAGCATCAGGACCTGTCTAGCTGTCTCTGAAAAATAAATAAATAAATAAGTAAATAAATAAATATACATGAATGAATAAATGAATAAATAAATAAATAAATAAATATACATAAATGAATAAATGAGTAAATAAATAAATAAATAAATAAATAAACATGAATGAATGAATGAATAAATAAATAAATAAACAAACAAACATGAATAAATAAATAAATAAATAAACAAACAAACATGAATGAATAAATTAATAAATAAATAAATATACATGAATGAATCAATAAATTCGTAAATAAAATTGTATAAGTACTAAGCACAAGTAACTTAGAAGAACTTCACTAATATTATAATAATGCACCAAATGTCCTAGCTTTGATGGTTGTGAGCATTCATTATGTTGCTCAACTATTGGCTTCCAGCACCATCAGGGGGTGTAAAGTGCACATCTGTTACCTGCTGATGACTTTGCTGAGAAAAAACAAGTCTCACAAGCATCCTGCAACACACACAGTGAGACAGAGAGAGAGAGAGAGAGGTAGAGAGAGAGGGAGGGGTTATGGGATTGGGGTGTAGCTGTGTTACTAATACTTTAATTAAAATTTGTAAATTTTCTTTTAGCTAATTTAGACTTTCACAAAACATCCTAAACTTTAGCCTTATCCAACCAAAAGGGTCAAGTATTAATGCCAACATGCTGCTCATTTGACAGATTAAAAAAATATTATTATTATTATTATTATTATTATTATGATAATGATGATGATGATGATTATAATTATTTTCTGCAAAGGTACAAAACATTCATGGAGATAATCTGGAAATATATGGTTAGTTTTGGAATAATGGATTTTTAGCATTCCTACCTGAGCTTTAATTTGCTTTAATTTGTACCGTATAATTGGACAGCAAAATGAGATTTAAAACAGTCTGATTCCCAGAGATTGTTTTAGTTCTATAGTTTGATAAGTAAAAAATTATTTGCACTCTGGCTGTAAAATTTATTGTAATCCACTTTTTAAAAAAAAATAATAAATAAAAAAAAAACATAATTTTTCGATATAATTTTCTTGCCTTTCAGTACACTTTGCCCATCTGTCAACAAGCTTTCGCATTCCCTCATTAAAAAAAAATATTTTTTAGGCCGAGGTGCTTGTCATGAATTCACTGCTGTCTTCACTTCTTCATCAGAAGTGAATCTTCACCCTTGTTGCTGCTTTCAGGAAGCCAAGCAGGTGAAAGTCAGATTGATCAAGATCAGTATTATAGAAAGGATTGCTTAAACATCTCAAAGCAGTTGTCATGCAAGATCATGACGCCCTTGGATAGCAGTCCTGAGTTTAATCCAAAGTTTAGGCTTCAGCTCCTTAATAAGCACCTCACTACTGTATAACGAGCACTATTGATTGTTGAACCTTTTTCTTATTAATGTTCCAATACTGGCCTTTGAAAACCCCAGAAAACTGTTTGCATTGATAAATTTTCCAGCTGATGGTTGACTTTTGAACTTTTTCTTTTTCGGTGATTGAGGATGTTTCCGTTCCATACTCTGCCGTTTAATCTCAGTCTCGTAGGGATGAATTTGTGTCTCATCACCAGTAATGATTCTCTTTAAGAAACTTTTACCTTCCTAAGAGAATAGGTCCAAATTTAGTTGCCAGATATCCAATTATTATTATTATTATTATTATTATTATTATTATTATTATTATTAATAATAATAATAATAATAATAATAATAATAATACAATTATTGTTATTATTATATGGGACATTAATTTCTACTTTTTAAATAACTGCTTTAACCTGCTCTCACAGGGTCTCAGTGGCCTGTACTGGGACCTGAATGGGATCACAGGCTTTTAAAAGGCACCATGAACACACAACCCACAGCTCCGGAGGGGATAGAGCTGCCCCGGTGGCAAAAAGGGGAACATGTTCTGGCTGATTGGTATTGATATACTTGATATACTGCTGCTTGCTTAAATGACCCAATTTCTCATCATGGCAGCATTTCAGCATGTGATATACCTTTACAGACAGCAGTCTATCCATTGAACTCGTTCGAACTTTGTGAAAAACTGAAGTAATACTGATACACATTAATTACATGCACGTTGTTGTCAACTTTAACCTCAATAAATAATCAAAATAGTAATCATGACATTGCTATCATTTGCATATCTTTCCAGCAGCCCTTTTTTTGAATCAATGCTAGTGTACCAATGGATACCTGGATATGAAAAAGAAACCAGATATGAATATTTTGTACATTTAACAGATACAGATACAAATACAGACAATGGCATTGTGGTACACTTTTACTCAAAAGATATGCATTTTATAGCTAGGAGCTGTACTTTAAGAGCATTTTAAAATGTTTAAGGATTTTATTAGGATCAGTATAAAAAAAATGATATTGTTTGACACACAGTTCTTGGGGCTCTATACCAGCAGAAACATAATTCACTAGTGTTTTCTTGAGAGATCAGTCTCCCAAAACCCAGTACGCTTCCTAAATCCTAAGCTGCCTCAAATAACAGTAGGTATTTACTGACAAAGAACAAATCAAGATTCTTGGACAAAAAACATTCCACTTCCACTGGTTTCCACTTCCATTCTTCTATTGTTAAACATTTTGTGATATAAACACAACTTTTTGCTCAGTGACTTGTCTTAGTGAAATTCCTAATTATTTCATCTATGTTTACATTCCTGTCCACAGGAATACAGTTTATCCACAAGATCGTACCGATTATTACAGATGTCATCCCAAAGACGCATTCCTATGACGCAAAAGGTAGCAAGGTGCTAGCTCCTGCATCATCTATGTGTCTGATGATGATGGTTATGATGATGATGATGTATGAAGCATGAAACAGTTGAAAAAGGATGGAAAAGGTTTGTCACGAAGCGCTTGAAGAAACAGAAGAAACAGACATGTTGGGTTATGACGACTGCAGGGCCATGAACGCATGCCATTTCCACTCAATATGACACGGAGTGCCCTGCGTTTACCCTCAGCTCCGACCACTTTAAATACGAGATCAACCGTCGACTCCGCCACCAATCTCAGCATGGCCAGGAACCAAAAGCAAGGTAATGAAACGGCTGATTGTACTGAACATTCTTTTTTTCTTTGGGGTCTTTAAGCTCTTATCATTGTCTTATGGTACTTTCCATTATTTTTTCCATCATTTTTTTTTTCTCATTTTCAATCTCTTCAAAAATTTTCTTCTTAGGCATTTTGTTTTCTTTGATCTGAAGCAGATTCTGTAACGCAAATCTTTCATATCATGCTTGTATCTCTTATGTCTATTTCTTTAAACAAATCTACCTTAACAATTCCTCTAGTTCCTGAAATCTCGTTGCCGTTTTTTTTTTCATCTTTCTCATCACACTTTTTTCTGTAGCTGTTCTCTTAGTGGCACTTCTGTGCCTGAACCTGTGTACCTGCGTGAGCCCCATGCCAATCTGTGCCTACGGACATGCTGGCTGCCAGCTCGTGTCTCTGGCTAATCTCTTTGACAGGGTCATCCAACACTCGGCGAGGATGCATGGGTTGTCCAGCGACCTGCACTCGGAGCTTGTAAGTAGCTCGACACCTTTTTATTAGCATTTTAATTAAAAAAGAGAACGGTATGACTTCTATGTAATGTCTGAAGTTATTATGAGGACCTGAGTAATGATCATATTTAAACAGGGCCACTTCAAATGACACATTATTTATGACTGTTGATTTTCTTTGTAATTAATACTTCTGTTTTGTGACTTTTTGTCGCATTTAATTTGTTTGAAAAAAATTTAGGCATATAACAAGGGCCGTTCAAGTCAAACCGGGACTTTTGACTGTGCAGAATAACAAAACTAATTAACTAATAAAGAACAAATTATGAGGAATAAAACAACATTTATTTATTTATTTATTTACTTTTTTTTTATATACCCCCCTGCTACACTAATACACCCCAGTGTTTCAATAGTTCAGATACCATCAAGATAGAAAGTTTTCTAGAGCCATGATTGAAGTGCCTGCTTCATGTCTGAAACGCTGGCCTCCCAGGAACTACTCTTACAGCTCAAACTTGTGGAAAAGGCTTGGAGTGAAGTCAGGACTGTATAAAGGATGTGGCAATAACTTCCAGACGATTTCTTGTAATATGCAAATGGTGTTGGTGACAGATTGTGTGAACAGTTCCTATGATCAGATGCGTCAATTCTACAAGTTGCCAACAAGTTATCCGTCAATTTTCATGGATTAGGCGTTCCACTTCCTGAATTTTCACAGGACCGATTGCAATGGGCTACGAGACAGCTCAGCCAGGATCATCATTCATGATGGTATGGCTCACTTTAAAATGTTAACAGCATTAAAATAATTTTGCAGCTAAGAGTCTAATGACCGTACTTTGCTTGAAGCCTTCTGTAGTCCCTTCATGTCCCAGTTTGACTTGAATGCCACTCGTAATATTACAGATGTTACTGTATTATCAGTTCTTTGAGACTATTTTTAGAATTGGATAAACCTGGGAATGTCCTGGGGTAATGAAACGTCTAAGGCTAAATGCAGAACAAAACATTAATTTAGTTTAATGATTATATTAATAATTATTATTAAAAAAAAATAAAAAAATAAAGTAAATCCAGAAAATCTTTTTAAATCTTTTTTTTTACATTGTTTCATTTATTAAGGAGAAATACGTCCTGCCTGGGAAAAACCAAATTGGTAGTGTATATCGCAAGTGCCACACATCCAGCATATTAACTCCTAATGGCAAGGAAACGGCTCAGAAACTGGCTGTAAGTCTGTCATCTCTCTCTATCTTCATTATTCCGGTCCTTTTTTTACATGCCTGATATTTTTGGCTCTCTATCTGTTCTGTGTCTCAGCATGAGGAATTAACAGAAGTAATTCTCAAGCTGCTGACGGCCTGGAAGTATCCTCTGTCCCTGCTGCCCGAGACCATGTCTGAGCAACAAGACTTCATCAGCAGTAAAGCACTGGAGATGAATAACATAGCTCTTGAGCTCAGGCAAGGAGTGGAGAAAGTCATGGAGAAGGTACTGTAAGGAACGTTATGAATCTGAGCATTTTTAAAATGGTATTTTAACATAAAAGCATTTTCTTTCTCAGTCTTTGGAGAGAGTTTGTAAGGAATTCACAAATTTATTCTGTATGTATTATGGATATACAGTACATTCATCACTGGGTTATATAATATTATAAAGGTATTAATGCACGTTGCATGCTAGTGGTGAGCACTGTCGTCTTGCACCACCAGGATTGATTCCCGGCCGGGTTCGATTCCCACCTTAGTTGGTTTTCTCCGGTTACTCTGCTTTCCTTTCTAAGACATGCAGATTAGGCTAATTGGCATCCCCAAAATTACCCGTAGTGTTTGAATGTGAGTGTGTGTATGTGTGTGTGTCCTGCGATTGATTGGCACCCTGTCCAGGATGTACCGCATCTCATGCCCTAAGTGACCCAGTATACAGATTTAAGCGGTATAGACAAAGAGTGAGTGAGAGGTACAGTATTAATGCATTGTATTGGATCAATATGAATAATTAAACAGCTCTATGCTCAACAGACTTAAATGACAAAATGTAGCACTAATACAAAATAGAAAACTGCTGCAGAAGCAAAGATTACTTTTATTTAGAAAAGGGGCTGATTTATCACATAGAAAATCCCATATTGTAAAACTCTGATTCCATTTATTTTTCATATAATACATGCAACTGTTTCATCACTTTCTAAGTCCTGAGAGGAGTGGAGTGAAAAACGTATGTAAATCTATAAATTATATATATATATATATATATATATATATATATATATATATATATATATATATATATATATATATATATATATATATAATTATATTATAAATATATAAAAAATTAATAAAGATATATTGTGTGAAGGTTAGTCACCCCTAAAATCTTTGTATTATATTTAATTAGATGATCTAGATAAATTAAAGAAATGTCAACTCAGAATTCAGCATCAGCAATATAATAATCACTGGCCTAATCATCTCACTATTGTACTTAATAAGTATATATTTCATATATCTGCGCTTCGCTAGTGTAGTTTTATTAGTGAATACTTTTTACTTTTACTCCACTACATCAGCACAGCAAATTCTGTACTTTTACTTAGCTACATTACTGCATGTTACCTAATGAGAATGGTGCACAGTATTTAAAGTGGGAATTTCACCATCTTCTAACTATTATGTGTGACATGACATCATACATCATTGCGTGACATGCCTTCCTTTCTGGACAAAAACAGTATTGAGTACATTTACTTTTACTTGAGTAATATTTGCCATAGGAAGTCTCTATTTTTCTTCAAATACAAGATTTGTATTTTGTGCCCACCACTGCCTGTTTCTCACAACTTCATGCCTTAAGTTTTTGCTTTTTTGTTTGTTGGTTGGTTTGTTTGGTCACCTCGAGGTTGAACAAACAAACAAATAAACAAACATAAAAAAACATTCCTTTAAAACTGGTCAGATACAGGGACAGGACTGAAAATGAGAGGCAAAAAAAGTCCTTCAGGAAACCTGGAGAACTATTCCTTAATACCACAATAAAAATACAAGAAGGTCTTAGGAAGCAAAATTTAAAGAAATGAGAGGTGGTAGTGGAAGAGGGAGAGGACATAAAGGTAGTTGGTGTGAGAGAAGAGGATGAAGAGGATATCGTTAGATGGTGGCAGATGATTTGCTGTGGCGACCCCTGAAGGGGAAAGAAGAAGATATCTAGACTTTTTAATTTCTTTAAAGCCACTTTGTAACACAGCTTGACTGTAGTAAGCAAGAAAATGTTCCTTTAAAAAAAAAATCTTCGTAATGGTGTTTGCATTCCTCGCTTTTCCCATGGCTTTATACTGTAAATATGTAGTCCAATTAGCTTTTTCTCCATTCAATTACTACAAAATTTACATTTTGTGTTATTAACCAAATTACAAAAGCGACAATGTACAAACTCCAATGGAACTACTATCAAATTCTATACTGTACACCTGCATCATACACACAGATGCAGTTGTTGGGGATGTTCAGTTCCCCAATGAATAGCTTCACCCCTCCGGACGATTTCTTCCCTGCCAGTGGAGAGGCCATGAGTGAATCCGAGCTCCTCTACTGCTTCCGCCGTGATTCGGACAAGGTTCAGAACTACCTGAAGATCCTTAAATGCAGGCTTGTAGCTGGTCAAGGCTGCTGAGCACCACACACCTGCATTGCTGGACTGTATACTGTATATTGCTCTGAGTGCAATCAGTTTTTGATGTTCCACTACTTATGTAGGCTATATGTTTGCTTCCCATACAGAATTACAGAATAACCTGTTTTTAATTATCGTGAAGGTTGACAAAGAAACTGATATAACATAAAAAAGATATATATATATATATATATATATATATATATATATATATATATATATATATATATTGCAGTAGACAATTGCATAGGGATATGAATAAAATTCATTGTTTAAAGTGTTTTTGTTTTCTCTCATTACACTTTCATGATCATACACTGTTAATAAATAAGTTAATGTTATTTTTTAAATGTAATATAATCTAATAAAAACCCTAAAAGGGATTTGGTTACATTTAATAGTCTAATTGTCCAGTGGATTACTGTATGTCATTTGGAGGAAATGACAAGAGACTAGAGGTTTAACCAGTTCAGTAACAGCCTAAGGCACTGCTTAAACTATTCGTGTGCTCTGTGTGAACCTTTAACATTTCTAACACACAGCCTCGTGTGTACAGACTTCGCTCAATGTGAATAATTCATGTTTTACTTTGAGAAACTGATAGGATGTAATAACTAATGTATTATTACATATTACATTTACTATATATTATATGTACTATTGTAGTATAACATACAGTATACTTCTAATATGTAATACTATATGTCTAAAACAAAACATAACTAGTAAAGGAATTTTTTTATTTTAATTGCATTATGTTACAGTGCAGATAATGTGTAAATCCATATCATGTAAGTGACTAATAATTACTTTTTGCCAGAATTGGACATGCTGCCTAGCGAATTACATTCCCTACTTGAGCTAAAAAAATAAAATAAAATAACATAGCTTAAATGTCAAATAAACTACCAAATTTGTTAAGAAATGCATGCTTTTCGAAAAATCAGATGGCATTTATGTGAAAAAATTATGCCTTCAAAGCCTACAAGATGAATGAATTCATAAAAATCTAAAAAAAAAAAAACACTTTAGAATTTTTTTAATGTACAGTAATTAAGCACAAGCACACATATTTAATTTCAATATGCATAAAACTAGTGTAATATTGACCTGATATTATTTATATAACAATATGTCCCTGTATTGTATTACTTGTATATGCATTTATATGCTCTTTATAGGAACCTGACCTGGCTATAGACGATGAGGAAGTGAGTGAGTGAACATGACAGTGACTAGTGACTCCATTAATACTTTGTTTCACAGTTCAAGGACATGCAGATTAGGCTAATTAGCATTTCTAAATTGCCTGAATTGTGTGATTGAGAATCTGTGCTCTGAGATGGATGGGCATCCAGTCCCATTCATTGTGCCTGAGGTCTCCTGTGATAGGCACATCGGTGTGGAGAATGATTAAACATTCAATAATTAGGTTTTCATATCTGAAGGGTTTATAGTAGTACCCCTAAAGGAAGCTATTTACCCTTAATAAAATATCTTTTAACTGTTTTACTGAAGTCTTCTGTAAATGTCAAACAGTTTTACTGATTCATTCATCGGACATTTCATCACAACTTTGACTTTATCTGCCCTTGTAATGTTACAAATGTTATGCTAAATTCTTTTTGAACTTTTGGAATAGGATAAATAATGAAACAAATAAAAAAAAAAGCGTATTATTGTAAAATATATATTGCATTCTGCTATAGGGCGGAACCAGCTGTGTGATTGGTTGCTCCTTTATTCAGACGTCAGTATTAGTGCATGATGTTTATCCCGGACAGCACTAAAGTCCTCAGTGCTGCAGCGGGGATTTCAAGACGTGGACGACCAACATTCGAAGACAGTTCTTCCTTGGCGTATTCCAAACAAACACGGTGCTGAATTGATCTTAAACCTTAATATTGTCATCAAAGTTTCCACGTCGTTACTTTACCACCAGTGAGATGAGTTGTGGGAGTTACGTTATCTCGACATTATTAATTTACCCACAACCAATGAAAAGGCATGTGGGCGGGGCGACATGTGCAGCCACGCCCCAGATTCAGCCCCGCCTTGATCTGCAAGGCTGTAGACAGGGGTACTAGCCATCTTCCATGACTTTTGACCCATAGATATATATGACTTTTGACCTAGCACGTTGTTGCTAGCTGTAGCGGCGGTCCGCGGAGCAGGTATCCAGGGAAACTAATCGATGTTAAAGGATCAGCCAATAGGCGCACAGGTCCAACCCACTGGCACTGATTGACAGAACGACTCATTCTGCTGAGAAGTCGCATTATGAAATAAATAGTCCATCTGACAAGGACATTTTGTAATAAAACTAGCTGGAATTAAATAAAATGCCTTCGGAATAATCTCTGTTATTGGGAAAAAATAATGACCATGAAATATTATTTCATAATAATAAGTAAATTTATATAGCAAAATGCAATATATTTCACAATAATAAGCTTTTTTCAAAATGTGTTCCATTATTTAACAACATCATTCACATATTACATATCCGTGTCTTATTTATTCATAGAGTTATTTATTTCATCATGTCCTATTTATTTATTTAATTTTGAACACTTTGGAGTTCGATACTATTTATTCTATTCCAAAAGTTCAAAAAGAATTTAACATAACATATATATCCCATGCCTCACTCTGTATATGCACCATGCAGCCTCTCAAACTTGCATCTTGGAGGAAAACAGCTGCCTCTAGTGGTGGGACATGAGGAGGAAACATCCTGAACACTGATTTATTCTTGTGTTGCTGTAGATTTTTCATGGGATGGCAGCAAATCTCAAGATATTCTCTAAAACATTCCTTAGCAGCACTTAATGTGTGAAAACTTTATTAGAGGGCACTGTTGAACAGAAATATCAATAATGCACTGAAGATATTAGGGGTAAATGATTTCTTGAAGTGTACAGCTAGATGTGTTAAGCAACTCAAAACATGGCACTTTTTCTTGTTCAAAGGGTGGATCGTGATCCTGATTTCTTTTATTAGTTTCTGTCCACACATCTTTCACAATCTTTTGGATGATCTTTCATGAACTGCTGTCGTTTTCCTTTGCCTGTCCTGTCTGATGTCTGGTAGTTAGTACACCAGTGGTTGCCTTCTTTGTCAGGACATTCCAGATAATTGTACTGGCCTAATGCTTGTGCAATGGCTGCTTTTCGCTCTGTACTCAGCTTCACAATTTCTTGCTTTTCTCCCATAGATAGCTCTCGTCTTCATGTTGGTTTGTCCTTTTTAACTGAAGAAACTCTGTATTCACAGGTGCAACCCAGGCTCAAATCAAAATCAGACATTCAGAGCTATACATTCTTTAACCAACCAATCTAACAGGGCACACATGGCCAATGTTTTTAACATTCGAAAAAATAAAAGTACATACCTACAGTGCCATGTTCTAGGGTGTTTTATACATTTAGATGTAAGCATGTAAAAAACAATAAACAATCCCTAAAAACATTACACATGGAGGTGAGTTTGTATAATATTGTCATTTATCTAAACATCTACAACCAAAATTTTAATAAAATGAAAACTAAAAGACTTCAAAATTACACAAGACAATATTTTATTCACAATAAAAGATGGAGAACATAACAAATGTTTAAATTTGAACATGGCCATTTGAAAAATATTTCACAAAATAAATTTTGTGCATAAAAGTGTAAAATTTCCCCATTTAAACATTTGTTATGTGTTCTAGATAACTGTATAGAATAATATATAATTGTATAATTGTACTTTTCATATTATTCAAATAAAAAAAAACGTCCCAACTTTTTCTGGAATTCAGGTTAAATACGTATAATAAATATATATATATATATATATATATATATATATATATATATATAATATAAATATAATGTAATGTTGGCGTGTCTGAACATCAAAGATATTTGCGAAAAAAAATATTATTATTATACTGATACAGTAGATGAGTAATAGAACGCATCAAGATGTTTTTTTTTTTTTTTGTGCATGCATCCCATATGCACATATATATCATTAAAAAATCGACCTTGGAAAAATTTTAGTTTCAAAATTCAACAGATGGCGTTGTTGTTTTTTAAAAATGCGTTTATTGCATGCACTTAAATTCCACACAAATAAACACATCTAGTATAAAATGTGTCATCATTTTAAACGTAAAAGTCAACTGTGTTGATAATGCAAGCTATAATTCACATATAATGCAAAAGAAATGTAAATTTAAATGTGTTTTATGCACATTCATTCTTTCATTTAGTCATTTATTAGTCATCTTCAGGGGCCAGTATTTGTGCATACACAAGTCCAAACTACTTGCTTGTTAAACTTCAAAGGACGTTAAAGTCAAACTGGAACTTGTGATGAAATTTTTTGTGAATGAAGGTGTAAAACCATTTGAGATATCAGAAGACTCTATGCACAGTACAGGGATTAGACTCGTAAATCAGCATTTGAATAGTGCAAAGATTTTTAAAAAGCCTGTATGTCCTTAAATGACGATCCTGGCTAAGGTGGCTTAGAGCCCACTGCAGTCACTCCAGTGAACATTCGGCGAGTAGAACGCCTGATCTTTGCAAAGCAAAGGATTACTTGTTGCCCAACTTGCGAAGAGACGCATCCATCTGTGGAAACTATGTACATAATTAATCGCCAACTTGTTACAGAAAGTCGGCTGGGAGTTAATGCCACATCCCACTTACAGTCCTGACCCTTATTAAAGTCACTTTAACCATTATGCTTGCCCATTTTTTGTTTGCTTCCAACACATCAACTTCGGGGAAAAAAAAGTTTACTAGCTGCCTAATACTTTATATCCCACCCACTTCCAGCCACCATTGTAAATAGATACTGAAAATGTAGCTACTGTGAAAGGGCCCAAATAGTGATGGCAAGAGGACTAGGTCAGAGCAAATCTATAACTACAAGGGCTTGTGAGATGTTTCCAGGCTGCAGTGGTTAGGACACACTGTATCAAAAGTGATTCAAGGAAGGAGATGTATTATAACTTAAGCTTAACATTATATAAAACGCACATTTAAACACCAATACTCAGTTATTTTTTTTTATTATACATATAGAAGTTACACATATCTTCAGAAGCCACTTCTGAAGTTTATGCAACATGGAATTGATCAATCTTGCTCCCTAAAAATTTAAAGTTGCTAACTTTAGCTGTTTAAAAAAAGATGATTTCATATGTGCCTCCAAAATGGCAATTTTTAGCGTTCTACCTTCTCACTTCAAACTATACTAATTTAAAATGCTAATTATTCATATTTCATTGAGAATCGATACTAAAATTGGTGTAAGCTTTTCAAAGCATATGACCTATAAAACTTACAGTGCACCTGGAAAGTATTCACAGCATATCACTTTTTCCACATTTTGTTATTTCACAGCCTTATTCTAAAATGGATTAAATTCATTTTTTTGGTCCAGCTTAAAATGCAAAAAATCTGTATTTGTTGTGTTGTCCATGTAATCATGTCAAATTTATGTTGCAACATTTTTATCAATTTTTTTTTTGTTGTTGTTGTTTTTAATGTTTATGTCTTTTTATGTAAACGTTAGCCAATTTTCATCTGAGTAAAAAATTAAGATCATTGTGAAAGATTTTAATATAAATAAGTTACGGACACTACATACATTAAAAAGAGCATGAAATTGTATTTAGCAAATGTGTTTCTTTTTATCTGATAAAAATATAAATGTGTATGAATATTTACAAAATTTACAGGATATAAAAAGCATTAAGTCTTATAAATACTGATCATGGCGTGATATAATCCAATCTAAAAAGTCACTTTTTCACCTAGTGTAGGTGAGACACCTTTTATCACCAGTACCAGTTTCAGGAGAAACACACACACACACAGTAACAAAAGTTATTATTTCAGCTAATTAATGCACTTCACTTACAGAAGCACTACACAATGTGGCTCTTTTGTCATGTTTAAATGAAACAAACACACACACACGTGCGTGGTTAAGTGAGGATAAAGCCCGCCTATCAGCCTGCATTCCACATCCTCACACTGGAGAGATGAAGGAGGAGGAGGAGGAAGAAGAGGAAGATGACAGAGGAGGAGGAGGAAAGTAGGCCGGCTCCGGGGCGGGTGTTGAACATGGCACTGTCTCACGCACTGTCCGAGCCTCCAGATTAAACACTACTGAACACTCCCACATACAGACATATATATACACACAGACACACGCGGGCGGGCTCGCGCTCCAGCTGTTTAAACGCACGAGACCAATTCCGCGCGGATTACTACACGCACTTTCTTCACGCGCACAGTAAACCCTGCGCGAGGACCGAGAGGGACACATTAGAGCGACATGGAGACACTGTCCAGGACAGGGGCAGAAGACGAGCCGAGTGCGGGCGGAGAGCCTCCTCTCCCGGTGGACCAGGCGGCCGCGGGTCCGTGGGGAAGCTCGAGCGTGAAGAAGCACCAGCACAAACACAACCTGAAGCACCGCTACGAGCTGCTCGAGACGCTCGGCAGAGGCACGTACGGCAAAGTCAAGAAGGCTGTGGAGAGACACACCGGCCGCGTGGTGAGTCTGCGAGTGCGTGGTTGCCAGATTGAGCGCTTTCCCCTCCTCATGATTCGATTCCTACACTAGGGGTTTATCTGACAGGAGTTCTGATTGCATTGCACCTCCAGGGTCCGGGTTCGAGTCCCGCCTCGGGGTCTGTGCGGATGGAGTTTGCATGCTCTCCCCGTGCTTGGTGGGTTTCCTCGGGGTACCCCGGTTTCCTCCCACAGTTTAAAGATTAGGCATTTCTGTAGCGTGTGTGTGTGTGTGTGTGTGTGTATGCCCTGCGATGGATTGGCATCCCATACAGGGTGCACCCCACCTCGTGCCCTAAGTCTCCAGGGATAGGCTCCAGTCCACCGAACCTGTAGACAGGGTGAAGCGGTATACTGTAGATGAGTGAGTGAGTTCCTATTGAATTTGTATCTTATATATATAGTCAAACTGTACTTGTGCATCTCCTCCTTTAGTATATAGTGATATGGCCAAAAGTTTGTTGTGATTATCCCAGAATGCTAAGCTTTGCATGCTCTTACAGTTTCATTTCAATTTTCTTTAACCAGAGCTAAGAGAGCCAAAACTGTTCCAGCATTTCCAGCAACACTTCCATGCACACACACACACACACACACACACACACACACACACACACACACACACACACACACAACTAAACATGATGCTGAAGTTGGTGCATGAAAATGCGCAGAGCGGGACGAACCAGAATGCCGACTGCATCCTGTACCACTTTACCTTTTAGCTGAATGACAACACATGCCATGCTCCAAAGTCTAGTGGAAAACCTTCCCGGAAGAATGGAGCATATTATAAAGAGTGAAATCTGGAAACGTTTAACGAGGACAAATGATAGGGTGAACTAAAAAAGAAAAAAATTTTGGCCAGATAATATGATTTATTTTACATAGCAATGCATATCTAAGTGTGTTAAAGGTACATGTGGTTGAATGTAGGTCAGAGATGCAAGAATGCAAGTTAAAGATGAATCCCAGGAATTGGTTTTAAGAGGATAAGATTAAAAATAAAAAAATAAAAACACAAAATGTTCTATATGAATATAAGTGTGACGAGTGTGTCACTGTAATGTGCTGCATGTCAGCCAGTAGCCATCATAGTAACATTAATTGCCATAGGAATCAATATACTTTATGACTTTCTCAAAACATGCAATTAATAGGAAAATGATGGTTTTCCATACAAAACCTGTCAGATATTAAGGTAACTGTTTGATTTGTATTTTGTATTCCTGTAAAATGTTCCCCCTCTCACTAGTGAAGTCTCCACACCCAAGTGACAAGGAAAAGTGTGTTTCGGGACCTTTATGTTTGTACTGTATAGAATTCAATTGTGAATGCAATCTGGCAACCCAGACAAGTCAAGATACTGCTTTCAGTCTACCACTAGTGAGAACTGTAGAATTTATTGTCCATCATAAATCAGAGACTTAAGATTGCAGATGTTTCTTCAGCCCTGCTTTAAAAAAAAATAAAAAAGGTGTTTTATCTTATGTGAAAACTTAAAAGTTTTTTAAACTGAGATCTTTATAATTGAAAAGTCTGACATCACTGTGCACGAGTGTAAGAAGAATAATTGCACAGAACAAATCATGGTCCATCCAGCAGAGGTTTGTGTAACACAGTTTTACAACAAAAAAGGTAAAAGGTTATAATGCAAGCATGCGAGTAATGTTAATATCAGTCTCGCGTGTGTCCTTATTCCGAGGCTTTAAAAGCTTCACATGAAGTTCAGATTCAGACACAAATAACAAAAAAAAAAAAAAAAAACACAGATGTCTGGCTTTTTGAGTTTGTGAGCGTATGTTAGCGCATTCATCATCTGTGTGCAGGATAGTGCGTCACGAAGCTGCGAGCTCCGTGTGCAAACATTTCCCTTTCTATTTGGAAATATCATTGTTGGCTTCACTTCAGGCACTACATTACTTTCAAGCACGGTACGATCCTGACACACTTCATACCAGCTTGACGCCGTAAATAAAGAAGCCCAAAGACAGCTGAGCCTTCTCAGAAAGAGTACGACACAAACACGTTAAGCAATATCCTGTTGTGAGAGCGATGCGAGCCAGTCCTCTGAGAGAGACTGAATGTTGATATGCACCTTGTGAAGGGCACATGACTTCATCCGTGTGTTTTTGTCCCGGTGGAATGACGAGGAGGTGCAAAATATGGATGCTGGTGGAAACAACACTCTGTTATGTCTATCAGAGTCTGTCCTTGTCTTAACCAGATGAGATGAGGAGCGTCCAGAACTCGCTGAGGAATGCTCGAAAAAATGCCACGCGCTCAAGACGATTTCACAGTCTTGCTGAGATCCTAGAAAACCAAAAACCACTTCCATGCTTCCTTCCAGCTGTGTGAAAAGCTTCATAAGCTTACCTGACGTCACTGAGATTATAATTAGCCTTGCATTCTCAGACTTCTAGTGTACTCCTCCAGTCGAATCGGAGTGTAAAGAATGCTTGATTCATTCTTACACTCAGACTCATGACTCAATATTAATAATGACTCGAGTGATAAGGGCCATTCTTTCCAGTGAGATGTTCTGAGTGTAATTTTGTGCAACTTGCTTCCTCAAGTTCCTTCACGCACCGCTAGATCAGCGTACAGGCTTTCATCCAAACAACCACTCAGATAAAACAGCACACCTGTTGTCTTGAACAATGCACTTCTCTGTATGCGAGAGAGTTAAGGTACCTTTAAACCGAAGCTTACACTCCGAAGAAGCCTCAAGCCAGCTGGCATATGCATCAAACGCAGGCCTGCTTAATGATCCGTAGCCAGTGCCCAGGCTTCGAGCCCTGCCCGGGCGTGTCTGTGTGCACCTCCCTAAAGTCATATGACTTTAATGAGTTTATGCTTTCACTATAATTAAGGTCAGGTCTAAAAGGAACTTGACCCTAATTATAGTGAAAGCTTATTTTGACATACTGAGCCCCTAGTGTGCTTCTAAACCACACATGGACCAAACACACACACATATTTTTTTTTCCTCTTAAAAACATACAGTACAACACACTGTTTATTGGCTTGGAGATTCACACCCTCTTTGGTGTGAATGGTTTTTTCTAAAGAATGATATTTTTGGCATGTCGGTCAGGTGTATCGCTTTTGCCCGTAAAAGGCCAGAGCCAGGCCGGAGTTGTGAATGACACAGGTTGGACAGGAAGTTAGCCTCTCAGCACCATTTCCCCGGGTCTATTTTATGACTCAGAACAGGAACATGAAAGCAGACTTCCTGTAGGTATAATCCCTAGATTTAACTTCTCTGGCTTAAGAAATGTCCAACCTGAATAGCTTGATTAATCCCTTTATACTCAATTATCCTTAACAATAACATTAGATAATAGAGTGTGTTTCTTTAGCATTTCCAATGGGAATGAATTAATAAACGAATGAAGATTTTCCATTCGTGATAAGCACCGGATTCCATCCGGTTGCGTTAGATCCATAATGTCCGTTCAGAGAGAGCGGAAGGGGAATAAGCTAATAATAACTCCTGTGGCGCAGAGCCTTCTGAGATGTCTGTTCGTCCTTTCAGGAACCTACTTTCACTCAGTGCAGCTTCTCCTGCTGCAGCCTATATACAAGCACTACAGTAGGTCCAACATTCTGAACCACTTACGCCATCGATGTTATCTTCCTCAAGCATTGTCGGGTGGTCTAGCTGTTACAGCGACTGCCCTAAAGAATTCCAAGTCAGCTAATGAGTCATTGCATAGGGTGTCTGGAGACAGGAAGCACTTCCCTTACACTTCGCCTTCCTGCCTCTGTTCTCTCTGTAACACTGTTAGGGGGGGAAAAGGCGTTCCTTTTCAACCGATTAGACCTTTATGATGTAACCGTCATATTGGACGTCCAGCTGACTAATAAACCTGTCAGCTTCCTTTAGGACAAATCAGGACCTGGATATCTTTTGGTTTTTTTATAATCAAATATTTCAGGAACTCCAGAGGCGATCTATAACTATACAGACAAAATATATGGATAGAAATTACACTTGAAGTCATTTTCAATAAAAAAAAAGAAAAGGTAATTAATAAATGCGCAACATTTACTGACATAAACTGTACTGTTACCCAAGATATCTTCCAAATGATCTTAAGTTATAAACGTAATCAGGATATTTATTAATCAACATTACAGCTGTAATTGTTAATGTTAAGAATATATACCATATGCACAAAAATAAAAACCGTTGACATTAAAACTACATAGGTTTTGTGTTCTCCATGTGCCACCAGGGCAGCTCTGGCCCATTTGTTGGTGTGCTGTGGTGTCTGGAACCAGGATGTTGGCAGCGAATTCTTTGGATGCTGTGGGTTTCAGGGTGGGACCTCCATGAATCAGACTTGTTTGTTCGGAGCAACCAATGGGTTCTCAATCAGATTGGGATCTGGGAAATTAGAGGCCGTGGCCTGCTGTGATGCGCTGGGTGTTCTGGTGCCTTTCTGTTGTGTCCAGCATTGACTACATTTGGCAATTCATGCTGCATTGACTTTTTTGTGAGATTGGACCAGACTGGGAGAGCCTTGGGTGCCCATGATCCCATCACTAAATTACTAATGAATATCTGGTGATTAATGTCACAGTTGATTGGTGTATATACTGTACAGTACGCTACAGATAGTCCATGGTGCTTAAGGTACTCAAAGGCAAAGCTCTTGTCTGTGTCATGTCCTACGATCTTTAAATAAGGTGGAGAGAAGCGTCGATACCCACACAGTCAACACAAGAAGAAATCTTCAAAACAGCCAGCTCTAGCTAACAGAGTACACCTTTAATTTGTATCTTTCTGTTGATTTGTTTAGGTCGCGATCAAGTCCATCCGTAAAGAGAAGATCAAAGACGAACAGGACATGGTTCACATCCGCCGAGAGATCGAGATCATGTCTTCCCTACGCCATCCACACATTATATCTATATACGAAGGTGAGTGATTATGCATGTCATCAAGTGTTTCCCACTTTGACGGGTCTGGAGATCAGGATGATTCTCAGCAAAATATGTCCACAGACGGTTATAAAAGAAGTATTTTCCAGCATGCTGTACTGTAGATCGCACTAATGTAATTTAGCTCCAGAATGTTTATGCATACACATTTGGACTTTGTGTCTTTCTGTTGTTTGTTTTACAATGCTGAAATGTGGTAGCGTCTCCAGAACATACAGATTTTAGCCCCCGCCCAGGGCAGACATAACAACTGAATTAATTATCTAAATGTTCTTCATGTGGGAAAAGAGAGGAATGTAGATTCACATGACCTCGGTAAAGCCATATTTAAAATGACATGATCGGACCGTACCTGAGTGCGGTTTATAAAAAGCAGACCTCTTCTTTTGTATAAGACGTCAACAGACATTCCATATTTCCTTAATTCTGGTCATGTTGGATTGGAAGTAAAGGCCGGCAAAGAGTCACATCTCACTGAATATATGTCAGACTACGCAGAAAAGATCTCACATGGTGTGGGGACATCAGTCTGAACCAAACAAAGAAACTCACTTAGTCATGTGTAGGTTGAATTATCTTAAATACGGTCATCGCTGCTTAATGAAAGGAAGGACCTTTCGAGCATCTCTGGGATTTCTGATGAACATTTAATAAAAATGGTACTGTAGGCCAGTGGTCGAGCACACTAAAAGTGTGACTGTATGAGTGTGTGGGTATCTGCTGTGTCTTTGCATCCTGCACAAGGTCCTTTCCGGGGTTATTTGCAGGATAAAGCTCTTTCTGGAGATGACTAATACATTATGTACTGTAATAGCACATATACATTATACATTGTCTAATACATACAGAATAGATAATGCATTATGTTTCCACTTTGATCAGAAGTGCTAGGGAAGCTCATCGGCAGAATGATCGGTAAGAAAATGAAAAAAAAAAAGAAGAAATTCACTTACGAGAACTTTATTGACTTATGAGACATTAAAATAATAAGAACAAATAATAAGATCATAAATATTGTACTGTAAAACTAGAAGAGTGTGTGAAGGTGAAGGCATGTGTGTCATGTGTGAGCAGACGTGAGAGATGTGGTGTTACAGCGCTTGGTACAATACACTGTGCAATTATACTGTCCCAGGACAAGACCCCATCACTCTACAGCCACTTTCACTACTCTTTCACTCTCTCGCCCACATGCATACCGATATACACACACAGACGCACACACACACTGCACCACACACCTGTTAGCTCTGGCAGCTCCTAAGCGGGGTGTCCATGACTGATTCCAGAGGGGCTGGAGTGCTTCCATGCCGTCCCCTGGCACCTCAGCAGCATGGCTCTGTGCCATGACAGGAAGCAGAACTAAACCAGCTAAAATCCTGCACTAAATCCATTAGTAGGAGCTGAAAGAAGACATAAGCATTTATAAATGATAAAGACTCAAACCGGCACATTCATTCACGCTTCCCGTCTCCATGTCTGGTATTCAGGCCATTTTAATTGCCTTCGAAAGAAATCCCACGATAATCACCCATATAGAATGGAACTAGTATAATCACAATGCGTCTTTTTCCCCCCCTGTCTGCGCAGTGTTCGAGAATAAGGACAAGATTGTCATCGTAATGGAGTACGCCAGCAAAGGCGAGCTGTACGACTACATCAGCGAGCGGCGTAAGCTCAGCGAGAGAGAGACGAGACACTTCTTCAGGCAGATTGTCTCAGCTGTACATCACTGTCACAAGGTGAGAGGTTAGATTCTGACAGGAACTGTTGCGCTGTCGCTCCACATCCACATAACATACGTGTTAAAGGAGAACGCTCAGGAAACCCATTCATCCAAAGCAGTCATTTTGAGTTTATCCCAAAATAACATTATGTCCAAATTGAAAAGAAAGGCATCAGGACAAAAAAGTTTTGCAGTTTATCAATAACGTGCTAAATAAATGAAATGCGAATGAAAATTTCAAAAGAAAGTTTCAGTATGAAATAAAACAATTTACAAATAAGAAATATAGAGAAATATGGAAAACTTTAGCTGTAAAGGACTTTTAAATGTAAAATGTAAAATAAGTTGGGTTTTTTTTTGGTTTTATTATCTTAAAGAGAAAATAATAGAGAGAGTGGTGAGGGAACGCCTGTGAAGATAAGCTCTGTTTACAAGTACCTTATAACCTACTATTTACGTATTAATACTTTATTATTATCTGGTGAGTACTATGGGTGTGGAAGTTCTCCAACGATCATCGTGCACAAGTTGCCGAATAGTTTCTACATTTCAGAGGTTGAGCTCGTTGAAGGTCTTCCTGATCTCTCATCGGGAAGGGATGTTCTTCTACTTTTGAAGTGTATGTGCCACTCAAAACATCTTGCACAACTCATTGCAGCATCGATGAAAACTTTCTTTACCGTGTCAAATGTCTCTAATATCTGTGGCAGATTTGCTCAGTTTCACACATAATTTCACGGTCTCTCTTTGTTCTAACTTTCTGTCCATGATGAAATCGCAGGCGTGATAAAGCATGTGGTTAGAAGAACACCAGTTGCACAGCTCCCGATGTACACAGCACGATGTCTTTTGGCACACTGACTAATAAGAGCTTTCTGTGACTGTGCGTTCAGCCTTGTACTGGCCTCTTGTTTGGCAGAACGAGTCTCAAAACTTTTTGATACCATCTCATATATATATATATATATATATATATATATATATATGTTGTAATGGAAATAACCTAATATTGGGGATTTTTATGGATTTTCCTTAGCGTTGAATTTATATAAGTGAATAAAAAGTAAGGTTGTTATACATTTCAAATATAACGACTTCAAAATTTCATATCATAATATAAGATTATAATTATAATCTTATAATCTTATAATTTTTTTTTTTTTTTTATAATCATATAAAAAGAATGAAGCATATGCCTCATATATTTATATATATATGCAAAAAAAGCAAACGTCCTCTGACTTTCAACTGTTTTTACTTTCCGTAAACTTAATGTGTAAATATTTGTATGAACACTAAAGGAGTCAACACTATAAGACATAAACTAAAAATGTTTCACAATGTGTCCCTGAATGAAGGGAGGCTTAAAATCTAAAGTACCAGTCAGTATCTGGTGTGTCCACCAGCTGCTTGAAGTCCTCCAGTGCATCTCCTCCTCATGGACTGCCTATTGCGGACAGTCTGAGCACTGATGGAGGGATTGTGTGTTCCTGGTGTGACTCGGGCAGTTGTTGTGGCCATCCTGTACCTGTCACGCAGGTGTGATATTCAGATGTACCGATCCTGTGCAGGTGTTGTTACTCGTGGTCTTCCACTGCGAGGATGATCAGCTGTCCTTCCTGTCTCCCTGTAGCGCCGTCTTAGGCGTCTCACAGTGCGGACATGGCGATTTATTGCCTTAGCCATATCAGCAGTCCTCATGCCTCCCTGCAGCATGCCTAATGCACGTTCACGCAGATGAGCAGGGACCCTGGGTCTCTTTACAAGTCTCTTTAGTGTCCTGCGTTTTTAGAACTGTGACCTTAAATGCCTACTTTCTGTAAGCTGTTAAGGTCTTAACGACCATTCCACGGGTGCATGTTAATTAATTGATTATGGTTAATTGAACATGCATGAAAAACATTGTTTAAACCCTTTACAATGAAGCTCTGTAAAGTTATTTGGATTTTTACAACATTATTGTTATAAATTATATTTGCAACTAAAATACGACTAATGCTATTAGTCCACTAGCTATTTGTGTATGCTCAGCTAGAAGAAAATGTAACAACCCTTTTGAGACGAACAGCAGAATCACTTAATGCTAGCGTTAAAATGATTTTTACAGTAAATATGCTTTTCTGTTTTACGATTTTATGAATCATACATTTTATTTTGCTAGCTACTTAGCATATAACTAGCATAGAAGACTTCAGTCAAGTCAATGAAAGAGTAAACCGCTCCCTAACGGTACATTCAAGATGATCCATCACATCATGACCAATTTAATGTAAAATAAAACTGTTATCAATTATAAATGCAAATCTTTAATATAATCACAAATTAGTGCTACACTGTATGAGGACCGTTCAAGTCAAACAGGCCTTTCGATTGTGCAGAATACCAAAAAACTACCTTTATTTCCCTATATAATCCCCTGCTACGCTAATGCACTCATCCCAGTGTTTCACTAGTGCTAGGATACCATCAAGGTAGAAAGTATTCTCAATACCGAGCCATGATCAGACTGCATGATTCAAGTCTGAAAAGCTGGCCTGCCAAGAACTCCTTTAATGGCCCAATCATGTGTAAAAGGCTTGGAGTGAGGTCAGGACTGTCACAAGTCCCATTTGATTTGACATAAAATATCCCCTAAAGTCCTGTATCACTTACTGTCCATCCTACTCTTCATCTAAAACAGCTATTACATTCCGGTTTATGTGGCAAATGTGCACGTTTCCACATTATAGCTCAGATTTTCAAAAGCATTTTATACCACTGTATTTACATTCTCCCTATTCTCACACCTACATCTATGTACACATAGCTGTTATCAAGCGGCTCCTCAAACTTGTGAGGGAGGTTTATATTCCCATAAACACTGCTTATATCACTAAACTCAAAGGAACAGCACAGAGATCACAGAGGCTAATGTTTAGATTTAGTCCAAAAAAAAAAAGTCTAGCATCTGGTCAGGACAGGTTAGGGGTGGGCTAGCACATCTGGCTGCTGATGTCATCCTCTGCTCAGCTGGGGGATTCCAGCCACCACCCTGCTGACCACAGCAGTACACCCAGGCAGACCAGCATGACAGAGGAGAGGTCAGGACACAGCACAGGAAGTGCAGGGCAGGACACATATCCTCTAGTATATGTGCAGACATGTGGAAAAAAAGCAGTGTGTGGGTGTGTTTAAGCATGACAGCTTGCGTTTAGATAGTGAAAGGATTTAAACACAGAAGAAAAAGATTACTGCAAAGCCAGATATGCTTTTCTATTAGAGGCACACCTGCTAAGAGACCTAAATTTAGTCCAGTGTGTTAAAATTAAAATTGTAATATTGGGATATAAATAATTTTATGATTGAATAAAAATCTCATGATGCTGTTATTCTGTTTCAGAAAGGAGTCGTGCACCGGGATCTAAAACTGGAAAATGTGCTGCTAGATGACAATTACAATATAAAGGTAAAGCCTGCAACACTTCTTTGTCCAGTTTTATCCATGTTGTTACTATAAACTCTGTCACTGATAAAGAGAAGGAGAGAAAGAGATTTAAAACATCTGTACATCTCTTATGTTTTTTTTTTTTT
This sequence comes from Clarias gariepinus, assembly GCF_024256425.1. Lineage (NCBI taxonomy): Eukaryota > Metazoa > Chordata > Actinopteri > Siluriformes > Clariidae > Clarias > Clarias gariepinus. Next base: position 21,361,960 of record NC_071111.1, read on the forward strand.
CAGATTGCAGATTTTGGGCTGTCCAACCTTTACCACAAAGACAAGCTTCTGCAGACCTTCTGCGGCAGTCCTCTCTACGCCTCACCTGAAATTGTAAATGGAAGGCCATATCGAGGACCAGAGGTGAGCCATGGACATTAACAGTAGTCGCTTAGGACCTTATCCAGAGCAGCTTACAGTAGTAGCCGGATTGGAGTCTGATAAATAAATCAGGTTTGTAGATTTACAGTGTCATTTTTGTACAACTCAATGCAATAACCTTTTCGGAGGTGGAAGGTAACTACATATATTTTCTGTATTCGAGTACATATTTTACATATCCGTACCATACTTTACTGTAGTTTGATTAGTCAATACTATTTTTTTCTTTACCTTTACTCTACTACATCTTACAACATATATGTGTACTTTTACTTGACTAAATTTCCACATGGCATTGCGTTACATAACCACAGTAGTGTGTATCATTTGAAGCAGGGATATCCCTCTGAAAATGAAGTGGAGAAGTGGAGACAGCAATGGAAATAGCACATTTATAGCCAGGAAGCACAGCGAGAGAGAGACTCTTACTATGACTGAAAGGCTATAGTGAGCTAATATAAGCGCAGTACTTTTAACACTTAAAGTCTCTACTTTATTTAAGTAGAGGACTTTTTGTGTACTTTGTATTATTTCCTTTGCTGGAAATAATAGTGCTCAGGAATAGAGTGTCCAAATGCAAGGCAATAATACATAGCATGTCGCATTTTTGGCTATACAGGATGGCAGAACAGTGCCGGATGGACAAACCAGGGCAAATATCTATCAGTGAACAGTTATCAGTGAACCAGTCAGGCATTTAGGTAAAACGAAAAATACAAAGCGTTGCAACAATGCATCAAGTAAAGCAAAGTTTGTTTAAGCATAAGTGGTGTTTGCTTAAAGATAATGCATGCCTTTTAAATTTCACTTCACCGCTATGGTTCCAGGTCAATAATACTGTATAGATGCTTGTGAGACCACAAATATTTCCCCTAAGCCGAAGCCTGTGAGATTTCAAACTGAACAATGGACTGAATTTTTCTAATCGGAACATGAAAATGAGCACAAAAGAAAGATAAGACCCTGGAGGCACATCGACACCTAATCAGACATACTTTACTGCTCATTAACACTAAAGATAAGAGGCTGGGGGGGAAAAAAAGTTTTTTTCTTTTTTCCTTGATGACAAGCCAGAGAAGGTACATAACATACAAAAATACGCACGCACCAAGGCACTCGCATGCCACAAGGCTAAATTTGTTACACGGTAAGGACAAAGGTTCATCCAAGGACCCACTCGGCCATTTGGACTGTAATATGTTAGACAATCAGCGTGTTTGCCAGCTGGAATGTGGACTAATTTCAGAACTATTTACAGAATTCAGCGGTAATGTGGCACCCAAACACAATCACTGTGTTCTGTCAGCAAGCGACTAAAAAATAAAAGGTGTCCAAAGATCATATAAATTGTTTCTGATGCATAAAAATATTTATATTGATATTGAGAGCCATGCATACAGTAGATCTAGATCTGGAAAAAATGCAAAGTGCTACACTCTCTTGCTCACCCTCTCTCTCTCTCTCTTAAACACACACACACGCACACACACACACACACATTCCTTCACTGGCCCCGTAGTGATTCTTTCATAACAATTTTCCGGCTCGATGGGAAAGGCTCCACACTTCTCTCTTGTGCCAGCAATCACAGAAGTCCTCTCATCTCCTGTGGGTCAGACAGGTCAGCAATCATGGGAGTGGACTTTCCTGTGCTCTAATCAGCTATTGTACATTGACTGATTGCTAAAATTCTTCAGTCTAATCGCGATCAGTCGGGAGCAGACAACAAGTGCGAAGTTCCAGCATCGAGAGGAAAAACATTGCCTTGATTTATGTGTCTCTGGAGCTTCAGAACAATGGTGTTTTTGTTTAAGGCTTATGAGGAGAAGTGGTGTTAATTAGTTTAGATAAGGAAATGTACAAAGATAATATACAGTATACTGTACAATGGCTCGGTTTCAGGTTTCAGGCTTATGGACCAAACAGCAGACTCAGGTCTATACCTGTGCCAGCGACTGCTACTGTTAGCACTTGTGGGTGTGATTTGCGTGCTAGATCCTAAACTTCTTACTCGCTTCATTTGAATTTTTGTAAAGAAACATAATTGCACACTCAAAAGAAGCACAGTGGTAACTTAGTGCTTAAGGCATTGGACTACTGATTAAAAAATTGAAGTTTAAACCCCAGCACTGCCGAGCTGCCACTGCTGGGCTGCTGAGCAAAGCCCCCAGTCCTCAACTGCTCATTTGTATAAATGAGATAAATACGAGTTGGTCTGGTTAGTGGGTCTGCCAAATGCTGTATATGGAAATGATCCCTGCTACTTCCTGCCAAAAATTTAATGAGAGGACAAAGATTACGGAATAACATAAAACCATGTTTTGTGGGTTTCTTTTACTTTTGCAAAAGTCAAACAGTCAGTACTTTTACATGCACAGTTAAGTTGAGCTTTGGTTATAGCCTGGCTAGGCCATTTAATTGGACTACAGTCCATGTTCCAGTAGACAAGCACGGCAGGGGAATCGATTTATTGACCGAAGTAAGTCTGACTCCGCTGTAATAAGTGGCGATATTCCCCCCCTTTTCAGCTTGTTGGTATTTTATTCTCAGTTGACCTTTTACGTCAACATGGTTTCATATAAAGGGAAATTACATTGCCATATTGTTAGTGGCTTATCCGATGTTGCGTGTTTTGTTACCTACGCCGATTTTTGTGTCCAATTGAGTTTACGTTCAAAAAGTAGCTTGACTCCGACTCATATTATTCAGGTGTGCTAGTCTTCCATTGAAATGTTTGATGTAGTATGATTTCAGTCGGACTAACATTTATTTTAATAGTCCGGTTTTTGACAGACTAACACAATTAGTTGGACTAACACAAAGCCATATAACCACATTGATTGAATGGGAACTAATTGCAGAGCTATCGTTCCATCTGCACCATACTGTAGCATGGGATTTTGGAATAACTCAGGACGATTGTTTGGATTCGTCACTTTACCAAAACATACCTAATTCTCATAGACTTGAGAAAATCTAAGGTCAAATTGTAACTTGTCATACAGCTCTCTTTGATTTGTTTTAGTTTAAACCGACTCTTAACCAATGTTCCATATGGGTTTTGACCAATATCCCTCTGTATTGGCAGGTCGATAGCTGGGCTCTTGGTGTGTTGCTGTACACTCTGGTGTATGGCACGATGCCGTTTGATGGAGGTGATCACAAAAGACTCATACGCCAAATCAGCAAAGGGGAGTACAGGGAACCTCCCCAGTCATCAGGTACATGTGTGATCTCTCTATTATAAACATTGGTCCACATTAATGTCCTTCCATCAATGACTTCAAGTTCTTTGTCTGTACTACCAGATGCTCGTGGTCTGATTCGTTGGATGCTGATGGTAAACCCAGATCGCCGGGCCACTGTAGAGGACATCGCCAACCACTGGTGGGTCAACTGGGGCTGGAAGACCAGTGTATGTGACTGCCAGACTCAGCGAGAGAACAGCTCACCTATGCTCGCTCGATTTATTGACTGGCAGAGTCGCACTGAGACTCAGCCAAGCAAACTGACCTGCACCGAATCAGGCGCCAACACCACTGGTACCATTTCAACCCGCCGACTCAGGAGATCCTCAAAGGAAAATGAAGGTGGCATTAGGGCGGTTCTAGAGGAGAAGCCAGCCGTCAAGAGGCCCAAAAGTATCCTAAAAACTCGGTCGAGCACCGGAGATCAGCGTTCCCAAAGTTTGTGCGAAGCTGAGTTGCGGCGCTCCATCTGCTACAGAGATGTTGAACCCACCTCGAGTCCTGAGAGGGAGGAAGCAGCAGGTGGCTCACCAGCCAAAATGATGCCCTCTCTTCCTATGAAAGGCATTCTGAAAAACAACCATCAGCGCGAGTCTGGCTACTATTCATCTCCAGAGGGTAGCGAGTCCTCAGAGTTGCTGGGAAGCACCGTGGCTCCACCTCCCAATGGCTCACCTCCTAAAAGGGCACCTGGGAGGAAGGGCATTTTGAAGAGGAATGGGAAATACTCGTCTCACATGGCACCCACGTTGGACTCAAACCTCCCACAGAGTCAGACTCGACCCTCAGCCATTGTTAGGGAGGAGATAGGGATGGCGAGTATGGCGGTAGACTGGCCACCTGCTTCTCCTAAACCCAATATCAGGGGCAGCCTCTCAGCCGAGGATCTACTGCAGATGGCAGGATTTAGGGGACTGCAAACAGCAGCGCCCCTTTCTGGTTTAAAGAGCACACGCAGTCCACCGGGATCTCCTGGGGACAATGGCAGCTTCTCCTTACTAGGAGATCTGGATGATGTGACTCAGGTGTATCAGCAGGCCCTGAACATTAGCAACCGTCTCAGTTAGAAAGGGAGTGAGAAAGTGTGCGTGAAAGGCTACGGCAAACAGGAATAATCAATCACGCATTCAATCACGACCTCGAACTGCGTTATGTTTACATGCTACAAGAAGGGAAATCTAAAGCTGTGGAGCTCAGTATGTGATCATATTGATTTCTCTCTCTTTCAACTAAGTGACCCAGGAAGAATAAGGACAAGCACCTTATAGATACATTTGTCCTCCATAGAAACAGTACAACCCTGACTGCTTACTACTGACATACAGCACAAACGAACAAACAAAAAAAAAGTTTTGTCACCAAGTTATTTATTTATAAATACCTGAGCATATGAATCTGCATGGCCACAAAAAAAAGTCTTTATTGTTTATAGACTGAACTGCAAGGTCCAAGTCTGTCAACGCTATGTCGGCTTGACTCAACTATGACGTTACAGAAAGCACATATAGAGGTCGGAGGTCACACCAGAATAGTTACAGTGACTCTCACATAAACCCTACTGCTTGTAGACTGAGCCATTTAAACATGTGGTGTTACACATTGGAGGTACTGGGTGGAACCTACAGAGTAAATCCAGGAACACCCTGAACTTCAACAACAGACGCTATTGAAAAGAGCGGAGTAGGCTATTCCTGTTTAATATCAGCAGTGTGTCAAAATGCCGTTCATTCCAAAACATGACAGGTCAGGAAAAACAACCTTTTACAAAAATATACAATAAATTGCTTGTTAAAAAAGGAAGAAAAAAAAGTCAGGTTCAAGATTGTACAGTTAAACCTTACAAAACAATAGATGCTTTGGAGTTTTGTGAAAGTGCAGTGCTTTTTCTGTGTATCAGACTACCTTTAACTGGATCGACAGTGCTAATTATTATACTATGTTAGTATTTTTTCTTTTTTTTTCTTTCATTGATGCATTTTGCTTTCAGGTTGTTATGCAAATGATTAAGTGTGTGTGTGTTGGCTTCATTTCAAGGCAGTGGAATTTTCCTTTTAACTAGCCACACTTTAAGACAAATGTGCTTTATATGGTAGGGTGCAAAAATCTTGAACCACCCCTTATTTCTTTATATTTTGCTTCCAATGACCAATTCCAATTTTTTTTTATGTAGTCTATAGTAATTTTATATAGAGTACATATATTTTTAATGTTGTCTTGATGAATAGTTCTCCTTTTGGCTCTCACTTTTTGGCTCTCATTTTCAGTCCTGTCCCCGTACCTGAACAGTTTCAGGGCAAGACAAGTTTATTTGTATAGCACATTTTATACCCAATGGTAATTCAAAGTGCTTTAAATAAAAGAGAAGAAGATAATCATAAAATGAAATAAAAATAATAGCAATAAAACTTTTTAAATGATTTAAAATTTGATTTAAAATAAAAATAAACCAGGTTAGCTTTCTTATTAATGTTTTGTAACTGTTTTATTCTGATTAGAAATAAAATTTTAAATGGTTTTAAAAGTTTCATTGCATCTTTTTGTAACAACAATTTGCAGACTGTCACAGTTTTAAAAACGTTCCCATTTCCTAAATTTAATCTAAATCATTTAATTTCATTTAAGAAATGAGAGGTGGCTCCAGACTTTTGCACAGTACTGTGTGTATGTAACAAGCTGCAGTAAGGAGCATATGATCTGTCTACATATATTTTAACAAGGAAACAGAAGAAAAACTAAATTCTACGCTTCTATAACTGCAAAACTGGAAAAAAAAATGTTCGCACATATTTATCACTTAGGGTCATTTTCATATTGCAGTAATTAACTGGATATTGTGTATTTATACAGTATGTATTTAAATGTTCTATTGTTATTTAATCTTTCATGTATAATATTATTGTACCTTATTCCCATGGCCATTGTTTTTTTTGTTTTGTTTTTTGCGAAATGCATTTGCTAACTTTTTGTTGTGTGCCTTCATTGACCAGAAGATTGTCGGTATAATATTTATCCACGTTTTAAATATGGTTCAACTTACAGTGTTAAAAAATATGTAGTTTGGTTAAGTATCAGTGACACAACACTTATTTTGTGGAAATAAATGGTGTTTTAAGGACAAAAAGGTCCGCTTGGTCCACAACAGGGTTTTGTAGTGTGTGTGTGTGTGTCCGTGTGTGTGTGTATGTGTGTGTGAGTGCGGTGTATACAATACATCGAATATCGCTGTAATGGTTTCTGTATTTTTATTTGGGGGGGGGATGTTTGTTTTACCGCAGCCTGCTTAAAACATGATGCTAATGTAAAGATTTCTCAACAAGCAACGACGTTCTCACACCTGTTTTTTTTTGTTTGGTTGTTTTCCTTGAGATATACAGTAGTGTATGTGATAAAAAAAACATGTCGGAAAACTCATCTGACGAGACTGGTTATTTGCTAAGTTGAATAGAGATGTGTAAAATTTGGTGAGTGTTGTTTGCTTACACAGTGAATTTTATGCATCAGTCAACTTTTTAAATATGTTTAACTGACTTAATAAAATGACATCTCATTAAGCAAAATGAACAGAACTGATTATTTCCCTCTCAGTTATCAATTTTTAAAACATACATTGGTTTATAGAAATATTACAGTCACAATAACAAATATTCTGTATAAGTCTCATGCAGTATAATTTCCATAAATGTTCTATACTGTATAATTGCATCGTATTAAACTAAATGCAATTTAAACCGCTAAATTGTAGTTGTTCTTAGACCATCAATATGTTGGTGGTGAATCCTTAAATGTAATTGCCTTCCAGCTTCGGGCATGACCACATGATCTTATGGAGACTATGGAGTGACTGAAAAAGAATCACGAACAAGATGATTGTAAGAGAGGGGAAATTAAAACAGGCACTTTAATACTGTGCAGCTGAATACAGATGAGCTTAAATTGCACATGCAGGCATTTGGGATTTTATAGGTTTTAATGAGGAGAGATGCAAGTAGCACATTTTCAGTTTATAGCACTGGCTAAGTGAAGGAGTGATGACAGAGCTGATTCTTTATGAGGCCAGAAAAATAAACAGGACAGCCTAAGCAGAAAAACAGTGCAGAGTGTAGGCATGTGTGCAGATATGTGTGTGTGTGTGTGTGTGTGTGTGAGAGAGAGAGAGAGAGAGAGAGAGAGAGAGAGGGGAAAGGAATGCAACAAAGGTTTGTAGTCGTTGATGTCCTGTTCTTAGTCTAAAGGTATGCACACAGGAACAGACACACACACACGCACACACACAAAACAACAATCAATCTGAAAGCTATTGGCTGTGCAATTATGAACATCTCTGGAATGACGTGCTAACCCTGCAGGAATGTGTGGCCCCTGAGCAGTAATCACTCCAAAGCCACAGAGAGAAAAGAAAAACAGAAAAGGAGTCTAGACAAAAGAGGTGACATGACTTCCAGTTAGTCGACTGATGTCACAGCCTGGTTTTCCCCGGTGACCTCACTAAACCCGTATGGATTGAGAAGGAATTATGCAGTCTCTTGCTCCTTTCCTCTTTTTTTGTGCTAAAGTGAATAAAGTGCTTGTGGCATGGGTTGCTCTGTGATCCACCCAAACTGAACAACTGCAAGCTGAAAAAAAAACATCGAATAGATCACTGTTTCCCACCTTTAATACTCGTTCAAGAACTGGAGTGTGGAGCTTCAATATTTGACTGTGTATAAAAAAAACACATAAGTGGTTGCTAAAAAAAAGAAAAAATCAAACACACAGCTCATGGTTATACTGTACGAGGTGGCATCGAAAAGTTTGGAGATTAGCCTGTTTACAAGAAAGTACTTTAATACTTACTTATTAATACTTTATTATTATCTGGTGAGTACTGTGGGTGTGAAAGTTCTCCGACGATCATCGTGAACAAGTTGCCGAATGGTTTTAATGTTTTCGGGGGTTGAGCTCATTGAAGGTCTTCCTGATCTCTCGTTGTCTTTCATTGATGTTTTTCCGTTCTTGAAGTGCCACTCAAAACACCTCAAACGACTCCATGCAGCATCGTTATAAACTTGCCGAATCATGTCAAACGTCTCTGCACCAGAAACATTGCACCAGTTGCACAGCTCCTGATGTACACAGTATGATGTCTTTTGGCACACTGACTTATGAAGGTTGGTGCTTTCTGTGACTGCGTCTCAACTAGTCGCAAAACTTTTTAATACCACCTCATATCTTCTGTTTTGACTTCAGCTGAGATACAGCTGTGATTCTGTTTATCATATTTATCTTCCAACGAGCCAGGCTTCTGTGTATTTTTACTGTAGTCTTGAGGAATAGTTCTTCAAGCAAAGATTTTTTTTTTCTGATTTTCTCCCTAATTTAGTCGTATCCGATTCCTCCCCGCCACTAGGGGGCTCCATCATGAAGGCTACTACTACCACTCAGTCGGGTGGGCTGAAGACTATCACATGTTTTCTCCGAACCACGTGACACCAAACGACTGCATCCTTCCCCTCTGAGAGAGCTCGGCCAATCAGCTCTCTCTAGACCTCCGGCTGCGAGAGGTTACAGCATCACCCTGGAAAGTTTTTGTCTCTCATTTTCAGTTCAGTCCCTGTACCTGAGCAGTTACAGGGGTTTTTTCTTTTTTAGTTTGTTAAGCCACACAGTGACCTATGAATCGTTCAAGCATAAAAAACATCTAACTTAAGGCAGGAACCAATGAGAAACAGGTGCAGATGATCAAGTCGGTGATTAGTATACTGGTGTTGGTGAACACCGGGTTGAAACAGACGAGAGGGGAAATGAGGTACTATTGAATTGTCTCTTTAGCCACTTTGCAGCCTGTCACAGTAAAAACAATTTAATGTACATACTGCAAAATATATATGATATAATTCAGTACACAACTCTTATTAAAATACATTTAAAGCTACATAATGAAGAAGCTCTGAAATTAAAATTCACTATACAACCCTCTCTGAGTTTAACATCACTCCTCTATTAGCTGAGACAGACGATAAGGAGACAGTATAAGTAGTGTAAGAGTTGCCCTCCTCTCCTCACTGCCCTGCCCATTCCAAATATTTTTTCCCCACTTCCTCTCATTCATCTGTCAGCGGTTTGTCTCTACCTCTGAAAAAAAAAAAGCAAAAGTTAACATTCCTGTAATGATTATGTTTTCATTGGATAAAGATAGGAATTTAAAAAAAAAAAAAGAAAAACACTACTGAGTTCTCAGATCCATTAGTCTTGTGTATACAGTCATGAAAGAGAAACAGCGGCTGAGATATTTTTGCAAAGTGCTTTGTTTGGCAAGGAGTTCAGTGAGATTAGTCAGTACTTAAAATAGGCAATTTGATCACTTAAGCAATTATGATTATAGATGCACCTAAAAAAAAACAAGGCATGCATTATAATTTTTTAATACCTTACTGTCTGAATGATGCTGTAGAATGGGATAAAAATCTCTCTCTCTCTCTCTCTCTCTCTCTCTCTCTCTTACACACACACACACACACACACACACACGCAAACACACACACACATTACACATGCTACTCCTGAGATACCATGGATTGGACACTAACCCCTTCTGCTCTCCAGATCTCCCTAATCCATCATGATGCCCCACGACTGCTGAGGATGGACCCCATATGAACAACCTTTAAAAAAACGTCTTGGGTTACTTTGCTGTAACCCTGTTCTCTGAAAAAGTGGGAACAAGATGCTGTGCGAAAGCGCTATGAGAAACATTTCGTCGTGACCGGTTGCGAAGCACGTGTGTGTCAGACACGCTAAAATTTTTGGCATATATAACCTCGGTCAAGTGACATCATTTGATTAGGTGCACCAGAAGGTTATAAATAGGCATGAACCGGAAACATCCTCAGGTCAATTTTGTCTGAAGGATGTCCAGTCACGCATGCAGTGCAGCATTGAGCGCAGCATCCATACTTAAACCCCCTTTTGGCAGAGCAATTGATGAGGCAAGCTTTCGAGTGTAGGGCACAAGCCCAAGGTTAGTGTTCCTGCAGAAACTTCCAGCACTGAAACAGTTCGGCAGTGGACTGGGTCTACATGTTTTATGTCCTGAAATATAAATGATTCTAAGGGACAGAATTTGTCCTGTCCTTAAGCAGAGCCTAGCGTGCTAGTTACCTTAGCGGCGCAATTCTAGTCTGCCCAGGCGATATTTACAAACCGTAATGTTGTCCATTTGTGCTATGAAGTGCTGGCCTCTTGGTTGCTGGAGGGAATATTTCAGGGCCAGAAATAAAGTCATCAATTTGAGTCGGTTGATATGCCACGTCTGACCTTGAGCGTTTGGGGATTTATTTTATTTATTTATTTTTACAGCGAATCAAGGTGTACGCGTTAGACCACGCGTTACCACCTTTAACAACAACCAACACACTGGCTCATCACTAGAGGAGCGCTCTGAAGTGATAGTTTCCATCTCTGCGAAAGCGAGAGAGAAAGTTCTTCCCCCCTTCACAAGAAGCGCCGAAGCGAAGTCTCATGATCCAGCGAGAGAAAAGGAAAATTCTGTCTCGTGCGCTTCCGCCAAATATACACGCGCAAAATGCGTCGCGGCTCGCAGTTTCGTTTTAAAAAGCGACGAACTCAAACTGGAGGGACTTTAATAGGGAGAAAATCGCAATACTTATCTGCTCCCTCAAGCTCGAGATAGCATGCTCTTCTCCCAAACACTGAAAACAGAAAGCGAGGAGATCGCCCTCAGCGAGATATTCTTCTACACAGAGGGACGGACCCACGTCTAACTCTGCCATCTTTCTGGTGAGTAATAAGACACTTTCTATTTTCGCTTTCTTTTTAAAAAAGTGCTTGCACACATGCACACTCACAAAGCGGATCCTGAAGACAAAAAAAAATCTGAGAATGTTTCCGGTTCATGCCTATTTATAACCTCCAGGTTCACCTAATCAAATGACGTCACCTGAACAAGGTTATATATGGCAAAAATTTTGGCGTGTTTGATCCACATGTGCTTCACAATCGGTCAAGACGAAGCGTTTTTCGCGCAGCATCGAGTGTAGCTTTTGAAAGGGAACCATGCGTTGGATTCTGGACCTTGCTATGATATCATAAGGACTTCAATTCAACAAACAATTTTTGCACACAAGTCAACATCAAGCGACAGCTGATAACTTCAACAAAACAGACTTAAACATGTATCATGAATTTCCTAGTTACACAATCACACTTTGACACTAAATCACAAAGTTCTAGAAAGGAAATGAGTGATAATCACAATATCCTGGTTCACCTACTGTAGAGTAGATGAGAATTGGCTCTCTTTTAAGGCCGGTTCTTCTTATGTTTTTTTCTTTAGGCCTTCTCAGGGAGTTTATCTGATCTCAGACTTGCTGATTGGAACCGGATAGTGATTTACAACCAATTTGCACCAAGCACCACTTATAGTGGAATTCACTACTTATTCATTATTTAGCTTTAAAAGACAGCAACAACAACAAAAACCTCCTTTAGAATGAGTACGAGTGGGCACATGTATGATGTATATCATCATATCACCATGTGGATATTATTAGTCTAAGAAAACGGGATGTTTTTTTAGTGATGTCTACTGTAAGATGTTTTTTTTTCCTTTTGTTCGGTCGGCTCTAACATTGACTGAAATAGACTGTATTCTAAAATATTTTAGCCTAATAAAGTGCATTTTTATTATTTTTTAAATTACTGGTGGTATTTTAACTTCTCATCAACTTCCCATAGCAGAGAATACTGAATGTATTAGCTGACTAGTCAGTGCAACCCCTAATGCACAAACAGTCGCTAAAGCAATTTGGTTAAAGACAATATTCACACATCATATTCTTTAATCTAATGCAGTAAGATCTGTGAGAATAGACCTGTTATAATGAAGCTGAGTATACTGACTTTCTGCCTAAAGAAATGCATAAAGAGCGGTGAAGTCTGATGTGAGAAAGAGGATCAAAGAGTTAAGAGATAATCAGAACAGCTGTGATAACATGAGATGAGACTATACTGTAGGACAGAGAGCTGCATGGGGATGAAATGCATTCCTATCCTATCCCTTACACCAGCTTCACCAACTCTATTAGGATTGGGGAAACAGACCAACTTTAAAACTCTCCTTTAGGGAATGAACATGGAATTTAAGTCCTGAAGTCCAACCTCCTATATCTTGCTGTTTTTACAAATTATATTTAAAAAAAATGTTGTGTTCTTTATTTAAAGCTTAAGTATAAATTCAAGGATTGGGTCATGTAACATTGTTATAGATTGGTTTATGATGGATGCAAAGTCTTTTATTTAAAATGCAACACATAGGAGCAAGGATTGAGAGTAACATAAAAACAAAATACAAATGCATGAGACAAAAAAGGTGGCATTTGGATTAAAATAAGCAAATACTTAGGAGACTTTGATTGGATAATTAATGTAATGAGTAATAAGTTTTAACTGACAACATCTATTAACCATGCAGTGTAATTCATAGTCATGGAAAAGGTGCTATCGTGTTTCAGATGGGTCTGCCTGCATCAAGCAAAGAAAACAACTACGGAAATTGCTGAAATGAGCAGAAATGGGTTAAAACCTGATTCATAACACATGAAAACCTGGAAGGATAGAGGTGAATCACCACTTTCCAGAAGAAAAGTGACTGGAAAAAAATCATGAATGCCCATGATCGGAGACAATTAAACTCTTGGTGAAGTTGCTTGCTAATAAACATCAACGGTGGAAATCACAGTTATGTTGAAGCATTTCCACATGCACAATTCAGTACGAATATACCAAATTGAGAGGAAACTGCTATGTGGCCATGAGAAAACCACTTGTTAGTGAGGTTATAAAAGAAAGGCTTTAGTTTGCTAGAGAGCACAAAATGCACAAAAGGTCATGTGGTCTGATAAGTCCAGATTGACTATGTTCCAGAGTGATGGGGGCGTCAGGGTAAGAAGGGAAGCACTTGAAGTGATGCACCCATCATGCATAGTGTCCACTGTACAGCACTTGGAGACAGTGTTATAATCTGGGGTTGCTTGAGCTGGTCAGGTCTAGACGTCTAGACTCAGCAACGTTATGTGGCAATACAATGAATTTCTCAATCATGCACTTTTTTTGGGGGGGGGGGGTGTCACATTCACTTTTATCTTGGGAATACTGGGCACAAAGATATAAGATAAGATTCCTGTCCCATGGAGTGAAGCAATGCCACGCATTCTCTCAGTCTTTCTCAATTGTAATCTTATTAAATACACAATTAAAGCAGAAAGCTTCTTTTCTCGACACTTCCTCTTCGACACACCTTCAAGCTTGTTCCATACCATACAGTATTTTCGTCTACTTCTCTGTTTAATTTTATTAGCCAGTCTGAAATTCACATTTAAGGTTTGCGTTCTGATGTATATTGCTAATGTGTTCCAATCGATGGTGTAAGCAGCCAAAAATAACAAAAGCCAACATTCCTGGTCCCTGAGATCAGTGGCAACAGTCATATACTGTCCAAATATGGGCACCGGAGCTAAGAACCTTTACATTCCTTGCAGGTCTAATGGACTTGTTCAAAAGAAAAAGCTGAATTTCCAAGTTGTCTAAGAATAGTGCAGGATGTGTGGGATTTGACCCAAAATTCCCAAGCCTCCACGCAGCCCCGCAGTGATCAGAGATGGAAAATGCATTCCAGACATTCCTGAGTGGACGCTGAGTGGGTCACTCCAGTGCTTTGATTTCCCAAGAGGAAGAAAAAGAAAATTAGGTAGAAGGAGGAACCGATAAAATGTCAGAATAAACACAACGAAACGCTTCTGATTCATGGTAACATATCAGATTTCTGCTTGTCTATGAACAAAGCGATTGTAGATCTCAGGGTTAAACTTATGGGAATATGAGAATATGCTTTATATGGTTTAAAAGGTCATATCAGTGATATGAGAATTGACCAATATCCACCAATCCTGTGCTTGGCATAGAAAATCCCTCCAGGACAGACAGTGGAAGACTTTTCCATGTTTTATTTATCCTTCCACAGCTGTTTCAACCATCACATCTGCATAGCAGAAAGTGTTTCTCTAATAAGGTGAAAGGCTTTAGATTGCAGATTTCCGTTCCATGTTATTTTTACTCTCACATTATGCTAAGTCTCTGCCTGAGGCCATGAATAGCTAAGGTAAATATTTGCTTTTGGCACATATTGACCATTAGGCTGTGGTATGGTACCTTTACAATAACTAACACACACACACACACACACACACACACACACACACACACACACACACACACACACATAAATAGCTCATTAAGCAGATAAGTAGACCACCCATGATGGTTTAAATCTGAAGCTCCACCCCTCCTTTCTGAATTTCATCATTTCCTTATGGCAAGATTGAAATAATAATAATAATAATAATAATAATAATAATAATGGGGTATAGGGTGGTGGCTGGAACCTATTCCAGGAGCACGTTGCAGGGTAGACCCTGGATGGGGTGTCAATTCATCGCAGGGCACACACATACACAAGCTTAAACCCTCATTTACACACTACAGGCAATTTGGGAGCACCAGTTAGCTTTGCCTGAATGTCTTTGGACTGAGGGAGGAAACCGGAGTACCCTAAGGAACCCTACCAAGCACGGGAAGAACATACAAACATTATACACACAGGCAGGAATTGATCCCGGACTCTGGAGCTACTAGTATTATATATACGAGCATTTACAGTATGAAATGATTTACAGGCTAGATGGCATACAATGCATAGGTTAAGTTTTTAAGGGGACAGTTCAGGTTTTTGGAAATCTGTCTGTGTGAAAAATGTGGTGCATAAAAGAGTGCATACATTTTTCTGATCGTGCAGTGAAGTTTGTCACCCAACTAGTTCCACTTAGCCATATGGCTAATTTTAGATAGCAATACGCTTACTTCTGGGCAAGAAAGCGTTAAGTTCATACTAATTCCCTACTGTGTCTTTTAAAGATATTAACTTAATGCAGCTCAGTGGAACAGCAGCATCTGATATCACCCAACTGGGGATTCTCTGTTGGGTTCCCTGTTAAGTCTGGTTCCTTTGAAGGTTTCTTCATATTGACATCTCAGCAAGTTTTTCTTTGCCACCGTCACCCTCAGTGTCACCCTCTGATAATTATAGTCTATACTTTTTTTCTATCTATCTATCTATCTATCTATTTATTTATTTATTTCCATTTTTTTCATTCTGTGATGCTGCTTTGTAACAATTATCATTATTAAAAACTCAATTAAAATGGAAAAAACATGATTATTTGATGATTATTTACCCTCTACTCTTGTTCCAGGTGACACACTTTATGGCCGGTGTGCAGAGCAGCAAAACATATAATGATCAAAACCTATTGTAATGAACGGTATTCACCTTCTATTCACCTTAGTTTACACTGAAGCACAGAGTGTTACAAAAACAAGTCTTTTAGCTCAATCAGGCAGGTCAAGAGTGATGAAATTAGAATCAATTTGACTCAATTTCCACACAAACAAATCAACAGCTAAACACCTAAGAGCACATTTCAGGCAAGGGTCATAGGGAACAAGGGGAAGTATTTCTGCATAAAGCAAAGCAATTAACCCCTTAATGTGTACCTCTGGTTTTCTTTTTGACCCATGACCCCATTTCTCCCCACTGCCATGTCTATTTGAGCTCAGCCCCCAACTCCCTAGAGTTCCTCAACCTTTTGGAAAAAATCTTTACAAAAGTTTGGAACAGTACTGTATCATATCTCTAAATATTATTATTATTATTATTATTATTATTATTATTATTATTATCATTAATACTTTATAGTAAAAAGTGCCATGGTCATACAACAGGTGCTGGTCTTGTACCATTCTTAAACCATTCTTTTGGTGAATTGGCTACTCTAAATTACCCCTTGGTGTAAGCGAGTGTAAAGAATGAATAAATAGAATGGGTTAGTGGTTTGTTGTGGGGGTTTACAAATTAATTTGTGTTAGATACAACAAATGTGTTGTTTGATATCAAGAATACATGTAATTACGGGTATTTGAATTAGAAGAGCAAAGAAAACTTCTCCTTATTCAAAATTTTCATCCAACGTTAAACCAGCAGTTTAATTGCCCTTAATTGCCTTCCATGGGAAAATTTCAATTATGAAAGATATAAAAAGGCCACATGGAAAACATTCTGAAAAAATGCCACATGTCACTCTGCCTGACAATTTTAGAGTTGAAAGTTTTTTGCAACATATCATATCGTGCATTTGTTTTATATCTATTCGTTCAAGAATTGCATTCAGAACAGATTACTACGGTGGCCGTAAAGTGCAAAGCAAAATTAACCAAATCAAAAACAAAACAACAAAACCCAAAACAAAATAACAAATTCAAAACCAAATTAACAAAACAGAGAAAAAAATAACTAATTCAAAAACAAAATATCAAAACCCAAAACAAAATAACAAAACCCAAAAATAATTTGTTATTTTGTTTTGGGTTTTATTGTTTTGTTTTTGTTATTTTGTTTTTGGATTTGTTAATTTGGTTTTGAATTTGTTATTTTGTTTTCAGTTTTGTTTTTTTGTTTTAAGTTTATTTCTTTTTTGTTTTCAGTTTTGTTCATTTGTTTTGCACTTTAGGGCCACTGTAGATTACATATAAAATGTAAGATGTAAAAAAGTCATTACAATCATTAAATATTATGATACCTACTTTCAGTAACAAAAAACCTTTCTAAAATTACCTACAATAGCTCTGTAACATGTGCTACCCAGGCACACTAAAACTTTAGAAATGATGTCATGGGTACACAAAATCATAGATTGCCACATAACTGCACCAGGATGCCCATTAAATGTCACTTAGGGACTTCATGAGTTACAGTAGCGTCAAAGATAAACCGACTAAGGTACTTTCCAGATCTTTTAAAACGTTTATGACTCCTGTTTTATTATTGCTTTTATTGGGCTACCAGTATACAAACATGCAATAAGAAAAATACACTCATATTTTTCATGATAAAATGTATGCATAAGTATAGGTTTCCATTATTACAACTATTATTTGTGCCCTTCAGTTTGGAATAAAACCATCTTTGAGCTTAGGCTTTGAAGTAAAATTCCCCAAAAAAATGTTTGATTTTCAAAGAATGTTGACCATCTAAGGATGGACTGTCCAAGAGACAAATAGCTATGGATCTTAAAATCTGTTAAAAGAATTAAAGTTCATTTAAAGAAAAGGGTAAAACGAGTCATGACCTGCTCGGTCTTGGCCTTCTGAAAGATGTCATCATGCTGCTTGAGGACCTTTTAAAAACAAGTCTCTTATTATAAATGAGCTGTTGCTCTTAAAGCCACTGAAGGAAAATGAACAAAGTGGAAATAATATATAAAATAGATCATTTTTATAGTACCGGATCGAAAAATGTTTAAAAGAAACTGCATATGAACATTTTATCCTATAACTATATTATAGTTATCTGGGCAATAAAGTTGTCTTCAAGCTAAGATACAAATTTCACATTTGTGTTAGAATTCAGATTTCTACGGTATGTATGCAGGCATTGTAGGTTTATAAAATAAAATAAAAAAGCAATTTAAAATTTTCATAGCATTTCCATAATATTGAATGTAAATTTTCAGTAACCACCTTAAATCCTGTATATGAACAGTTTGAACATTGTACTGTACATTTCCTTGTAATAACAATAATAATAATAATAATAATAATAATCATCATCATCATCATCATCATAAGAACTTTATTAATCCCAGAGGGAAATTGCTCAATTTTTCGCATATCCCAATTAGGAACCTGGGTCAGTTGTATGAAACTTTTTTAAAGATTTAATTTTTAGGAAATCTTTATTTGCATCTTACTGTAATAAGACATGTTCTGTCCCATTATTGTTTCTGTTTGCTGATTGGCTCTGTTGAGTGACACGTACTGTATGTCCATGGTAAAAAGCTCTAATTTACTCATATATTCATTATTTTTATTTATCATAAAAGCGTCAGGGTTTGGATACATCTCTCACTCGGTCCTGGTCCAGACTGTGCTCCACCATCTAGTGATGCCAGTCCTACTGTAGATGATGTACACATTTGAACCAAAGACAGCTATCAGTGCTTAATGAACAGTATCGACAGAGAGCTGTAGGGTCTTCACCAGATCTTGATAAAAAAAAGAAAAAAAACTACTTCCTTTTTTTTTTTAGAAAAATTTTGTGTTTTAAAGATAAAAAGAGAGCATTACCAGCCCAGCATTTGGCACAACACATCTTTGGAAAGTGTCTTTCAGAAAAGTGTCTGCAGACTGGCACCCTCTTAGAAGGAACAAACTGGCACCCTCTTAGAAAGAGCAAACTGGCACCCTCGTTTTTTTTTTGTTTTTTTTTTCTTTCCTCAACACACTGACGGACCATCTTTGCGGCTGTTTGATGCAAAAGCAAGACCCGATAATCATCCATGTAACCGTAATTATCTTCCTGTAAGTAAAAAGCTATGAAATTAAAATGACAGCATCACCAAAACTATTTTTGCATGGCATGGCATGCCCGTATGAAAAAGGGTGCTGCATAAGTGAATACGTACTCCCACAGAGCATGACAACATGAAGCCCTGGACTTCTGCTTGTGTGTTGATTTGTTTATGTGACTTAGGTTGCAGCTAACCACATATCCTGTGTGAGAGATCTGTTCTTGTTTAAATGTAACATTATTCCTTTCCCTGAGGAGTGAAATCAGCTCAGAAATATTCAGTGTCTCTCTTTCTCACTCACTCACTCACACACACACACACACACACACACGCTTATGGTGCAGACTAAAATAAGTAACACAGTGTTTAAGAGATGCCCTTTGGGATAACTGCTAAAGGAGAAAGTAAAGATTCTCCAGTTTCGACTTTATTAGTGAAAAAAAAAAAACGTGGAACATTTAAGAATGTGAAGGAGTAGGACAACTTTCGTAGGAATGTAAGAGCAAATCTTTTTTTGCTTCTTCTTCTTCATTTTTTTTTTCTCTTCCCTTGACCAGTTCCCTTTAGACAGACAGAAGATATTTGATAGTTCGCTTCTCTCTTTTTTCTCCTGGATCACTGCAACCCAACTAAAGAGTCAGCTTAATGAATCCTTTCTATCGACTTGCTCTTTCACTGGTCAACCTTTTTTTAAGTAAAAAAAAAAAAAAAACAGTCACATGCTTTACTCCTTTTTTTTTTTAACTCTAGCACAAATAGTTTTGTTGGCTGTAAAACACTTACTGGTACAAAAATGAGGTCTTAAGAGTGCATGGCATACCAATGAGAACACCAATAGCTTTTATACATGTACACACACATATACACACACACACACTTACACACAAGTCCACAAATTGAGCCTTTTAAGCAACTCTGAGCCAAGAGAGCTCATTCTGGTATAGAGGGGGTCGGCTGGCCGAGCTCCAAGTGAAACTTCTTGTCACAATAAAGCTCCTAAAAGAATCTGCAGAGGGATATACAATAGTTTCACTTCATACAATCGTTTATTCATTCATACATTTACCCCCTTTACTGTTCCTCGGCCGGGTTAAAGGATCGAGGCTAGAAATACACCGTGGATGGGATGCCAATCCATTTCAGGACACCATCCACATCCTCATTTCCAACTAAACAAGTTAAGAAGGCAGAAGAAACCCAAGAACCTGGACTAATCCAACACAAACACTGGGAGGATGTGTGAAAATCCACAACCCGGCCTCAGGATTGTACCAAAGACCCCGGAGCTGCAGTGTGATGCAGTCATGCACTGTTAACACTATTAATATCTGAATGTCATTGATAGTCTTTGACGACTTTTATAACTCCCCGTAAACACTGTTAATAGTAAAAAGAGCTATTTATTATGTACCTTCTAATCTCCACCTCGAGGGAAATGGATTTTAAAAGACTGCTCTTGCTCAGAATGACAGCATTAGTTCCAGCAACATTATTAGACATGTTTGTAGCCACTACAGCAGTAATACAGAATCATCTGGGCTGTTTGTACTGTGTATAGTTGGCAGCTCTCCAGACCCCAAAATCTCAAGCAAATACCACGTTTCATTATAAAGGAAGCTTTCACTATCATGTGATCACACATCAACATTTACAACTGGTGTTCGAGCCAAACTGAGACTTTCGATTGTACAGAGTAACAGAACACAAATATGACATTTACAACTTTTATTTCTCTATATAATGCTCTGCTACACTACTGCATACTGTATATCCTAGCACTTTACTACTGTAGTACCAAAGTTTCCTCAATACATCAGAGTGCCTGATTCACATCTGAAACCCTGGCCTCCCAGGAACTCCTCTACTGGCCCAAACATGTGGAAATGGGTTGGAGTGTGGTCAGGACTATATGTTGGACTTCCAGCTGAGTTCTTGTAATGTGCAAGAGGTGCAGTGTGCAGTAGGATGCTATGCATTGTCCTCCAGAAACATTATGATTAAAGAAAAGGGGTATTAATGGAGGTCCTGGGAGGCCAGGCATGAAGCAGGCAGTCTGATTATGGCTCTGGTGTACTGAGAAAACTTTCTGTCTTAATGGTATCCAAGCACTAGTGAAAGTGCAATACTCTAGCAGGGGAATATGTAGAAAAATAAATAGAGTTTTTATTCTCAAAACTGTATTCTGTCCAATCAAAAGTCCTGGTTTGACTTGATTGCCCCATTAATTTCTATGGCAGCGCATATTTCCATAAATTTTACATTTGCATGTCATGTATCTGTAATGTTTTACAGATTCATGCCTTATTTGGACCAGAGAAAAGGCCCATTCATGGCACTCGTACCCTGCTGAGAGTATTCCTGGCTCGTCCGTTGCTGAGTTTAACTAGCTCTGTGTTCAGGTTTAATGAACTGTTCCTTGCACACACACACCTTAGAGTCAATCTCTGAGGTCAAAACTGACAGGAAGGGTTAATGTCAGGGTCTCATGTGACACAGGAACAGCACAGTCTGGTTTTTAACAAGACCAGCAAAACAGGTCGATCCTCAGCATTGCACCACAGCAAGGTTAAATTCTTAAATCAGGAGGTGTAGATTCATGTTTTATTAAGGCACGACTCCAACAGTAGGTCTAGCTGAATTTTACATGATAGCTTTATATGAATGTGATCATTATAATTTTATGATTTATCAGTTTGTAGAGTAGGATGCACCACGTACTGGGGCTCAGGGCTATTTTAATACCCAGACAGTAAAAAACAATGTATAATCAGTGATATGTTGGACCTTTCTGTAAATGCACATTTATATACCATTTATGGCAAAAGTCTCACAACATCGTGGTTTTCATATAACTGCATGGTCTGGCGTGTGTTACTCAATGCTAAAGTTTTCTGCCAAGGTAAAGTCTCAAGACAGAAGAATTTGCCTGATTCAATTTCTCAGTCACATGACAAACATCCATGCATATTTAACTTCAAGGGAGAGTGGAAAAAAAAGAGAGCCTGGTAAGGAAACCATTATTGATAGCTCCTGTGACGTAAGTACTAACAGGAACTAAGACCTAGACCACATGTAGACAGGTATTTTTAAAAACCGGATCCTAACCACAAAGCCATGTTGGCTAATCAGAAGCCTGAAGAAGTTATAACAGAGCATGTTTGGATATCAGACAGAGCGGATACGATGTGATAACACAATAATAAGAATAATTTGATGAAAAAAATGATTTTTATGTAAAGAGTGTAAACCTTTAATAATCTGTTTAATAGATAAATACGTATTGACCACCATGTAAAGGCTTGATCTGATTGTTTCTCTCTTGTTCAAATAAATATGCAGTACAATACCAGTCAACAGTTTGGGCAAAAGTTTGGGTTTATTTTAGACATTATAGAACAATACTGGATTTTTTTTCAAAACTAAAAAATAACACATGTGGCATTAGAAAATTAAGTAACAACAGCAACAGTCAGTTGTTATTTCAAAGACATGAAGGTCAGCTGTTCTGGAACAGTTCTTGCAGGAACATTGTTGCCAAGTGCATTTGCAAAACCCATCAAGCACCGTGATGAAACTGTCTCTCATGAAGACCTTCACAGGAAAGCAAGACCAAAACTGACCTCTGCTGCAGAGGAGACGTTTATTTAGAGTTAGCAGCTTCAGAAATCACCATTTAACAGATTTACAGAGCAAAGTAGCAGACACATCTGCTATCAATATCAACTGATCAAAGGAGATTATTGCATATTTTGGATAAACGCCTTCCGTATTGTTTTACAGTATGGATCAAATTAAAAATCAGGAAAATAGAAGATGTGTCCAAACTTCTGACTGGTAGTGTATTCTTTCACTGTTGCATTGCAGCTCCTGGGTTGATGGTTCACTCTCCGCCTTTGGGTATGTGTGCATGGAGTTTTGCATGTTTCTTCCTGTGCTTTCTGGGTTTCCTCTGTGTACTTTGGTTTCCTCCCAAAGTCCAAAGACATGCAGATTAGGCTAAATGGTGTTCCCAAATTGCCCCGTAGTGTGTGAATGAGTGTGTGTGTGTACAGTATGTGTGCGGTGCGATGGATACCGCGCATCTCCTGGGATAAACTCCAGGCCCCCCCTGTATACAGGATAAAGGGGTATAGACATTAAGTGAGTGAGTGAGTGTATTCTTTTTGAAGCCGGTTGCCCCGTGTGAGGGGTAACATTGGGTTATGTAATGAGTTTCCAGGAAGCGAATTCCTGATATGTAAACTTTATGAGAACAAACAACTCTCTACTTCTTTCCATTGGACCTTCATCCAGTAGGTCTTTGGAGGAGGAGAAGGGGGGACTGATTGACTTGCCACTTCACATCTAACCAATCGTAGATGAGGCTGAGTTTTTGTAACCAATCACAACACAGAAGGTGGGATTTGTTGGAAAACCTCAAATTTGAAGAAAAACACTTCTTCGTCTGTTATATTTCCAGCAGATTAAATGCTTCATAGCAGACACAGTACATGCTGTTTAAAAGATTTACAATAGTGTGCTATACAAATTAAACTGAATTGAATTAAATCGAATAAACACACATCTTATCAGATCAGGGTCCGTGTAAACAGCTAAGTTGGATTCTCTAATCGGAATGATTTCAATCAGATGGAAGAAACATTATCCATGTAAACATAGCTTCATAATATCTTTACCTTAAAAAAAAAAAAAATCTGCTTTTAGTTACATAAAATTGAATTTGTGTTTGGACAATGCACAGAAAATAAAGTTGTAAAAAATTCCTATGTACATAAAGAAATAGCTTAAGTTAAAAACTTTTTTTTTTTTTCGGAAATGCAAAAGCAATAAATATAACAGTTACACTTATAAATAAAAAAGGTTAGAAGGCATTACATCATCTATTTAAATAAAAGAAAGGTTCAAAACTCGCTCTTTAAATGATATATTTACGTTCCGGCATTGAAGGACCTGAAACCCGTCTCAGAAAATGTGCTGTCTGTATGTCCGTCTGTCCGTCTGTCTGCATGTCTATGATTTTATCACAGCATCATGCAAAACAGTGGTACAGTATAAGTGGTATTATTAATTGTTAATTATTAAATATAATTATTAAAGTGGAATTTTAATGCACTGGTGTTGCTTTAGACAGAACTTTATCTTTATCTGATCTATTTCTCATCAGTGGAGTGTTTTTGGCTGATGATAAAAGAAGAACACCTTAGTGTGCGTGGAGTTTGCATGTTCTCCCCGTGCATGGTGGCTTTCCTTCGGGTAATCCGTTTTCCTCCCACGGTCCAAAGACATGCAGATTAGGCTAATTGGTGTTACCAAGTTGCCTGTAACGAGTGCTTGTGTATCTGCCCTGCAATGGATTGGCACGCTGTCGGTATAAAAAATGAGTGAGTGAGTGAGTGAGTGAGGGTAAGTGTAGAGTAATGTTGTCACACCAAACAGAATGTTGTGAAATTACAGTAAAGGGGTTCATTTCGGTTGTAGGCAGACATGTGCATGGGTTTCAACCTGACATAATAATATCACTGATTACGCTACAGTTGATTAGATTATTTTTAGCTTTAGCCTTTTAACTATTTTCTATAAATCTTTTCCCATTAATGACGGGTAATTCAGCTAGTCATTAGTAAATTAAAAATTAAGTGACAAATCACTATAGTATAAGTGGAATAACCCTTCATGTCCTTCTAACAACACAATCTGTCGTTTTACATTTATTCCTTATGTATGTATGTATTTATTTATTTATTTATTCATTCATTTATTATAGGGCTCATCATGAGTAAATTAATCGACAAGGAAGAGGAACTTCAAGAACCAGTACCCTCTTAAATATTCAAATAGAGGAAATCCAACTTGGATTTACAATTAGAGGAGGTGTGGAAGACTTAACATCTCTTGACTCCCAAGTCTTGAAGAATAAAGATCCAGTGGTAAACAAGTAAAACCATTATGCCTTCATTCTCTCTCCCCGGTGTGTTAAACTGCCAAAGTATCACTCAACAGCTCTCAGCTTCTGTCCCCTCTTAATCCTCTTTAAACTGTGTTTACGGCTCTTGTGGTATGACTGGTATGTCTCCACTGGCACACCCAGGGCTCCGAGAGACAGGGACACAAGCCAGGGCTAGCACAGGTGAGGCATTATCTCTGTACGCATGAGAGGTTGTGACCTTCGCTCCTCAGCCATGCTTGTCCACCTGGTGGAATCTGGAGACAGAAAAATGCCACAGGGAATCGCCTATTAACGGGGATTATCTTTGTTTTTTTTTGCTTTTCCATGTAACAGCCAAGTAGAATTTGTAATCACGTTTGGAATTAATAAGAAACCTGTGACCTAGTTACCTTGTGTCCATCATACTATTTTCTTTTACTGAAGTGTGTGTATATATATATATATTATTTTGGCTGACTGTGTGTGTGTGTGTGTGTGTGTGTGTGTGTGTGTGTGTGTGTCAGTCTATATGTATACACACCAACACACGCACATACACCCACACACACGCGCACACACACCCACACACACACACACACACACACACACACACACACACACACACACACACAGAGTCAGCCAAAATAATGTATACACACTTCAGGAAAATTAAAATAGTATGATGTATATAATATTAATATAATATTAATACTATTATCATATATGAATATATAACATACTGTATAGCAATACTTTCAGTATCAAAATAGTAAAGTTTAAATATTAAATTTTTTCTTTTTGCTGAAGTGTGTATATATTTTTTGACTGACTCTGTATATAAATTATTTTTAATCAGTGTTACAAATTCAAATCAAATCAAATTCAAATGCTTAAATGATCGCCCAAGACATTAAAAAAAAAGGAATATTAATAGAAAATAAATATGGAATAAACTAAGAAATTATATATACAGTATATATATATATATATATATATATATATATATATATATATATATATATATATATATATATATATAAAAGATAAAATATATAATGTAAGGGTGATATATATGGAGGGGTAAATGATTTTCTGTACAAATAAAGAAAAAATATAGAAAAAAATTGTCAGTAATGTTACATGTATAAAATCAGTAGTACATCCGGTCATGTATATTTAAATCAAAGACTAACTCAATGCTCATACCAGGATTTTCCCATCCTTTAACACACTTAAACCTCGTGTTTGCCTTTACTCATCATTACAGTTGTAGACTTTAATGCTTTGTAATCCCTCTATCCGGTGTCACCCAGAAGAGGATGCATTTCCTCTGAAGAAATATTTCCTATATCACCTCAGGGAGATTTTTTTTCTCTCGCCACTGTCGCCACTGTCGCCACTGTCAGGCTCACACAATAAGAGATTTAAGTCCGTAGCCAGATCTTAGTAAAGTTGCTTTGGGACAATGTGCTATACAAAGTCAATTGAATTAGAATTGAATAGATGAACAAAGCGGAATAAATATTTACTGATTAAAACCTTCTCAGGTGTGAATTTCCTAGAGCAGTTTCCCAGAAATGCCTGATACGAAATACATTTAGAAATTCATCATCTCCAGTTAAGGGTCGGGTTGACATTTGTATTTGGAGTCTCTCCCAGAAACACTGGGCACAAGATGAGAGATTTCATTTCAGAAGTATGTGTGTGTTATAAAGTATTTTAGAATGAAGGTGTGTCTTGTTAACATTGTTAAAAATATCCCTATATGTGTGTGTCAGAGTGTTATTCTCTAAGTGGTGTGTGTGTGTGTGGGAGTAGCACTACCTGGGTGGCGAGGTTAACATCAGGGCAGACAGACTTTGGATTATATGTCAGAGTTTTTAAAGAGGACAGCAAGCTGCCAAATACCTAACCAGTGCACACAATAAATGTTTTTTTTTTAATGAGAAGGAGACAAAATTAGTAGTTTTAAGCACGATGGTGCAATGACGGTGCTGCTCCTAGACAGCAAGAGACTCATCAGCTTCCAGACGGAGTCTGGACCGACAGACTAGTGCCGCAACAATGTAGGCCAGCAAATAAATCAGGTTAAGAGACAGTGAGCTGATGCTTATCTGAGTGTGTGGTTCTGCACACACCCACATTTACCTACTAATACATACACTCACACAGTAAATCAGGGGGATATACCTGTACATGGACACTAATGTCCTGAGTAGCAGACAGCTCACAATGAAAAACTGCCCCTGAGTCCAGATCACATGTGACGGCCTGCGTGTAATAGCACGGTGGAGCAAGTTAGAGAAGTGGTTAGGGATGAGTAATTGACTTGTAATTCGAACCGGCAAAACAGAATAAGGCGAAGAGAGAGAGAGAGAACAACAATGATGATAATGATGAAGAAAAAGGAATAAAATAAGGAATGTGATATTTTACTCATGGGAAATCATGCTTGTAAAAATGTTAAAAATGAGTTGAATATATCTTCTTTGGTGGTCCAAGAATCATTCCTTTCCTATTGTGCTTGTTTTCCTCTGTCTTCCATAAAAGAAGGGCATGTGAGGCAGAGCAGCACCCAATTTCTGGCCTAATTTTTGCCCTGCAGCATGTTCAAGCATGGAATGTTGCTAGCCCTTAGAATAGTTCCAACATTTTACATTTTTCCAAATATACACAATCAGTCTTAATATTACCATCATATATCATATAGGATAGCATTAACATGTTAACACTAATTATCAATTATATAACAGTAAATTGGTGAGAAGTTTACGGGCAGTAAAGGCTCACACAATGTCATTGGGAACCAAAGACAACCCAGTCTGGTCTAATCTCACAGAAAATCCAAATCGCTGAAAAAACATCGATTCTGGCCATGATATAAAGGCACCAGAACACCCAGTACACCACAGCTCAGTGCCAATTTGGTCTAGTAGGCAAAGAGGAAAAGGGTGCTGACCCAACCATCAAACTTCCCAGATCTTAATCCAAACAAGCACCCATGGGATGTGAGCCGGACAAACAAGTCTGATCCTCGGAGCAAGCCAAAAGCAGATCTTACAAATTTACTTAACATAATGTTTTGTAATGTTATGGCTGATCTGTATATGTGGTATTTGGTGTGTTATA
Source organism: Clarias gariepinus (assembly GCF_024256425.1). Lineage (NCBI taxonomy): Eukaryota > Metazoa > Chordata > Actinopteri > Siluriformes > Clariidae > Clarias > Clarias gariepinus. The sequence goes on from NC_071111.1 coordinate 21,389,862, forward strand.
ATGTGATATTGGTGGCACGGTGACCACCAGTGCTTAGTAGTTACCCCGTGCTTAGTGGTAGTCGCCTTGCATCTCCAGGTTCGATTCCGGCCTCGGGTCTGCATGCATGGAGTTTGCTTGTTCTCCCCATGTTTGGTGGGTTTCCTTTAGTTTGGAAAGGAACCTAGTTACAGAGTGTCCACCACCTCGTGCCCTACTGTAAGTATTCTGGGATAGACCCAAGGTACCTCACAACCCTGTAACAAATCTCCTATACCTTGTATAAGAGATGTTATCACATTACGGTCTTCATACTGTCTGTTTTAGAATTGAAAGAAATACAACTACTCATGTGGATTTGTTGTTTAATTAACATGAAGCTCAGTCGTTTCAGCATCTGGGTCATCTTTGTTTGCTACTTAGATTTGAGGTGGTAATTCAGCCCTGGTCTTATTTTGCGGTCTATAAAAGGTATAAAATTACGAGAGAAAGGCCATCACCCGAGATTTAATCACCAAACCATGTGTTGTCAGCACTAGCAGCTTGATTTTAAACAGTTTAGGAATTATATATGTTAAATCTAAACAGCATCAGCATTATCACTAAATCAAATATATCTAACTTCCAGAGAAATTATATCTCTATAAGAAAAACAGACCTGAAGAGTGTTTGAACGACCTGTTAGTGAACCTGGATCCTTTAAATAAAGCTTCTAAACTACTCTTGTACCATTTTGTAGAAATAAGCTCTAATAACGTCAAGTGACCCTCTTTGATGACCATCTCCAGATGAATGACTGCACCACTACTCCACCACTCAAGTGGTGTGAGGACCTTGGATGATGATGATGATGATGATGATGATGATGATGATGAGGGAAAAATACCCTTACTGTACATTTTAGCATAATGAAAGATATGTTAAATGATGCTCGAGACATGTCTGGTCAATGGACCAGACCACTCTTCAAGTACAGCAGATTTCTTGGACACCTTTCCCACAATGCTCACTCTTACAACACACATTCTACAGCTCGCTATAGCTATTTTCTTTCCCCTATCCATTTACTTCCATTCTGCTTCTGTGCTCTGTAAATGATCTCTTGTCTCGGTTGTGTGAGTGCTTCCTCGGACCTCCCAGGTAGCAGGCCTCCCTCAGAGCTTTGCAAAACTCAGCTGAAAAAACCTCCTGCAGGACAGGAGACCTTGGCATTCGTTGTAGTTCTCTCTATTACACATTCTCTCAGTCTCTCTCACTCTCACTCTCTCATTCACTGAATCTGTCAAGTTCAATTATAGAAGGAACATATCATCTAACCCGGTAAATCAAGACCTGTATTATTACTCTATACTGTCTTAACTGTAAGATATCACTTACAAATAGACACCGGGTCACTAAGATGGTATACTACTGTATGCATTTTAGAAGTCCTGCATCATGTCCTGCTGGGAAATCTTCAAGGTTCTCAAAAAGAGTGTTTCCCTACAAAGGAAACTGATGTAGGGGGTCTGAATGTAACTATTTAGACCACATATGCCATGTGTTATAGTTCTCCCTGTGCACAAAAAAAGTCATGAGTACTGTAGCTTATGTGGCTTAAAAGTTGTGCTAATTAACTGAAAACTAGTGAAAAACTGTCTAAGCAGTCTAATTGAATTCAGCTTCTGGTGGCATGGCGTAGGTCATCTCCAGATGAGGCATAGTGGCAAAATAGTTAGCCCTGTGGCATTGCACCTCCAGGGTCCAGGTCCAATTCTCGCCTGGGTCTGTGTGCATGGAGCTAACATGTTCTCCCCATGCTTGATGAGTTTCCTTTGAGTATTTCGGGGGAGTAAATGAGTTTGTGTATGTGTGTGCCCTTTAATAGATTGGCACCCTATTCAGGGTGTACCCTGATTGTGCCCTACATCTCCTGGGATCGGGAGTAGATATTTGTGAAGAAGGCAAGAACAGTCAAGAATTCGTGTTCTGTATGTAATCTTCAGGATACAATCAAGGATGCATGGATTGAGCGAATATCAAGTGTACTGCAGATATCTTTTTGACTCTATGCCCAGCCGGATTCAGTTGATTTTGAAGAATAATGAACTTCATGCTAAATGTTATTGCTGTATATTTTATTGTAGTAAATAACTTATCTTGATTGTCATTATTTTAAAAACAATTAAGAAAGTCATTAAAATATTGAATGCCACTTGTGTCCCAGTACTTTTGGGAACCACTCTATATGACCCAACTGCATTAAAACAATGCTAAAGAATAAGGTTTTACTTAATGTTCTTGATTGTCGTAGCCAGAACGAAAAGTATGTTTTGGCACTGAAAATCACAGAAAAAGGGAGAAAAGAAATACAACCACATTTAAAATCAACTGGAGTCCAGTGTCAAAAAACAAAATTGACACATTAAAAAATAAATCTTGTTTTTCCTTTATTTTTCAGTCCAAACTTTTTCTATTTCCACTGACTCTAAGTCATGCTACTCAGTCCTTCATTGTGCAAACATGCACATGCCATGCTCAAGTAAATATACTTATATGGAATGCATTACCACATGTACACTCTCTAGACTTTTTAAAATCCATATTGTTCCATCGTGACAGAATCAGTTCCTGCCATCTCACACACTGAGTACAAAAAGTTACAAACTCAAATCTCAGGTGGGTATTAGTGCGAAAGGCCAATTCCTCCCAGCATCCTCTATCTCTCACTAAAGTGTTACGGAAATCCCTTCATGCGCCAAAGACAGGAAATCTGCAGATATTCACCCTAGTGTGAAATGTTCTGTGCTCCCCACCCACTGCAACCCCAAGCATAAGCGGGCACATTTACGTCAGTACCAAGCCTTCGTATATACACACACAGACACACATACGCATCTCGCTGCAGCGTGGTGAATCTGCAAGCAGGGGAAGAGTGTGTGCTCTATTCCAAAGGTCGAACCGAATTGCCCGAGTAGACAAGAAGCCATTATGTAATTTCTATCATGAATCCTGTGTATGACGCAAAATCATGCCCAAGGTCAAAGTGTGGTCAGTTACAGTAAGCAAAGGCGCAGGCGTTACGCAGAGCTCAGCAACTTCTCAAACTTCTCAAGAGGGATAATACACTGAAAGGGATTTTTTTTTACTTCAGTTCTGCACATTAACAAATCTTTAGGTGAAAATTAAAGTTACGATAAATTATAATGTACATTGCATTAATGTTATATTTATATTTCTAGGTCCACTATACTGTATGAACAAAACAATTTTATCAAACATGCAATTACACTATATTCAAATACTGTATATACACTTCAATATGGAGTCCTCCTTTTTGCAGCTATAACAGTTTCCACTCTTTTTGGAAGGCTGTCCACAAATTTTTGAAATGTCCCTATAGGAATTCGTGCCCATTCATTCTGTCGAGCATTTATGAGGGCAGGCACTGATGTTGGACGAGAAGGCCTGGCTCACAATCTCCATTCCAGTTTATTCAAAAAGTACTTGATCGCGTTGAGGTCAGGGCTCTGTATTCAGGCCAGTCAAGTTCTTCTACGAAGAACTCATCAAATCATGTCTTTATAGTCCTAGCTTTGTGCACTTGGAATAGAAAAGTGCCTACCTCAAACTGTTGGCATAAAGTTGGAAGCATAGCATTGTCCAAGATGTCTTGGTATGCTGAAGCATTAAGATACACCTCACTGGGGATGAGGGCCCTGATTAAAACACCTGAATTCAATAATTAACAGGTTCGGCCAAATACTTTTGTCCATATAATGTATTTGCTACAAGCTTGAAATAGGCAGAATTGTCTGTGAATATAGTAAGAAATTTTAACTTGAAATATGCAAAAGTATCTAAACTAGTCTGATAAGACTTATTATATTAAACATTAATTTAAATCATATAATGATATTTCTGTTTTGAAAAAAAAAAGTTATACTGTAGGTAAGATGAACTTTCATTAAGTTACTTAATTTAAATTTTGAATGTCTAATCACTTTAATTACACATCAGTGTTGCTGATCAGACACCATGACATCATTCAAAATTTTTTAAATCAGTTTACAGGTTAAAGGATGAGTATGATAAGTCACAATCAGTAAAACTCTCACATCTCTTATTTCATTAGAGACAAAAACTGTACATGTTGCGCATACATGAAACCACAACCCATTTTCTTACTGTATATTATGTAAAATTATGTATTTCGTTGCTTTAATGGCACATTCATTGCAAGACCTTACTGAAAAAACTGGTATGTTTTCACAAATCTGAAAAATCCATAACTTCAGGCTGCTTCTTTGGATCGCTCTTCCACCAAACCAGGAAACCTGTAGTGCAACAGGGGTATTATTATAAAAATGTATCTTCTCTTGCGTTTCTGGTTTGGGTATTAGTGGTTCAGTGGTAGACTTCTTACCCACTATGCAGAAAGCCTGGGTTCGATTCCCAGCCAACACTCAAGCCCATCTATTGGACGCAGGACATCCTTAGTGCTGGCTCCAAGCATGGATACAAAAGACGCCAAGTTACATGCAGATCAGATGATTCCAATTCCTTGATGGAAACAGCTGAAAGAACAACAACTAGCGTCCAACCTAGCCCAGCTTACTGGGTGAAACCCAGCTCAAAGACAAATCTAATTCACTTAAGCATTACAGTGACTCAAACATTTCATGAGTAGATCTACTCTCGATATGCTACAGTAAGCTGAAACAGACCAGTACAGTTTATTATATAATAAGCTGAAATCGACCAATTTAAAGTCAATTTGAAGGTAGAGGAGAGACTAGAGGTAACTGAGAGAGGATATAATACTTATAAAGCTTTTAAAAAAACAATCCTTTACTAGTAACTAAAGTGTCATCAAAGAAGACTAAGTAAGACTGGTCTTGAAGAATGTGAGGATTATTGATACACTGGATTATATTACCCAGGCTTAATGAAAATGAACTTAAAGCTTAGCCTTTATTCCAGTTCACATTACTTGAGTAAGGTAATTCTGTGTGAGTTTTTATTCATAGGTTGGAATTTGCATATTTTAGATCAACGGGATGAAATCTTATCCAGAAAGGGGCCGGTGTGGGCGCTGGCTTACATTCCAACCATGCAGAAGGCACACCTGATGGTCGATTGAAAGCCAAGAACGACTAATTAAACAGGTGGAATCAGGTGTGGCTTCTTCTTGGTTGGAATGAAAACCTGCGCAAATACATGTGCTTTCTGGATAAGATTTTACACACCCAGTTCAGAAAATCATGATATTTTTTAAAATGTCTTAACCTTCGCCAAGCCCAAGGCTTCCTGTTAGTGATCATGAATGACTACAACCAGTAACTTCACTGTGCCAAAAGGAAAGCGGGTGTTTGACAGCATGCATCCGACTGACCGACACACAGTACAATGAGAAACTCCAAGCAGCTCACTGCAGATCTGAAAAGAATTATGGTACTTTTACACAAGCTAATAATGTCTCTTGGAATCATTTCTAATACCTGCAGATTCAAAGACCAATTCAATCTATTGTACGTGATTATTAGGGTTTGAAGTGCTAAGCTGTCACTGTCAGCTGAGTGAAAGTTGGCTTGGATGATCAGGAACAATCAGGAACCATCAAACTGTTACCTGAAGAAGGTAGAAGCTCCAGTTCTAAAATTGACATCTTCAAGCTCAAATACGTTTGCTTCTGGCCATCTAGAGGACCGTTTTGACCAGAGTTACAGTATGTTTGGAGAATAAAATATGATGCATTTAACCCCAAGAACACTGTGCCAGCTGTTAAGCATGGTGGTGAAAGATCCCTGAGTGGCGTATTGGTGCTGGCCTTATCATTCTATCAACCTCAAGTTCGAAAAAGATGTGGTCAACTGGCGTTACGTGGTTCGGAGGAAACACGTGATAGTCTTCGGCCCTCCCGACTGAGTGGTGGGAGTAGCCTTAATGTGGAGCGTCTAGTGACGGGGAGGAATTGGACACGACTAAATTAGGGAGAACATTGGGGGAAAATACCAAAATATTTTCTTTTTTTTTTTTAAAAAAAAAAAAAAAAGCATGGTGGTGGAAGCATCATCTGCAAATGAATGGAATCATAAGGAAAGAGGACTAGATGGTTGAAACTAAGCCGAAATTGAGTCTTCAGACAGGACAATGACCCCAAATGCATATCAGAGCTGGCTGTGGAAGGGAAAAAGCTTATTACTGTAGGTGTGCTGACTCTGTATGTATAATTTGGACCCTGTGTCAATTAAAAAAATATATTAATTAAATTAAACAAATTAAAACTTGTTCTCCAAATGCTTTATGTTTTCCCTAATTAAAGATCTATATTGTACAATTGTACTACTGCAAAAAAAAACCCTTGATAAAATTCATTGCAAACCTAGTATTAATGTTCAGAATGAATGTACGTACAGTACAGTATGTAA